>NC_064645.1:504472166-505072166 GCF_023864345.2 Schistocerca serialis cubense
CTAATACTTCCCGCCCGCGACACCGTGTCAGAAACTATCATACCAAGTCGAGTGCAATTACATGCTGCCAAACCCCGAAAGCGCGGCAACTAGCGGGAGCGTCACACAACACACCTGCTCCACTGCCCTCCTCCAGCCAGACTCCCTCTGCTCTGTCCGCGCTCCACGCGGCAGAATTAACACTACCAAAGATCCTAAACACTTTGGTTCTCCACACGACCTATCGATGTAGTCGTTCGACAGCATAGTTTTCCCTAGGCAAGACCCAGCGTAAAAATACAAATAATATTTACAAAACAAACCAATTATACATCGACATAAATGCATAAATATATATACACAACAGTAAAACAATTGCAATACATAAAGACACAGAAATTTCATATCTTCAGGTAACAAAATAAAGAAAAAAATTTATAGTACTATAGATATAAATAGGAGGATATGCATTTCCGGCGTTACATGGTGAAACATAGTTCACATAGCTAACGAAAGTTCGAGCGGCATGCTGACTGCGAAACTAAGTCCACAGTGCCGCAGCACCAGGAGAAGCGGGAGATCTTCACTGCTACAGGGCGCGCGTCCGACAGAGAGAGAGAGAGAGAGAGAGAGAGAGAGAGAGAGAGAGAGAGACCCCCGGTGGCGAGCAGCCAGGTACATCCAACGCGGCAATGCGGCTTCCTCCACCCTGATTGGTCAGAAGCCAAGGAACCCGCGGGGTCGGCATGGTAATTTCCGGAGCGTGGCCTGGTCATGGTCGCATAGACGGCGTTACTTCGTCAGCACACGAGGGATGTGCGTGATCGAGGTAGCTTTCCTTGGTGCTCACTTCCTGTTGCCAGACTGTGGGATTAGAAAATTTGCAAGCAGCCAACACTGCCGGCCGAGGCTTGGCTGTAGCAATAAAAATAAAGTTACATTTGAAAGCTAACAACATAAGGTAAAATCCCCTACTGTCTGGCTCCTCCTTGCACATTTGTCGTATGGCCCTTCTTAAAAATGGGAAGGACCTGCACTTTCTTCCAGTCTCTAGGTACCCTTCGTTGGTTAAGCGATCTACAATAAGTTAATGCTAAAACGAGAGCAAGTTCTTTCGCATTATCTTTGTAGAATCTTATAGGTATTTTATCTAGCCCTGATTTCTTTCCATTACTAAGCGATTGCAGTTGTTTTTCTATTCTGCGATTAGTTATCTTAGTATCTGACATTTCGAAGTTCGTACAGCGATCGAAATCAGGGACCGTGTTACGATCTTCTGCATGGAATGGTACACAGGATGCATTATAGTTGTTAGTGAAAACTGACACCGCTGAAAGTATTCGATTATAAAGATAAAATATTCCAATAAAGTGGATCGGTAATCGAACTTTCTTTGAGATAACTACCAGTGTGTCATTACTTTTCGCCACTGACCCCATTTCTTGTAAAGATCATTATGATTTCGGAATAAATTTTCACTCTGCATCGGATTGCTCGCTTGTTTGAAATTTCCGGCAAATTAAAACTGAGTGCCGAACCGGGAATCGAAAGTGAAATCTTTGCCTTTCGCGGGCAAGAGTTCTGCCGACTAAGTCATCCAAGCATGACTCAAGGCCCGCCCTCACAGTTGTGCTTGTGTAGATCAGTCGGCAAAGCATCTGATTACGAGAGGAAAAGGTGCACGCTCGAATGCTGATCTGGTACACAGTTTTAGTCCACATAAGTAGCAGCCCATGAAGTGTCGTTCTTCACATAATATAACGTTGATGAGAGGTAGAGATCCACTTAAATCCTGAAACGTCCCCTCAGAAAAATTAGTGAATTACTGTGCTGGTAAACCCCTTAGGTTATTTGATTTTCAAACAGCTGAGCAAAACTGAACGTACTCAG
Organism: Schistocerca serialis cubense; assembly: GCF_023864345.2. Taxonomy (NCBI): domain Eukaryota; kingdom Metazoa; phylum Arthropoda; class Insecta; order Orthoptera; family Acrididae; genus Schistocerca; species Schistocerca serialis. The sequence goes on from NC_064645.1 coordinate 504,474,036, forward strand.
AAATTTCTTTCTTTACTTGTTCTGATCATCAATAAACTGACACACAGTATTTTTAGCGCAACGCAATCTGACTTTTAATAATCTCTACAAAAGAATGGCCCTGATTAACAATAACCTATACCTTTCATGAATCACTTACCTCACAAAAATCTTCATTACTCGAACTACTGCAATACAGCGAGCGCCAATACTGCCAGCTAAATAAAAGATTCTAACTACTGAAGTCACTAACTACTGATAGGTATAGTTAGCAAATTCAAGATTTTGATAAAGACCAAACAATGTATTTACCTTAATAGTGTTCAAAAGTCATATACAGGGTGTTACAAAAAGGTACGGCCAAACTTTCAGGAAACATTCCTCACACACAAAGAAAGAAAATATGTTATGTGGACATGTGTCCAAAAACGCTTACTTCTCTTCAAATCACATTAATCATGGAATGGAAACACACAGCAACAGAACGTACCAGTGTGACTTCAAACACTTTGTTACAGGAAATGTTCAAAATGTCCTCCGTTAGCGAGGATACATGCATCCACTCTCCGTCGCATGGAATCCCTGATGCGCTGATGCAGCCCTGGAGAATGGCGTATTGTATCACAGCCGTCCACAATACGAGCACGAAGAGTCTCTACATTTGGTACCAGGGTAGAGTAGACAAGAGCTTTCAAATGCCCCCTTAAATGAAAGTCAAGATGGTTGAGGTCAGGAGAGCGTGGAGGCCATGAAATTGGTCCGCCTCTACCAATCCATCGGTCACCGAATCTGTTGTTGAGAAGCGTACGAACACTTCGACTGAAATGTACAGGAACTCCATCGTGCGTGAACCACATGTTGTGTCGTACTTGTAAAGGCACATGTTCCAGCAGCACAGGTAGAGTATCCCGTATGAAATCATGGAGGTGAGTCGAGGAAGTACAGTACATACTGACGAAACAAAAATGAGCTCTGACATGGAAATTAAGCGTTTCCGAACACATGTCCACATAACATCTTTTCTTTATTTGTGTGTGAGGAATGTTTCCTGAAAGTTTGACCATACCTTTTTGTAACACCCTGTATATCAGTTCATGACATCCAGTCTTACAAATTTACTGTCTCTGATGGACACACGTCCAAATCATCCGCTCTCAAAACTCCGCCATCTCTCTCCCTACATCCACCACTGCTGGCGGCTCATCTCCAACTGCGCAACGCTACGTGCTGTTAACAGCCAACTGCCCAACACTACAATAGCGAATATTACAACAATGCCATCCAGCCACAGACTGCACACAGCACAACCAGTGATTTTCATACAGAGCGCTACGTGGCGTTACCAACATAAAAACCTAAACAGCCTACTTACAATCCCAATGTACAGGACAGACAGTACAGAAACACTGAAGAGTCGTTGCAAACCAGTCACTTTCTAGTGTCAGGTTGTAAGCATCCCCCCACCCCCCAAACCTTCTTCACCCGCCCATAATTTCTTCTGCACTCACCGTCTTTCTAAGGATTTGCAATCGGACTTTTAGACACCTTTAACAACAATCTTTGCGTCATCTACTAAAAAGTTAATCATGAAACATAACAAAATTCCTCTGAAATAAAAGATGACTTCTAACAATAGAAACATGTGTAACTGTATCATACTTATTCATTTTAACGAGACTGACGAATTTCAAAAATCATCATCTCAGAAACAAAGCCAGAGACGATTCGACATTCTTTATTCAATTCCGTGTATTCGTCTCCCTAGCGCCTGCTGTTAGGTAGGACAGTGGCAAGAATATCGATGATAATATCCTTACAAGGTGCGTTACAACGCAACGGATCCTTGAAGCAACGAAGAGCCTGCGAACATGTATTTCGTGTTCGCCAGGAGCTGTAGCCAGCGATTCAAATAGCGACTCGCTTCCACCACTGGCGGCGCCACATGCTAATAGCAGGCAGCGAGCACAGAGCCACAGCCTAGAGACGCAACCTCCAGACACGCCCTTCTCCACTGCGGCAACTAACGTGCAGCGATCTTGCCGCCTCCAGACCCAGATAATGTTGCTTACACAGCAACAACAAGCAAGTGTTGCATTCAGTTAACTTACGATACACGAATCGTTTATCCTCTTTCTGGCGTAGTACGGCGCAAGGTTGCACCATATTTGGTGTTTGGCATTCGTTTTTACACAACTTGCAGTATTTAACAGTGTTCATACTTGGCGTAACTGCAGTCAGCCAGAAACTTGTTTTGTGCTCTTCTATTGAATTTGTAACTAGTGTTTCGTGTTCAAATAAAAGCCATCGATTGGCCTGAAGGCATTGCAACCGCACCAACAGAAATACCCTGATCGGAGACACCCCGACTGGTTTCACGAGTGTTTTGTGAACAGTTTCCTTTATAGACTGAATGCATTTTTTACAGTATACTACCAACTAACTGAAGTGTTGTACCGCAACGTGCTCAGCCTGTTTAATTTCCTCACAAATTCTTCCATCCAAGTACGAGGGATAATCGGAAAGTAAGTTCCGATCGGTCAAAAATTGGAAACCACTGTGAAAATCTAATGAAGCTTTGCAGATATTTGTTCGACAGTGTCTCTAGTATCCCTATCGGTTGCATCACTTCGTTCTTTTCAGTTTTGAGCGTATGGTAAGCGCATAAAGATGCGTATAAAATAGTGACTCCCGCCAAGTATGAGGTCCTGGTGAGAGATTTCGCCTGATGTTATGTAGCCCACATTACATAACTGTCATACTGTTCCTAATTGACAATTCTCTGAAGCAATCTTCAGGGGCAATGAAAATGCTCTGGCAGCGTTTTCGATGGGAAGTGTTTGATCATCCGCACTACAGCTGGTAACTGGCACCCTCTGTGTTTCATCTTTGCTCACACTAACTACTGGCTATGAAGACAATATTTTCGCACAGACAACGAGCTATAGATGAGCAAAGAGAATTGGCGGGAAGTATAGGCGGCTGCCTTGTATGACGAGGGTATTGGAAAGTTGGGATAACGGTGCGATAGACGTCATAGCTGGAGCAGCAACTATGTAGAGAAGTAGCTGGAAGGTGGAGCCAACTGTCGCAAATAAAACATTTCTGATTTTCAATGTAGTTTCCATATCGCGACTGGTCGGAACTTACTTTCTGGACAAGCCGTGTATTTGTACGAGTTTGTAGAGCTGTTGATTTCAAGGATATATAAGTTATCTAATCTGCTGTCCCAGTTGTTACAATTCCCTTTTAGCAAGTAAAAGAATTCCTACTAGCAAATCTTCTGTCCACAGACGGTATTTCAGGTATTTCTGTTGCCGTAATAAATGATATTAAAAAGCACAGAGAGGCATAACTATAAACAAGCTATCAACAAGGATTTCAAGAAATCAATGTATGCCGATAATAAAACAGATGACAGATAGCTTTCATACATTATCTAACTGCATCAACCCACAATCTGGATTACTTGTCAGTGTGCCGTTCCTCTGTAGGAATGAACACTATAAAACGTAATATATTGTCCAGCCCCTAGAGATTAATACTTACTAAATGGCAATGAACTGTTGTTTATTGTTGTGGTCCTCAGTCCTGAGACTGGTTTGATGCAGCTCTCCATGCTACTCCATCCTGTGCAAGCCTCTTCATCTCCCAGTACCTACTGCAGCCTACATCCTTATGAAACTGCTTAGTGTATTCATCTCTTGGTCTCCCTCTACGATTTTTACCCTCCACGCTGCCCTCCAGCACTAAATTGGTGATCGCTTGATGCCTCAGAACATGTCCTACCAACCGATCCCTCCTCTTTGTCAAGTTGTGCCACAAACTCCTCTTCTGCCCAATTCTATTCAATACCTCCTCATTAGTTGTGTGATCCACCCATCTAATCTTCAGCATTCTTCTGTAGCACCACATTTCGAATGCTTCTATTCTCTTCTTGTCTAAACTATCTATCGTCCATGTTTCACTTCCATACATGGCTACACTCCATACATATGCTTTCAGAAACGACTTCCTGACACTCAAATCAATACTCGATGTTAACAAATTTCTCTTCCTCAGAAACGCTTTCCTTGCCATTGCCAGTCTACATTTTATATCCTCTCTACTTCGACCATCATCAGTTATTTTGCTCCCCAAATAGCAAAACTCCTTTACTACTTTAAGTGTCTCTTTTCTTAATCTAATTCCCTCAGCATCACCCGACTTAATTCGACTACATTCCATTATCCTCGTTTTGCTTTTGTTGATGTTCATCTTACACCCTTCTTTCAGGACACTGTCCATTCCGTTCAACTGGTCTTCCAAGTCCTTTGCTGTCTGACAGAATTACAATGTCATCGGTGAACCTTAAAGTTTTTATTTCTTCTCCATGGATTTTAATACCTACTCCGAACTTTTCTTTCGTCTCCTTTACTGCTTGGTTAATATACAGATTGAATAACATCGGGGAGAGGCTACAACCCTGTCGCACTCCCTTCCCAACCACTGCTTCCCTTTTATGTCCCTCGACTCTTATAACTGCCATCTGGTTTCTGTACAAATTGTAAATAGCCTTTCGCTCCCTGTATTTTACCCCTGCCGCCTTCAGAATTTGAAAGAGAGCATTCTAGTCAACATTGTCAAAAGCTTTCTCTAAGTCTACAAATGCTAGAAACGTAGGTTTGCCTTTCCTTAATCTTTCTTCTACCATAAGTCGTAGGGTCAGTATTGCCTCACGTGTTCCAACATTTCTACGGAATCCAATGAACTACTAGAGTTAAATATCAACAGAATGTGGATTCCCCTGAGGAGTATCGTATAGGGAAAGAAACGGGGGAAAGCTCGACAATTGCTACCAAGTTACTATCGTTAAATGCATGATACTGGTAGCTCGATGCACAATCGAGCGAACTATGCGTGAGCATACTGTCGCAATGTGACCTAACTGCTACTAATCTGAATTTGAACAACACTGCATCCAGGGTGATGGAAGCCACTTAGCGTCAAATAAATATGACAGCAACTTTCTAATAAGTTCTAAGGTATGGAACAGGATGGCAGGACGGAGAGCGTCGTTTCTAGGTCCCCAGTTCCAAGCAATACAATACAATCATGTAAATTACGTCAGCTGTGTTACTTGGCAGTGACACTACGTGGTCCGCAGCTCGTGGTCGTGCGGTAGCGTTCTCGCTTCCCACGCCCGGGTTCCCGGGTTCGATTCCCGGCGGGGTCAGGGATTTTCTCTGCCTCGTGATGACTGGGTGTTGTTTGATGTCCTTAGGTTACTTTGGTTTAAGTAGTTCTCAGTTCTAGGGGACTGATGACCATAGATGTTAAGTCCCATAGTGCTCAGAGCCAATTGAACGATTTTTGACACTACGTGAGAAAGATACTTTCGTCCTTAAGGTTAGCACACCTGTGTGCTGACTCGATAATAAACAGAGAGTGTATATATTAGCACTGCACGTTTTTCCACAGTACGGTAGTAACTTGTGACGCTGTATCACCTCTTATACTCACGCCTTACCGGTCGAGTTGATGCGGAAAGAACAGGACTAGTACCGTGCCGCCACCAGGATGCGGGGATAAAGCGAGCTCGGGCCAGGGGTCGGCCGGAGCAAGTAATATCCAGCGCGAACTGAAAAGAAATGGGGTATGTAAGGGAGGAGAATGATGCGGACGGATGATCCGCGCCAGAGCCCGGCAGAGAGGCGTATAAAACGGGGCAGCGCCGGCTGCGGCTTCATCCGCCGCGCCGCCTGTGGTGAGGTTTTAGTGGTCTGCCGGCCGGCCGTGGCGGCGACCTTTCACCGGGCAGAGCACGGCCGGCTCGGGTCTCGAAATGCAATAGCAGGGGGCAGGGCAGAGCTGGGCTGCGGTTAGCTCAGCCCGTGCTGGCGATACTGCGCCGAACAGGTGGTCGGCCTCTGCGCGCTGCTTCCATTCAGCTTTCCGTAGCTCTTTTCGCGTACCTCGCCTTATTCTAACTTCATCTTTTTATTTAAATACACTCCTGGAAATGGAAAAAAGAACACATTGACACCGGTGTGTCAGACCCACCATACTTGCTCCGGACACTGCGAGAGGGCTGTACAAGCAATGATCACACGCACGGCACAGCGGACACACCAGGAACTGCGGTGTTGGCCGTCGAATGGCGCTAGCTGCGCAGCATTTGTGCACTGTCGCCGTCAGTGTCAGCCAGTTTGCCGTGGCATACGGAGCTCCATCGCAGTCTTTAACACTGGTAGCTTGCCGCGACAGCGTGGACGTGAACCGTATGTGCAGTTGACGGACTTTGAGCGAGGGCGTATAGTGGGCATGCCGGAGGCCGGGTGGACGTACCGCCGAATTGCTCAACTCGTGGGGCGTGAGGTCTCCACAGTACATCGATGTTGTCGCCAGTGGTCGGCGGAAGGTGCACGTGCCCATCGACATGGGACCGGACCGCAGCGACGCACGGATGCACGCCGAGACCGTAGGATCCTACGCAGTGCCGTAGGGGACCGCACCGCCACTTCCCAGCAAATTAGGGACACTGTTGCTCCTGGGGTATCGGCGAGGACCATTCGCAACCGTCTCCATGAAGCTGGGCTACGGTCCCGCACACCGTTAGGCCGTCTTCCGCTCACGCCCCAACATCGTGCAGCCCGCCTCCAGTGGTGTCGCGACAGGCGTGAATGGAGGGACGAATGGAGACGTGTCGTCTTCAGTGATGAGAGTCGCTTCTGCCTTGGTGCCAATGATGGTCGTATGCGTGTTTGGCGCCGTGCAGGTGAGCGCCACAATCAGGACTGCATACGACAGAGGCACACAGGGCCAACACCCGGCATCATGGTGTGGGGAGCGATCTCCTACACTGGCCGTACACCACTGGTGATCGTCGAGGGGACACTGAATAGTGCACGGTACATCCAAACCGTCATCGAACCCATCGTTCTACCATTCCTAGATCGGCAAGGGAACTTGCTGTTCCAACAGGACAATGCACGTCCGCATGTATCCCGTGCCACCCAACGTGCTCTAGAAGGTGTAAGTCAACTACCCTGGCCAGCAAGATCTCCGGATCTGTCCCCCATTGAGCATGTTTGGGACTGGATGAAGCGTCGTCTCGCGCGGTCTGCACGTCCAGCACGAACGCTGGTCCAACTGAGGCGCCAGGTGGAAATGGCATGCAAGCCGTTCCACAGGACTACATCCAGCATCTCTACGATCGTCTCCATGGGAGAATAGCAGCCTGCATTGCTGCGAAAGGTGGATATACACTGTACTAGTGCCGACATTGTGCATGCTCTGTTGCCTGTGTCTATGTGCCTGTGGTTCTGTCAGTGTGATCAGGTGATGTATCTGACCCCAGGAATGTGTCAATAAAGTTTTCCCTTCCTGGGACAATGAATTCACGGTGTTCTTATTTCAATTTCCAGGAGTGTAATAATAACAATGTTACGCACAAAACGTGGCAGTTGAGATGGACGGAGGGTGGGGGGGGGGGGGGGGGGGGGGGGGGGGAGGTAGCGTGAAACTTCCAGAAGCATACGTAATTGGTTCAATGATCACTCTAATTTTGGAAGAGAATCTCTGTTATCATCATCATTACGCTAAGCAGCCGTTTGACATCTACTGCTGTATACACGCCTCCTCTAGACTTGTCCCTGTATTTCAGTTTTCAGCACCATGAGTGCATGGAAAAACTGACTGGTTAAAAGCGATACCGGTACTTCAGTTCCGATTAACCGGTATTTTTCCGTATTTATTTTATCTCGGTCACATGAGGTGTTTCTTTAATTTTTTGCTAATTACTGTGTAAGAAATCGAAATATGAATTAGGTATAGATACAGCGCAAAATTTTTCGCTTTTACATAAATTTTTAAAAAAAATTAATTTTGTTTATTCGTAAAATTTGCATTAATTTCATGTATTGCATTATTATAGAAAATGGAGAAAACGAGCAGTGATATTCTACACTACTGGCCATTAGAATTGCTACACCACGAAGATGACGTCCGCAGCTCGTGGTCGTGCGGTAGCGTTCTCGCTTCCCGCGCCCGTGTTCCCGTGTTCGATTCCCGGCGGGGTCAGGGATTTTCTCTGCCTCGTGATGACTGGGTGTTGTGTGCTGTCCTTAGGTTAGTTAGGTTTAAGTAGTTCTAAGTTCTAGGGGACTGATGACCACAGATGTTAAGTCTCATAGTGCTCAGAGCCATTTGAGCCAAGATGACGGGCTACAGACGCGAAATTTAACCGACAGGAAGAAGATCCTGTGATATGCAAATGATTAGCTTTTCAGAGCATTCACACAAGGTTGGCGCCAGTGGCGACACCTACAACGTGCTGACATCAGGAAAGTTTCCAACCGATTTCTCATACACAAACAGCAGTTGACCGGCGATGCGTGGTGAAACGTTGTTGTGATGCCTCGTGTAACGAGGAGAAATGCGTACCATCACGTTTCCCACTTTTATAAAGGTCGGATTGTAGCCTATCGCGATTGCGGTTTATCGTATCGCGACAATGGTGCTCGCGTTGGTCGAGATCCAATGACTGTTAGCAGAATATGGAATCGGTGGGTTCAGGAGGGTAATACGGAACGCCGTGTTGGATCCCAACGGCCTCGTATCACTAGCAGTCGAGATGACAGGCATCCTATCCGCATGGCTGTAATGGATCGTGCAGCCACGTCTAGATCCTTGAGTCAACAGATGAGGACGTTTGCAAGGCAACAACCATCTGCACGAACAGTTCGACGACGTTTGGAGCAGCATGAACTAACAGCTCTGAGACCATGGCTGCGGTTACCGTTGACGCTGCATCACAGACAGGAGCGCGTGCGATGGTGTACTCAACGACGAACCTGGGTGCACGAATGGCAAAACGTCGTTTTTCGTATGAATCCAGGTTCTGTTTACAGCATCATCATGGTCGCAGCCGTGTTTGGTGACATCGCGGTGAACGCACACTGGAAGCGTGCCATTGGTTACACGTCTCGGTAACCTCTTGTTCGCATTGACGGCACTCTGAACAGTGGACGTTACATTTCATATGTGTTACGACCCGTGGCTCTACCCTTCATTGGATCCCTGCGAAATCCCACATTTCAGCTTGATAATGCACGACCGCATGTTGCAGGTCCTGTACCAGGCTTTCTGGATACGGAAAATGTTCGACTTCTGCCCTGGCAAGCACATTCTCCAGATCTATCACCAATTGAAAAGGTCTGGTCAATGGTGGCCGAGCAACTGGCTCGTCACAATACGCCAGTCACTACTCTTGATGAACTGTGTGGTATCGTGTTGAAGCTGCATGGGCAGCTGTACCTGTACACGCCATCCAAGCTCTGTTTGACTCAACGCGCAGCCGCATGAAGGCCGTTATCACGGCCAGAGGTGTTTGTTCTGGGTACTGATTTCTGAGGATCTATGCACCCAAACTGCGTGAAAATGTAATCACATCTCAATTCTAGTATAATATATTTGTCCAATGAATACCGGTTTATCATCTACATTTCTTCTTGGTGTAGCAATTTTAATGGCCAGTAGTGTAATAACGAGCCGACAGAAACGAGCAACAACACTTGGCATAAGAATTCGTACAGCAATGCTAAGACAATAATGCCCCTGTTGCCAGGGCTTAAGGTACGCTGTACGTGAAATGTGCATAGTTTCTCGTCGTCACCATTGGACGTTCATTGTACTGCAGAGGGACTTCAATCCTCGTCTGGAAATGTGACGTAGCAATGAAGAACATTGCTTCATTTGCTTTAAGAGATTAACGATTTGTCAGCCGTTTCTATGAAATAATAAAAGAGGAAGGAAATTATGGTAACGCTAATAAATTGAAAACTTAACAATTCACTCACAGTATAAATAAAAATAGAAAGTAATTGATCTGCTGCCTGTGTCTACATAAGATGCCATTATCTGCCTGTAGCCCTTGAAAATGGACAAATTAACACGAGAAACAGTTTTCTTCAATTTCAGTTTTCACCGTTTAGCACTATTCGTAACGCCAAAATCATTGTATGATCCTGGATTACATCATTTTAGAGCAGAGTTTCAAAAATTTAGAATCAGTAGTCAAATATTGGTGATTTTTTTGGTATTATTCAACTACTAACCACTTTTCCAGAAAGGCAGCGAACAGTGGACGGACTTAGCTTTCTTTAATTTGCATATTTCACTTAATCTTTTGATTCTTTGTATCTTGAAATTGAGAGAGTCAAAATTTTTCGATCTTTGTTCGGTTTGTAGACTTTTTAAAAGGAATAATAGGCATGAAAAACCGAAAATCGATTATTTCAGAAATGGCTTGTTCTGAGCTGTCTTAACCGTCAGATTAAAGAGGCGTGGAAAAAGCCGATATAACCGAGAACCGGTTGTTTCAACGATAACCGCCATCCCTAGTGCTGGATGTTCCTGCAGTTTTAGGGTTCCATACGTCGTTCAGTAAAAACTGAAGCCTTACAGTGTCACTTTGCTGTCCATTTGTTAAGACCCGTTTTCATGGGGGACGATTAGAGGTATCAAGTTGAAATTTGTCAAAACAGCTCACCGGTCAAAAAATTAGATACCCCTAATCATTACAAGTATTATTTAATACCGTGTAGTTCCACTTCTGGACTTAATAACTGCTTGGATTATGTTAGGATATGAGTCCACAAGGTTTTGTAGGTACGTCGCATCTATGTTAAGTGGTATGAATAGCATACTAACCGTGCAGATGTTGGCTGAAAGGCAACACCTGATAATTCAGAATGTTTAAATAAACATGCTGGTTCTTGTTAGTGATCACCTCAGTGAGCGAGCCCAATACATGATAGGAGAGACGCCCCCAAAATGCCCACAGACCCACCTCCGTTTTGTGCTTGACCTGCACACATTCTGAGCTAAATCCTTCATTTCGCCTTCGGTGCAATCGACGCCTTGCGTCATTTGAATATAGGCACAAACGTGATTCGCCAGACCACATTACGAGGTGCATTCAAGTTCTAAGGCCTCCGATTTTTTTTCTAATTAACTACTCACCCGAAATCGATGAAACTGGCGTTACTTCTCGACGTAATCGCCCTGCAGACGTACACATTTTTCACAACGCTGACGCCATGATTCCATGGCAGCGGCGACGGCTTCTTTAGGAGTCTGTTTTGACCACTGTAAAATCGCTGAGGCTATAGCAGCACGGCTGGTGAATGTGCGGCCACAGAGTGTGTCTTTCATTGTTGGAAAAAGCCAAAAGTCACTAGGAGCCAGGTCGGGTGAGTAGGGAGCATGAGGAATCACTTCAAAGTTGTTATCACGAAGAAACTGTTGCTTAACGTTAGCTCGATGTGCGGGTGCGTTGTCTTGGTGAAACAGCACACGCGCCGCCCTTCCCGGACGTTTTTGTTGCAGTGCAGGAAGGAATTTGTTCTTCAAAACATTTTCGTAAGATGCACCTGTTACCGTAGTGCCCTTTGGAACGCAATGGGTAAGAATTACGCCCTCGCTGTCCCAGAGCATGGACACCATCATTTTTTCAGCACTGGCGGTTACCCGAAATTTTTTTGGTGGCGGTGAATCTGTGTGCTTCCATTTAACTGACTGGCGCTTTGTTTCTGGATTGAAAAATGGCATCCACGTCTCATCCATTGTCACAACCGATGAAAAGAAAGTCCCATTCATGCTGTCGTTGCGCGTCAACATTGCTTGGCAACATGCCACACGGGCAGCCATGTGGTCGTCCGTCAGCATTCGTGGCACCCACCTGGATGACACTTTTCGCATTTTCAGGTCGTCATGCAGGATTGTGTGCACAGAACCCACAGAAATGCCAACTCTGGAGGCGATCTGTTCAACAGTTATTCGGCGATCCCCCAAAACAATTCTCTCCATTTTCTCGATCATGTCGTCAGACCGGCTTGTGCGAGCCCGAGGTTGTTTCGGTTTGTTGTCACACGATGTTCTGCCTTCATGAAACTGTCACACCCATGAACGCACTTTCGACACATCCATAACTCCATCACCACATGTCTCCTTCAACTGTCGATGAATTTCAATTGGTTTCACACCACGCAAATTCAGAAAACGAATGATTGCACGCTGTTCAAGTAAGGAAAACGTCGCCATTTTAAGTATTTAAAACAGTTCTCATTCTCGCCGCTGGCGGTAAAATTCCTTCTGCCGTACGCTGCTGCCATCTCTGGGACGTATTGACAATGAACGCGGCCTCATTTTAAAACAATGCGCATGTTTCTACCTCTTTCCAGTCTGGAGAATAAAATTGGAGGCCTTAGAACTTTAATGCACCTCGTACGTTTCGCGACAGCTACTGTCCACGTTCGATGATGTCTAGTCCATTGAAGAGGTGCAACTTTACTTGCCTGTCTGAACAAAGGTCTAAAAAATGGCTCTGAGCACTAAGGGACTCAACTGCTGAGGTCATTAGTCATCTAGAACTTAGAACTAGTTAAACCTAACTAACCTAAGGACATCACACACATCCATGCCCGAGGCAGGATTCGAACCTGCGACCGTAGCGTTCTCGCGGTTCCAGACTGCAGCGCCAGAACCGCGCGGCCACTTCGGCCGGCGAACAAAGGTCTCCTGCGAGGTGACCACCTCCAAATGTTCATTGCATGCAGATCCCATCGCAATGTTCTCTCTCTAATAAGAGGGAAAGGAGCTTCATTCACTCCCGCCAGCAATTCCCGTCGGGTTTGGAAGCGATTGTGAGTCAAAAGCCGTGAAACACATCACAGGTCCCTCTCAGTCAGTATCTTTTTCATCGCCCACAACTTTGACGTCGTGTTTCACGCTCACATGTGTTATACATTTTCTTGCAGACACGTTGAACATTCCATCACGAAAGACCAACAAATTCAGCAATTTCGCACACCGTTTGGTCATGGATACGGCCAAACACGAGTGCACCTTTCTGCCACTCCGTCACGTCCTTACGTTTTCCCACATTTACGTACGTACAATGGCCGCTTAAAAAATAAATACCTCAAGATGCAAAGGAATTAAAGACATTAGTTGCCAGCGGGCACTGGCTTGCATCAATGGGGTAAGTCGAACATTTGTACCCGACAGGGATTCAAACCCGGGTCTCCAGCTTACTGGACAGATGCGCTGAGCACTACACCATGACGATAGTCACCACAATTACACGGGCTACAGTATCACTGCGACACATTTTCACAAGCTTACGCTTCTGTGGCGGAATCGAAGTCGTCTTTAAGTGGACCATTTCCAGCGACGATTTGTTTCAGAAATGTTTCACATTCATTAGCTGACACGCCAGTAGATGCTGACACATTTTCTCACGATTACGTTCTGCTCTTCTGCGAGTTGTTTTGCAATCCATTCTACACAGAATTTGTGACAGTTGAGCTTGTTATTCGTGATTCCACATCCAGAACCTTGATAAAACTGCGTACGTTTTATCACCATCAACACTCGTCTGCTATTCAAAATCAAGGCACGGATTTGCTGTATATATATTCCTAGAGATCCAGTGAAAAACTATAAAGGCAGGGATTTCTCCTTGGTGGGAGAACTCTAACGGGGTACACTCAGTCTCGCGATAGAGTAGTAGCTGCTCCAGGGACTAGAGAGCCCCACACCGCATCCAGTGACGTCAGTTGGAGACGATGACGTGGAAATCGATCGATCGCGACTGCCCTGTCAGTGACTCAACACGGAGCCAGCAAAAAACTGCTCTTCCCCACTGGCCACGCTTCCACCTTGCTAAACGTTCCACACCTTGCAACGGAACAGTTTTCTAATAACGTATAAAATATTACACGAACCAGTTTTTGAGATTTACATTGAGACGTACACCTAGCGAAAAAGATGAATGGCCGTCCTAAAGCCACTTTAACCTGTCTCTAAATTAAATAAAGTGAGCTGTTCCCACTACTTCTATGCCGACACACCTCTGATTCAATTTTTTACCAACAGGAGTACTGCACAGTTGCCGTAATGGTCACTAAATAAGAAGCCACCATCTGATAAACCAATGACTTTGTTTGAAGCGTTTCGCGTAGAACCCATCCTCAAACTTCTGCACACTAGAAATGTATAGAAAATAATAGAAAATGTACTCGTAATTACACAAGGAATATGAAAGAGTATGATACTGCAACCCCCGTTAAATCTAAACAGATGAGATACACACCATGAACATATTGGTGATCAGATACATGGAGACAGTATGTAACAAACAAAGCTGCCATAGCAGACTTACAGACTAGCTACAACACGATAACCAGGAAGGTAATTTAAACCCTCAGACGGCAGTAAAGGATACAAAAGTAGTACCATGTAGGGACAAAAGCAGTAGTATTCAAAAGTAAAGTTTTACAAGAGCTTACAAAGTGTGAATAATAAAATTAAAGCAGAATAAAAATTTACAGTTATCCAGAAAATACCTTCGACAAAAAAGACGTACATGTAAATTAACATACAAACAGAATAAGAATTCCAGAACAGTTACAAAATTCAAACCTTCATACAAATTTACATGAATAGAACAATTGAAGGAAAATAGTTTAACAAATTACAATACACAGAAATATTAAAAGCAATCGTATGATATGGCAAGGATGCAAACCCTCGGGAGATCATGCAATTAATACTCGTTAAAAGATCAAATAAATAATGAAGTAATATTAAAAGACCATACGGGCGCGAAGGAAAATAGAAAGAGTAATATAATTTCCAAAATCATTATGCTAAGCGGTAACAATTACTTGTTTGGTACGTGAAAATTAATTGTATTAGATGTCAAGTATACTGGGGAATCGAATCCTCAAAAATACGTATGACAAAAAGCATATGGGAAACAGCTGCTTGGAGGTAGAGATACAGAAACAGGACAACACATGCGAGGATGCTTGGAATTACAGGCCCAGTATTTCACTAGATATTTCAAAGAACAGTTTGATACTTGTAGTTTCATGCTTTTCAATGTTCTTTGGACAGTTACATTTCCTATTATTTGCTATGTATTTCAGGTTTTCAGACAATCTGAGAATAGGTTCTATCCGAAACGTATTCTTATTTAGAGACCAAAACAGCAGTAACGCAGTACTCTAATTGATTTGCAGTATGGTCACATTCTTCCTGTGTGACTGCACAGTTGCAGACCTATTTCTCGTCCAAAAGTTTAATACAGAACGCAGTCATGGTAGTATGTGGGCTGGTTGCGGCCCTGAGTTCAGCCATTACGTAATAACACAACAAGAGGCAAAAATCTTATAAAATTATCACTTCAATTATATCGTGCACAAAGACATATAAATACGAAGCCAAAACTTTTCAGAAATACCTCTCATAAAAAATAATTTAAATGTGCGCAGTTCTTTGCAACGTCAATCCACAACGCCGATTTACCCACAAGACAACATCCATCGAATCCAGTTTTTTTTTTCCTTGTCTTCAGGCGGTATATTAAGGATTTCGCACCTACTACAGGACACAACTTTCATCTTTAGGCACCTAGACTAAATCTACATGTATATTATTTTTTACTCCAATACTATAATTGCGATTATCACAGGTGATGCAGATTTAGTTTGTCAGATATACAATTAAAGAATAAAATACTGGAAACTATTGGCAAGACACCCAGGATATCTCAAGAGGCCCGTGCAAAATTAATAGTGAAACTAGACAAAATAAGATACCATGTTCGTCTGCTGGTCAAGATAATGAGACTTCATTCCAGTTGCGAATCTTATCTTTCGAAGCTTTTTAAGCGCCTTCTTAGACTCATTCAGTAATTAATTCATCTATTTATTTGTTTAAATACTCTCATAAACTCCAATCTCCATGGGTATTTAACAATTCGAGATACTCATCAACAGAGCTGTCACACAATAATAACTCAGCTTGTATTATCAATTAAATTTCACTACGTTTCATTAATTTTCGTTCTGTTTGTGGCCTGACAGAACAATCTAACGTGGAAGCAGTAGCTTGTGAGACAGGATGTTGAGCTATGTCCAGTTCATACGCATGTAGCGGATTAATTGACAGGGTATGACCGAGCGGTTCTAGGCGCTACAGTCTGGAACCGCTCGAGCGCTACGGTCGCAGGTTCGAATCCTGCCTCGGGCATAGATGTGTGTGCTGCCCTTAGGTTAGTTAGGTGTAAGTAGTTCTAAGTTCTAGGGGACTGATGACCTCAGAAGTTAGGTCCCATAGTGCTCAGAGCCATTTGAACCATTTGAATTGACAAGGTACATTGCCGTGCGATCTCAGGCCACATCTCACACTCGCTTAGGTAAGTATCGGCTAGTCGTTAATCTCAATTTCAGAATATACGATGCATAGTTAAAATTTAATGGCTTACAGCATAAAGGTTACAACATTCAGAGACAGATGGCCCACACGACCTCCTCTCCCAACTATCCCCTCCCCCCCTCCTTTCGCTTAACTGACGTCTTTTGTGACAGGAGGGCAGTCGGCCATAACTGAATAAATTTAAATTTGCCGAATCATGAAACCAGCGAATCCCGTAGTGTGGAATAATCATTAGGAAATAGAGCTACAGTCTGTCTGTGGCAAGGCAAGCTATAAACAAACAGCACATCTGCCCTTAGCACACCTCCTGTATAAGAACTTTTGAAAGAACGCTCAGAGTTTCATTACGTCGAGTGTCGTTGCAGCTGCCAAAATTTCAATCCTACTGAGTACCTGTGGGACTTCACGGACAGCACACCGCGCACTCCATCCCCCATTCAACAGTATATGGACACTGAAGGCACACTGTGTGTCGGTTGGTCGCACGTCTTCTCGGCTACATCTCACTGTAGCTCTACCACGTCACACTGTTGCACTTCAGACGGCAGGTGGATGATTGATACGTCGTCATCTAAAAATTATTCCTAGTTTAGGAATCATAAATATTAATTCTGTAAATTACAGCAGTCAGTCTCACCTGACTGAACGCAGTGTCATGTCTCAACTTTGCTTGGAACAAGTCCTATGGACCGAAATCAGTGTAATGTATAATGTTAGTAGGAAAATCGATCATCAGCCGAAACCTACCAAAGAACAAATGCTGTTTACTCCGTTTTTTCCGGTGGTGAGAACACACTGAATATTTCTGGAACGAGCTTTCTTTGCCTGTCACAATATTCAGGAAACAATCTTCTCCTCAGAAGTGCTTTACGTTATTGGTTTCCCAACCTTTCCTATTTCGTGTCCCACTTTGCAGTCTCAGCATATATCAAATGTCCTTATGTTTATTTATTTATTTTTTGCTTCTTTCGAAAAACTTTATTTGACAATAATCTGCAATCCACACTTCAGTGAAAGAGGTTCAAATGGTTCAAATGGCTCTGAACAGTATGGAACAACATCTGAGGTCATCAGTCCCCTAGAACTTAGAACTACTTAAACCTATGTAACATAAGGACATCACACATCCATGCCCCAGGCAGGATTCGAACCTGCGACCGTAGCAGAAGTGCGGTTCCTGACTGAAGCGCCTAGAACCGCTCGGTCACACTGGCCGACCAGTGAAAGAGGGCTGTCAAATGCAGAGTAATACAAAACTGTAGTCTTTCGAAGGACTTAGTAGCTGCAATATTAGTGTCATTATTTCGTACTTGAATGCTTAATGATATTGTTTTCACTTGAACAAAAAAAAAATGGTTCAAATGGCTCTGAGCAGTATGGGACTTAAAATCTGAGGTCATCAGTCCCCTAGAACTTAGAACTACATAAACCTAACTAACCTAAGGACATCACACACATCCATGCCCGAGGCAGGATTCGAACCTGCGACCGTAGCAGTCGCGCGGTTCCGGACTGAAGCGCTTAGAACTGCTCAGCCACCGCGGCCGGCACTTGAACAACAAGGTTCAAAACTAACAGTTTTTTGTGTGCGAACGTCCCAAAAAAAAATCAGAACACCAGACAGACGGTTGAAACCGTTTCTCTTGAAGCACCTCCTGAATGTTTACTCTCAAACTACGTAAAGCACATTAAAGGTCAGTCTCCACGTTCAGGCGACTACCGTGTTTTGTTCACATGGTGTCTAGTCTAGTTTAATGGGACTAAGAAATTTCTCTTTTGGTTTATTTTTCAACGCCGGTTGGGCTTTTGTTAGATGACGTTCCAGGCGTCACGCAATACAGTGTAGCATTTGGACAGTTTTTTTAAGTAAACGTGAATCCATACTTCGTATATTCTTTATTATTTAATCTTCTTTCAGCAGATAGTTTTATTGAACGTAAAAAACTAATAAAAATACTATTTCCTTCTGCAAAGTACAGAGTCGCGATGTGTTGTCAGCAGTAACTTGGTGACGCACGAGGCTCTCGCAAACTGGAACAAGAATATAAAATTTTTGACCTGTCTCACTGCATGTTTCTGCTCTCTTCCGAGCTGTCTGCGGCCCTACCCCTATAATTCTTTCACGTCTCCCATTCCCAGCGGAAACGTCCACCTGGTTGGAACCTCTGCTTTAGGTGATGGCTCTTTTCTGATCTTTGTACTCTTCAGATAATAAAGCTGGGACCCAACGGAGAGAAAAGTTTTGTTAACCCATGATCTATACGATTTCCAGCACCGAACTAAGTCCCACTCCACGAAGATTTGCGATTTTATTCACAGTGACACATCACTCTTCTCTGATTATTAGTCAACTTTATGCTTGTCCAGTATACCACGGATTACCGTACACATTTCTAGGGCGATCAGTATGATACTCATCTTGGATGTTCGTCACTGTTCATTTATGTTCTTCTTCTTCCTTCTTTTTCTTGGTTTGCATCCCGTTTCTACACGCTATCAGAATGTTAATAAATCGATTTGGCAATGTTAGAAGTAGAGGGTGATGGGATGTCATTCCTGTCACCACTCTTTACGCCTGGGTTGGAATTTGTGTATCCCAACTGTTGACGTCTAGAGTCGTCCCCTACGAAACAGTGCGAACGTTTTCTAAATGTTTGTGAATCTTGTAACAGAGTAGAACGCTTCACGATGGCCGATACACGTCCCTATCCTGCAGGGGAGACTAGACCCGGGGCAGATGCGCCTCCCCGAATCCTGGAAGCGGCCTACTAATGCGCGCTGCTATCCGAATGTACGTGTCAGTTTTCTTTACAGTTAATTTGTTACACGCTGGTGTTGCTGCTGGTTGCTTGGAAATTCATTTTTGCCCAAAATATTGTATTTATTTGTTCTTTCGCAAATTTGTGGAATTACCTATGGTAAATGGAAATAAGCGTTTGGCGTCATTGGCCAGGAGGACCCTTGCAGGGAGCTCTGGTCGCCTTGGTGCAAGTCGTATTACATTCGACGCCACATTGGGCGACCTGCGCGCTGGATGGGAATGAAATGATGATGAAGACAACACAGCACCCAGTCTCTGAGCGGAAAAAATCTCCGACCCAGCCGGGAATGGAACCCGGGCCCAGAGGACGGCAATCCGTCACGCTGACCGCTCAGCTATCGGGACGGACATTACCTATGGTACTTTCATATATCTCTCTTTTACTATGTGGGATTTGTGGGTTCGCCTCCGTGCAAAATGCTAATTGCCCGAAACTAGTTTCGGTGATAACTCGCCACCATCGCCGGTATTTCTTCTTCTTCTTCTTCTTATTATTATTATTCCGAAACGCATGGAAAACTGATCCTGACATATTGGGAAACGTTAATTTTCAGTGTTGTTGTGACTGATTTCGTGCTTTTGTTCAATATAGGACTCTAAATTTTTCTGGTCCTTATATGTCGTTACTTTCATAATCAACTGTTACTAAAATTCACTTTCGACCTTAAATATCACATATATTAAGAAACTTAGAATTTGTGACCGAGACGTGATAATCTGCCGTGACTTTTGCAAGAATAATATGTACAGTCGTGGACAAAACGAGCGAGACCCCTCGCCTTTTCGTTATGCTGATCCGCACGGCTTTAAAGTCTGCTACACAGCATAACAGGCAAGGCGACGAAGTGCTACCAACATACTATGCACAGGCGTGAAGTTGACAAACTATCTGAACTTTTTAGCCTGTTTTCTATAATTTGAAAGATTATATTAATGCTGATTAGTGTGTTAAACACAACACGTAAATATAAGACAGAAATGTAGGAAGAAACGCTAATTGGTATGAACTGTACCAATAAAAATGAATTTCAACTTATCGAGATAACATAACTGTTTTAGTAAGACAAAGAACCCTAGATCTTTACGAATGAGCAAAATATTATCCGCATTCGGCCGCGGAATGGTCTGTGCCAACGTTCAGACCAGTCATAGTGGATTACCGTTGCTGACCTACCATGAAAGTGTGCAAATTTAGCAATGCGTGAAGATTCATAACGAAATTCAGTTAAAAATCATTCAGTGCCACACTTAAGTCAATTCCATTATTGTCAGAAGCGTTAAAAGTAGGCAGTAACATGTATGAAATTCTACAAGAGTGTCATATTGACATCCACAGAGCGCCAGTACAGAATAAAGGTAGCGATAAAACGTATTGGGGGCGCGAGAATTTCTTAAAATTGCTTTACTGATATTCTACCTGCCTCCATCGAGATTAGAACCGAAAACAAACCAGACCTTCCTTTCACTACGCTAGCAGACAACTCAGGTAAACAGCCCTCTATTATTATCCCAGACATCAATAAGCCGGCACTTTCGCAATGAAAATGGCAAAATGATCTGCAGTTTCTGTGGCATAGAGCTTTCTGGACACAAAAACATGAATTTTCTACATTTATGTCAACGCTTATGTGACAATCATTCGGGATGTTTATCGAAATAACAAAATACTGTTATTAGCGAGTAAATTTAGTAGAATAATTCTGCACCACCCCAGGAAATAAACGGCTACATAGCTGCCAAACGTATTCTACACTGTTTCGAATTCTCCACTAGACCCGCCACAGCCATAAAACGTTCATTAGCCGAAGTGTTTCTTAAGCCAGCTAGCTATGGGAATGTTCGCACTTCTAAAACGCGGTGGCATCAATCCTGGGACGTGAATTACCACGTGTATAGGCAAATGGATTCTATTGGCATTGTTATCTCGACAAGTTGAAATTCATTTTTATTGGTACAGTTCATACCAATTAGCGTTTCTTCTTTCATTTCTGTCTTATATTTACGTGTTGTGTTTAACACACTAATCAGCATTAATATAATCTTACAAATTATTGAAAACAGTCTAAGAAGTTCAGATAGTTTGTCAATTTCATGCCTGTGCATAGTATGTTGGTAGCACTCGTAGAGTGAAACTTCCTGACAGATTAAAGCTGTGTGCCCGACCGAGACTCGAACTCGGGACGTTTGCCTTTCGCGGGAAAATGCTCTACCATCTGAGGTACCGAAGCACGACTCGCGCCCGGTCCTCACAGCTTTACTTCTGCCAGTATCTCGTCTCCCAGGAGAGCTTCTGTAAAGTTTGGAAGGTAGGAGACGAGATACTGGCAGAAGTAAAGCTGTGAGTACCGGGCGTGGGTCGTGCTTCGGTAGCTCAGATGGTAGAGCACTTGCCCGCGAAAGGCAAAGGTCCCGAGTTCGAGTCTCGGTCGGGCACACAGTTTTAATCTGCCAGGAAGTTTCATATCAGCGCACACTCCGCTGCAGAGTGAAAATCTCATCCTGAACTCTCACAGTTTTCGAAATGCTCATGCCAGGCCTCCGGGTCCTCGGTTTGATTCAGATAGATCGAGCACCTTTCCCCTTTCTACACACGGACAACACACTCACTGATACTGTAGTGTTGACAGATTGCCAACACTACGCACATTATTTAAGGGAGGCGGCCATTAAGCAAGCAGGCGGACTTGATGGTCTGAAACAGGACGCTCAATAAATGCTATAAAGAAAAGTACGTAGCTACTGGAATACTTAACTTTAATCCACCATTTGTGTACAGCGTTCTTGATGAGAGATTTCATACGATAACTATCAGACTATGTAAGGCTAATGGCGCCTTGCTAGGTCGTAGCCATGGACTTAGCTGAAGGCTATTCTAACTATCTGCTCGGCTAGTGAGCGATGCTTCGTCAGTGTAGTCGCTAGCAATGTCGTCAGTACAACTGGGGCGAGTGCTATTCCGTATCTCGAGACCTGCCTTGTGGTGGCGCTCGGTCTGCGATCACACAGTGGCGACACGCGGGTCCGACATGTACTAAATGGACCGCGGCCGATTTAAAGCTATCACCTAGCAAGTGTGGTGTCTGACGGTGAAACCACAGATACTACTTGCCATGTGTTTGCGTCTGACTAGCAGTCATCCCTCGCCAGGACGCCTGGACGGGTTTTTATCGATAGTATGTCGGTGGTCATAATATTCTGTCTGATCCGTGTATATGTGTTACGTGCTGGCTTCGATAGTAGTCGTATAGCAAATGGAAGCCAACTCAGTGTATTTTAATGGACACGACAGGGGGCATGCAAGAAGCAAAAAAGTAAAATGCAGAACCAAACGTAAGCATCAAGTTAACCTAGATTTCATGTGTTTTAGAATACAAGAAAACACTTAATATGGTGAGTGATCGCCGAAATTTATGAAGAACAGCGTTTGCAGAAAGGTGGAAACACAAATCTCGAATTACTTTTTGCAAATGCAGACTCATCAAGAATACAATAATTCTCATTAATTCACACTTGCAGCTACAACTGATATCCACCGAAAAATAAAGATTTGCAGGTACTACGCAATCTCACAGTGACACACTTGATGACAAAGCTGGCTGTGTAAACCTAATGAATTCGCCAGTGGCTGGCCTTGGGGTCCAGCACAAATACACCGCGCGTGTCGTTAGGCTCCATCACGTCAGGGTACAAGGCGCAGCTGGTGCTGGGAACAGCGGCTGCCTGATGAATAATGGATTCGCGAAGGGAGCCAGCGCCTCTGACCGGTATGGTAGCAGACATCAACGGCGCGTCGCGGGCGGCCGAACTCCCAGGGGCAACGAGGCGAGCCGAGGTGTCAGAGCGGGCGCGATGCAATTCCCGCTCTGTTAATCTCACGGTGCGCGCTATTGCGGAATTGCACCGAATATATCAGCTCGCTGTCACTCAGTCGACTTATAATCTCCTTTTATCCGGCCATTTTTCGCGTTTTAAACGTCATGAGTCGTGTGGACTGCGAGTAAATTCAACACCTACTACCGTTATAATTCATATTCTCGTACATTCTGCAATAACACAAAGAACTTGCGTTTATTCGACACTGTTTGCAATCCTGCATTTTCCTATAACGTCAACTAGCTCACGCTTTTTGTAAATGATTATAAATTTTCGAGATGGTGTTCCTAAGTAAATTACAATCAGTATACAACAAAAGTGTAGCTAAAAACACTTAATAATTACAATGTAGTTATTACTATTATCTGTAAGTAACCTAGGAACAAACACGAGTATACGCAGTAATCGCAACTGTTTTGGAAATCATGTAATTCTTTCACAAGAAACCATTAAATTCTCCACTTCGTCGCAGGGAAAAGTACTTTTGCGCATAACATAGTAAACGTTAGTTCTTTGTGTGTTACGCTTGTATAAGAGAACATAATGTGAACTGTACAGGCAGCAGTTTCTGAAATTACTCGCAATCCTCACCATTCATAACGATTAAAACATGAAAAACTGGAGCGTAAACTGAGTTTATTAAGCTGAATGAGTGAAATCGAGCTGATGCAATCAGTACGATTGCATATTTGTTATAATGCGGGATAAAAAGAGGTAGCAATGTTACAGAAGTAGGATTAAAATTCAATGTGGAAAAATAGGAATGGTAATTTTTTGTGAAATTACTGTTCGCAATGGAAGCGAGGAAAAATTATACCATTTGTTGAAACGAATGAATCACAGAGCAAAGTATATGACGAATTTCAGCGCCGATTCTCCCTTCCTGGGATAATTTATTAGTGTGTTTAGCTTCAGTACACACAGGGCTAGCCGCGCGGGATTAGCCCAGCGGTCTTAGGCACTGCAGTCATGGATGTGGGGCTGGTCCCGGCGGAGGTTGGAGTCCTCCCTCGGACATGGGTTTGTGTGTTTGTCCTTAGGATAATTTAGGTTAAGTAGGTGTAAGCTTAGGGACTGATGGCCTTAGCAGTTAAGTCCTATAAGATTTTACACACATTTGAACATTTTTTGAGCCCAGGGCTACAGCTAGTCCCACGTATTAAACGACTCTTACAATCTTTAGTGCCTGACTGACGAACTCATTCAGAGGTTATCTTGATGTGAACGCCGACGCTCGCTTATCAATTCAGTATTCTTGAAGACATGAAAACTGTGTGAGCTACAGTTTAGGAAGACCTGCGATGAATCCAAAGAAAAAAATTCTCATACTTGATTTTGCCACAGTCTGCAAATGTTTTGTCTGAATACATGCACTTAAGGACTTCCGATAAAGTTAAAATTCCCCAGCAAAACAGACTCCCGCAACGACGAAATACAGACTCTTTGGCTTTGCAAAGATTATACTTTGATTACGGGTCAGTCTTCCTCAGAATGGTGTATTTGTCAATGGCATGTAATTAAGCACATTTACACACATTACGAGTACACTGATCAGCCAAAAGATAATGACCACCTGCTTAATAGCTTGTTTTCCGCCTTTGAAACGAAATACACCAGTGATTCTGCGTATCATGGATCCGGTAGTTTGTGATAGGTTCGTGGAGGTATGTACCACATGTCATATAAGTCGCTTAAAAAACGGGCAGCTGATTTGCATACGCACTGATGGCGCCCGCTAGCTACACAGATGGGTTCCATAGGATTTGCACCAAGCAATTTTGGTCGCCGAGACATCAACCTGACTTTATTATAATGGTCCTCAAACCACTCTAGCACGGATCTGGCTCCGATACATGTACAAATATACTGCTGAAAGGTGGCACGGAAGACATCAAGCACGAAGCGATGCAGGCGGTTCGCAGTCCTCAGCGTGTCTTCGTTTATTAGCACAGGTCCCATGCGTGCGCAGAAGAATGCCTCCCACAGCATAATATTGCTCCCATCTGTTTGCGTCCGTGGTGCGATGCACGTTTCGAACAGCCGTTCACGTCGAAGACGGCCTTCGTGGAGACGACCATCGACCTACTGTGGCAAAAATGAGATTCACACGAAGAGCCGACACATTGATCGACGGTCGAATCCCGATGGTCCCGTGCCCACTGCAGTCGTCATTCACGATGTCTGTTGCGGCGCAATGTACGATGAACGGTATTCTCCGAAACACTTGTGCATGCACCAGCATGTGCTCTTTCGGCAGAGATGCCACAGATCACCATCTATCCTATTTTTCAGAGCAGACAAGCCACCTAACCATAAGTTCTATGAAAAGTCGTCGACGTCCGGCCATTTAGCGTCTAGTGGTGGTTTCACTGTACTTCTACCTCTTTCCATAGATGCTCACGACAGTAGCACGTGAACATTCGACTAATTTCGCCGTTTCCGAAATATTCGTTCGCTGCCTCTGCGTAATATTAATCTGCCCATTGTCAGACTTGCTTATCTCAGTGTATTTCCATGTCTTAGCTAGGGTGCACGTCTTAGCTAGGGTGGTCCCTCGACCGTGTCTGCTCCATTTATATACTTTTGCTACCGCGTCACGTGGCCACCAGGCGGCATCCAACGTCAACGTGGGCAGTGGTCATAATGTTATCGCTTATCAGTGTATGTGTTGTGTTGAATAAAACGTTCTCGGTTTTCCAGCCGCGTCAATTCCAATAAAATGCGCGAGCTTTCTATGGCCATCTCCACCATCGTCGTCAGGAGTTCACTGACTGCCGGGGCTGTTACGGTCTCTCGCTTATATAGGCATGATGACATCATCAGCAGCCAATCAGATCGATCCAACGTGGCGCGAGGCAGCTAGCGGAGCTATTGCCCGTGGCAGCACTGGTGACTTCAGGTGGCGGCTGGGGCAGGCGCCACGTTTGAAACTGCCGCTCCCGCGTCGCGCATCTGTCTCTGCTTTCTTTCGATGTCCAACGCCCTTCCCCATGCCCTATTGAGTGTGTCTCTCTGGTCTCTGTTGAAATTGTTTTTGTTCACGCGAATCTCGGCCGCTTCCTTTATAACGGAGTCCCAATATGTAGACGCATGAGCCAACACTTTTGTATTTTCGAACTGTATTTTATGTCCGTTTTCTAGGCAATGCTCCGCTATGGTGGACTTGTCAAGCTCCCTTTGTTTTATATGGTGCTTGTGCTCAGTACAACGCTCCGCAACCGTGCGAATTGTCTGTCCAATGTGTTGTGTTGTCAAAAACTTACGTACGTCCCAACGTGTTCAAATTTTTGTGAAATACTTTGACTTAAAAATTGCACTGAGGTGAACAAAAAGCTTTATTTCATTGGCAAAGTCGAAACAGTCCTTAGTGATACAGCTACCGAAGTATTTAGTAGAAATAATAAAAAACTTCGTCGGTTTATCGTCCATGTTAATAATGATTATCACGTCGTAATACTTTTATTTAAAATGCGACCAAAACATTATATTTAATATTCACGTTGTGTAGCCGAGCACACAGCCCTTGCAACCAACGAACCCATACAGAGTAAATCAGTATCGAATGATTTGCGTATATCTCACCTGAACTAATTCATTCTTTATGAGCGCCGTTACGTTGGTTAGAGCTGCGCTGCACGCATTGTAACCACGCCAAGCGGAACTCACGACAATACCTGACCTGCTCTCGCGCCAATAAGCTGACATTCATTTTACACATTTATCATTGCAGTATCATTCCAATAGCTGTAATATAAACTGAGCCACGAAGTACACTGTGGCATACATTATTTCTATTCTCAGCAAGCCGGCTGACTTCCTAACAGGTGGCAGGAAATTAACCCGCCTGACGGCACAAGGCCATGAAATTTGGTACTAAAAGTACATTATCTAAAGGGCATATATCAACAAAAAGCCAGAGCAAGATAACTTTGGGTGTTATTTTGCATTATGGTGAGGATTTACCTACGAGAAAATCATTTGCTGGAGTTTATCCTTTTGTTGTCTCTGCTCAGACCAATATGGCGTGACGCAGCAAACGGCATATTGATTTGAACTGTACCACATGCTTCGATATGCAAACGATTAGCTGAAATCCATTGTAATTATACTCCACAAGAGCTGCGTTTTATACATAGTTTTTATTTATTGCTACCTGTTTTAGCATGTTTCATTTTCAAGCGCTGCGCAGTAAGAGCGGAAATGCTGTTTTTCAAATTTGATGTTTTGTATACCACCTGATCATCATATATGAAAAATAGCATTTATGATCCTATTGCGTACTGCCAGAAAATAGTCCATGCTCGTAACAGGTAGCAATAAATAAAAAAATATAAAAAAGCAGTCGTGGTGGACCATCATTACTACACATTTGTGCAATTTGTAACTACACAACAACATGCTAAAGAAATATTCAAATGACTAGCATTTCAGCGTAACCTCACATAAGTGAGTAGGATTAATGCCATATAGACTGATCAGACAGAACGTTATGTCTACCTACCTAATAGTCGGTATCTCCAACTTCTGCACGGGTAACAGCGGCGACGCGTCGTAGCATGGAAGCAGTGAGGTCTTGTTGATAGCTGGAGAGAGCTGGCACCACATCTGCATGCACAAGCCACCTAATCGCCTTAAATTATTCCCGTAAATTCCGGGGAGGTGAGCGACAAGCTCTGACGCCACGTTCAGTTAGATCCCATGTGTGTTCGATCGCGTTTATATCTGGCGAGTTGGCGGTACATCGATTGGAGCTCGCCACTGTGCTCCTCGAACCACTGAATCACACTCCTGGCGCATTATCTAGTTGAAAAATGCCACTGCTGTCGGGAAATAAGATGGACATGGCCTGCAAGCAGAGTACGATACTCCTTGTCCGTCATCGTGCCTTGCACGAGCGAGGTGCCCAGGGATGACCACGTGGATGTTCCCCAGAGCATAACGGAAGCGCCGCCGACTTGACTCTGTCCTGCGGTACAGGTGTCACGCAGATGCTCCCCTGGAAGATGACGGATTCTCTTAGGTATGATGAGGAAGGTATCGGGATACATGAGACCATGCAGCGCTCTGTCATTACCCCAACGCCTCTTGCATTGACGCATGCCCGTATTCGTCGTGGCAAAGTATCCACAAGTTCATCAAGACATTGTTGGTCCAGATTGTACCACTCCTCACTGGCGAATCGGCGTAGACACCTGAGACTGGCTGATGGGTCACGTCGTCCAAAAACAGCCCTTTTCAATCTATCCCATTTCAGCTGTAGTTGCCAATGTCGTGGTGTTGACATTGGCACATGCATGGGTCGTCGGCTGCGGAGGACCATCGTTACGAGTGTTCGGAGCTCTATTTGTTAAGGCACACTTGTGCACTGTCCAACATTAAAGTCAAATGTTAATTCTGCCACAAATCGCCCTCTGTCTCGGTTTACCAGTCTGCCCAGCCTATGATGTCCGATATCTGTAGTGAGGGGTGGTCGACCAAACGCACGACGTCTGGACGTGAATTCACCTTTGTTTCACCACGCACTCTTCGACACCCGACAAGTCGTGCAGTTTCCGAAATGCTCGTGGCGTGCTTCCGAGCCCTCGCTCAAACTCAGATAGATAGCGCTCCTTCCCCACTCTATACATGGACTGCACGCTCACTGATACTACATGCACCGTGAGTCTCTCTGTGTGACTAGCAATTATCCCTAGCCAAATGATGTTGCTATCGCCCGGGCGGATCTATATACACACATCAAAAAAAGTTTAGCATCACCTCGGGTCCGATAGTTCCGGAACCTGTATTGAATATTAGAATAGAGATCAACATAAAAATCATTTTCGCCCTTTCTATTGCTCATGAAAACCACACATTGCATCTTGTACCACCATACAGCGAGACCTTGAGAGATGGTGGTCCAGATTGCTGTACACACCGGTACCTCCAATATCCAGTAGCACGCCTCTTGCATTGACGCATGCCCGTATTCGTCGTGGCAAAGTATCCACAAGTTCATCAAGGCATTGTTGGTCCAGATTGTACCACTCCTCACTGGCGAATCGTCGTAGACACCTGAGGCAAGTTCGATAGGGTTCATGTCTGGAGAACATGCTGGCCACTCTAGTAGAGCGATGTCGTTATCCTGAAAGAAGTCATTCATTATATGAGCACGTAGGGAGCGCGTGTTGTCGTCCATGAAGACGAATGCCTCGCCAATATGCTGCCGATACGGTTGCACTATCGGTCGGAGGATGGCATTCACGTAGCGTACAGCCGTTACGGCTCCTTCCATGACCACCAGCGGCGTACGTCGGCCCAACATAACGTCACCCCAAAACAGCAGGGAACCTCCACCTTGCTGCACTCGCTGGACAGTGTGTCAGCCGGCCGCGGTGGCCTCGCGGTTGTAGGCGGTCAGTCCGGAACCGCGTGACTGCTACGGTCGCAGGTTCGAATCCTGCCTCGGACATGGGTGTGTGTGATGTCCATAGGTTGGTTAGGTTTAAGTAGTTCTAAGTTCTAGGGGACTGATGACCACAGATGTTAAGTCCCATAGTGCTCAGAGCCATTTGAGCCATTTGACAGTGTGTCTAAGGCCTTCAGCCTGACCGGATTGCCTCCAAACACGTCTGCGACGATTGTCTGGTTGAAGGCATATGCGACACTCATCGGTGAAGAGAACGTGATGCCAGTCCTGACCGGTCCAGTCGGCATTTTGTTGGGCCCTTCTGTACCACGCTGCGTGGTGTCGGCGTTGCAAAGATGGACCTCGCCATGGAATTCTGGAGTGAATTTGCACACCATGCAACCTATTGAACACAGTTTTAGTCATAACACGACGTCTTGTGGCTGCATGAAAAGCATTATTCAACATAGTGGCGTTGTTGTCAGGGTTCTTCCGGGCCATAATCCGTAGGTAGCGGTCATCCACTGCACTAGTAGCCCTTTGGCGGCCTGAGTGAGGCATGTCATCGACAGTTCCTGTCTCTCTGTATCTCCTCCATGTCCGAATAACATCGCTTTGGTTCACTCCCAGACGCCTGGACACTTCACTTGTTGAGAGCTCTTCTTGGCACAAAATAACAATGCGGACGCGATAGAACCGCGGTATTGACCGTCTAGGCATGGTTGAACTACAGACAACACGAGCCGTGTACCTCCTTCCTGATGGAATGATTGGAACTGATCGGCTGTCGGACCCCCTCCGTATAATAGGCGCTGCTCATGTGTGGTTGTTTACATCTTTTGGAGGGTTTACTGACATCTCTGAACAGTCAAAGGGACTGTGTCTGTGATACAATACTCACAGTCAACGTCTATCTTCAGGATTTCTGGGAACCGGGGTATGAAAAACTTTTTTGATGTATGTGGATAGCAGGTCGGTGTTCATAATGTTCTGGTTGAGCAGTATATATTCTCTATACAACGGAAGATTAAGTAACAGGTTACCATTCAGACATCCCATTTTAAAGCAGGACCTCAACGGCCTCATATGAATAGGGCCAGAGAGCACATATAAGGGGACGATCAAAATTTTTCCATTCGAAGACTTGAATGTCAATTCTTATATGCCCGCATCGGGGGCCAGCTGGGTTGCATATACGCTGCAGCAATGCCCTCAAACGGAAAATTTTTTGCAGCGCATTGTACACTGCCGGAAAAAATTGCAACACCGAGACGGAATTCTGCGACATAAACAACAGTTCGTAGATACGTTGAGATATGACATTTATTCAAATTTCGCGACGTTCGAATAAAACTGGCGCTAGGATAGTGCAAAGGAGGTCTATTTTCAATGCACGTTGTAACGGTCGCGAACGTTAGTTTCATTTGGGACTGGACATGTTGAGTTGATGTTAGTGAAGAACATAAGACGACAAAAATGCCATTATCAATACCACACTTGGATGTGAACGAGGTCGTGTACTAGGGCTACAAGATGCTGAATGTTCTTTCTGTCATATTGGAGAAAGACTTGGCAGGAATGTGGCCCTTGTACATGACTAGTGCCAGCGGTGATCAGCCAAGGTACGGTTGCAAGAAGACCGGGCTCCAGACGGCCGCGTGGCATTACCGAGAGAGAAGACGTCGTATTCGGTGCATGGCTCTGGGCACCATACTGCATATGCAGCAGCAATTTGAGCAGCAGTTGCTAGCACAGTGACACACGGACTGTTACAAACCAGTTACTTCAAAGACATCTCCCAGTCAGAAGAACTATATTGCGGATTCCACTGACCCCAAATTACCACCACCTGCGACTTCAGTGGTGTCAAGCGAGGGCTCTTTGGATGATAGTGTGTAGCTCTATTGTGTGTTTGATGAAAGTTGGTTCTGCTTCCGTGCCAGTGATGGCTGTGTGTTGGTTAGGAGGAGGACAGTTGAGGGCCTGCAACTAAACTGACCACAAGCTACACACACTGGACCTCCACCTGGAGTTACCAACTCGGATGCGATGTAGTATGACAGCAGGAACGCTCTAGTGGCTGTCCCACGCATCCTGACTGAAATTAGTTCGTCGGTCTGATGATTGGACCTGTTGCGCTGCCACTAATGAAATGAATTCCCGTGGGTGTTTTCCGACAGGATAACGCATGCCCATATACCGTCGTTGTAGCCCAACGTGCTCTACAGAGTGTCGACATATTGCCTTAGCCTGCTTTATCACTAGATCTGTCTCCAGTTGACAACATAAGGGACATGATAACACAACAAGTCAGCATCATACACAGCCAGCATTAACCGTCCCTGTATTGACAGACCATGTGCAACAGGCATAGAACACCATCCCACCAACTGGCACGTGGCACCTGTACAACAGAATGGATGCACGCTTGCATGTTTTCATACAACATTCTGGCAGTTAAAACGGTTATTAATGTACCAGCATTTCACATTTACAATGGGTTACCTTGTCCATACTTCAAGTTGTGATCTTGCAATGTTAATCAGTTAAATATGTTACCTACACAAATGTATTATTGAAGTTTCATTACTCTGCATTAATTATTTTTTGATGTAGCGATTCCGTTAGACTACATATTGTTCACGCTGTCAATCTGGATCCACACATACAGCTGGACAACGTCTAGGGCGCCACGAGCTGTTAACTGTTACTGCTTCTCTTAACATGGCACCAGGGACAATCACACAGACAGTGGTGCGCCTAACGAAAACCTAGTCCGTAACGGAACCACAACACTGTCTCTTCAGATGAGTGCTGGATCAGCATACTGTACCTCGACGGATGTAGCCGTGTATGGAGGCCCGAGGAGACTTTTCCAGATTCTATTCGTCAGGCCCAGTAATCTGCCATGATGGCCTAGGGTGTCATTGGGTACACAGCACTATCAGCACCAGTATACACATCTAGCAACGTGGACAGCAGATGTTAATTTCTGTTCTGTTGAGGCCGGTAGCTGCATCGTATCTCAAGTCTCCATTGCAAACATCTCTCGAGAGTAGCACGCCACCACTAACCAGTCCTCACAATTGTTGAACTCTGGCGCAGACTTGAAGCAGCATGAAATGATGTACCATCCATCTGTCATTCAAGCTCAGACAGTCCATCTGGGTTAGAGCCATTGTTGCTGCCGGAGGTGTCAACTCTGTGTCGTCCATCTCCGTAGCTGAGTGGTCAGCTTAGAAGGCTGCCATGTGGAGGAGCCGGGTTCGATTCCAGATACCGCCAAAGATTCTTCCTTTGTGGGAGAACATATGAGATGCAATCATCCTCGTGAAGCCAATTGAGGAGGTACTTGACCCAGTAGTAGCGACTCCACGATCTGGAAAGACTGCAAAACGCCCAGGTTAGTTGTCAGCTAACAGTATGCCGCTCCATACGCCATCTGCATGACGCTGCAAGGTGAAGGATGACATGGCGACCAGTAGACATCCCTTGGGCTTTCACAGCCTGGCGAGGAGCTGGTTTCGTAACCGTAGGTCAATTACAAAGCTAATCATGTATTCTTTCTACAATACAATATACACACAGTACGTAAAATTTCGTCACTTGCTATCTTTCCGCATGATGCAATTTAAATGGCTAGCAATATAATTTATTATTATGTATTTTTTGTAACTACTTACTCATATTTCAAGTCTGCAACGTTTTTGTATTTTGGTGGCAACTTCATTGGTAAAACTAATAATTTCTGCTCTTACCTACTTTACTGTATACTTGTGTCACAGGATCCCATGATGTTTAATCTAAAGTTCATCATATTGTCTCTGATATTCCCCTCTTATGGATCAGTTTTACGAAAGTGAAACATTGCTTTGTTTCACAGCTGCTTCTTAGATCGTAAACCGTCTTTAAGCCCTCTGATATCTTGTTACCTGCCGCTTTTTGCTAACAAACAGTGCACGGCGTCCACAGTCTATTGCAGCGATGGTGTGGTATGTTTACTTGGCGATAAAGGTGATTCTGGTAATTTATTGACTGGCGACTCTATGGAGTGTCCTGTGCACCACGACCAGATAATGGATATACTTGGGAGGAGAGACAGCATTGGTCGTATTTTTTTGTTTTATTAACCACAAAATCGATTTTCGGTCACTTAGTGACCATCCTCAGTGCTGTAATATACAATTTAAATTGGTAGGCACTGGTGTCAACAAGCTTAGAGCCATCACAATAGCTAAATTTTATTTAGTCACTCAGTTTCACAGTAAGCTCCAGATTGAAGCGCAGAGTAGTAAACAGAGTGCGGACGGAATATTCAGCAGCGGATAGTGGTCTGGTGAATGAGCCACACCTGGATGTAGTTCTTTGGCTTTCCTAATTACTTTACTTTTAAGGCCTTCTCCACTCTTCAGCAATTGCCCTGTATTCCCACTCGCCAGCTCTCAAGATCCTGACAGTCTTCCTCTTTCAGATCTCTCTTCCTTATCATTGTAGTTACTCTCGCTCTACATTTTAATCTCGGCCATACATGCTTCCTTTCCTGACTGCGACCATTCCGGGACTGCTTTTGGCAGTCGTCGTTGCTCCATTTGCCGTTCATTGTCACATCATTGAACAGCTCTGTTATCAGTACTTTGATTGACTGGTTGTTCTGTATCCATTATCTCCCGAATTTCCTCATTCCTTCTCCGCGCTGTTCTGGACATTCTGGCTGCCATCTTTATTGTAAACCCGATCTTTTCCTCTCACATCTTTCCCTGAACCTCATTCTCCAAACTATTTTCCAGTATAGCGCTAAAGAGTCTGCTGGTAGATGCCATAACATTAAATCCCCTATACTTATTTGAACGTTTCTTTTTTTATAGATAGCGGGTATATATGATACACACTACTCTCTTGGCATTTCCTCTCCCTCCACAACCTGATTAAAAAATTTAAATGTAATTCTCACTATTTGAGGGAGCCTATATTTCCACAATTCCATACAATTCCTCTCGGTCCACCTGTCTTTTCATTTCTTGCCTTCTTCATCATCACTTTTATTTCTTCCTCTACTATGAAGAACTGCTTTTGTCGTAGACTTCTATTACGTGGCGGCTTCTTTCCTTTACTAGAAGTTCTTCAAAGTGTTTTTCCACTGACCGCTGGATATAGGCTGTATTGTGGGTGCTGGATTTCTAGCAATTTTCATCTTCTTTATCATCCTCCATGCCTCTGCCCATCTCCTACATCCAAGGGAATACTCTATTTCCCCATGTACTCCTTCCCATTCCTCTTCCTTACACTTCCTTATTAATTTCTTGGCCCTCTTTTTATGTACTTTGTACCTATTTCAAACCTCTTCACTTCCAGAGCTTACTCACAGGTGACATAATTTCTTATTTTCCTCAACAACCCCCCCCCCCCCCCCAGCAACTCCGTGGTCATCCATTATTACTCTTCTCTCTCTCTCTCTCTCTTGTCCTTCCTATAGCCTCCTCGGTTGCTTCCCTAATCGACTGTTTCAGGAAACTGAACAGCGCATTAGCACTCAAGCCCTCTCCAATGCATACAGTCTTAGATTTAATCTTTTCAGACTTTCCTCTTGTAGAAAATGTATTCCATGTCTTGGACCCTCTATAGTTCTACTTCAGGCAACCTCCTTTTACACCTCTTATTTTACCTTGATGTTAACCGGAAACGCATTTTTTTAAGTAACTATAAAGTGATCTGGCCACACTGCATTCCTCTTTTTACCCTTACAACTTGCACGTTAATTACTCGCTACCTCCGGACTATTAGACAGTCCATAATTGATGTTAGGTCCCTTGACGGATTGTGTCCTTATGTACTTAAATATTTCTTTGTGCTGGAATTGGCCATTCATTACAATACTCTTACGAACCTTAGAGAAGTTAATCTATCTCCTTCTGTTATTGTTTTCCACATCCTTTCCCAAGGGTCCTACAATATCAACATTTAATCTTATCGCAATCCGTCCACTTAAGTCCCCAATTATTAACAATTCACGTCCATCTGGACATTTGTCAACCACTTCTTGTAAGCCATGGAAGAAATCCTTCTGCTTCTCGTCAGGCGCATGTCGCTAGGGCCATCCACCCCAATTAATTCCATGAATTATTATTGTTACAATCATTATCCTTTCATTCACTTCCTTCCGATTAATTGTTCCTTATTTCAATTTTCTTTTTATATAAACTGAAAATCTTGATTTTGCTCTTTCAGTTTCTTCTACTGCACTCCAAAACAGAATATACTCTCCAACTATTTCTTATCCAGATCCTTTCTTTTTCGTTTCTGTCTTTATCAGGATGTCCATTTTCAGTGCATCCATTTCCTGCTAACCGCTGTACATTCCATGTTCCACAAATCGGATACCTTGTTCTTAATCAGATCGATGCCTATTGATTCGTCCGACTTTTATTTTGTTTGGGAAACGTAGGAAAACCTGTTTTTACCGGTGAGAGATTCCAACACCCCACCGAACCCCCAACCTGAAGGACAGTCATTTTTTCTCAGGGTTTATTCCCCTTCGACGGCTGCATTCTCTACGGCTAAGAGTTCCCCGTACCAGTTCCCCGTACCTTATATAACCGTCTCAAGAAAGATAAACTCAGAATCGGGTACAGGAAAAGACGAGACATTGGAAGACAGTCTGTGTCTGGCTCCTCAGCAAGAGATCTGTCCGGCATGGGAGACACTGCCAGTTGCTGCGCTAGCACCAGTAAAGCCCTCTGCTTCTACGAAGCGCGCAAATCCTTTAGCCCGCACGGACACTGCTACCCTAAGGCGGTGTCTCCACGAGAGGGAGGGGGATGGCGGTGGCTTTCCACGCTTTAAATATCCCACACTAGTTCCAGACCTCCATCACACGAACGTTACACACAAACAGCTGAAATACGTCGCCACCCACATCAAAGTTCAGACTATACATAGACAGGTAGATGACGTTGACATTGTGTCATCAGACAAGGAATCCAGCCATGACAAAGGTTGCCAGTACGACAATTAGCACATCCTGAAAGGATGTGGGATCTTTAATAGAAAAAAACAAACATATGAAAACCGGATAACTACTGTAGTAAAACAAATCCTCGTATTTTTCTGTTACATCAGAGTTCTAGTCACGAACTTCTCATGTACCATTTCTCTGTTGTCTGTGAAGTATTAGTTCTGCTGGTTATGCCTTGAGGCTGAGCCAACTTAAAAAAGAATATTTTTTGATGTTTCATTTTGGGTCTGTTTAGTCCTCTGCCACTTATAAATGGCGGGTAGCATGGCCCTGGGAGTGATAAGGTGTTGAACTCAACGCACCCCTAAATAAGGAAGATTTTTACAACGTTTATTCGTGTCAGCGGCATTCTAACAGTACTGACAATAATGAAGAACTGAATTCCTGAGAAAGATTTTTTAAGTAATGGATAATTATTTTGCCTTCTTCCAAAAGCCAGATTAAAGCTTTTAATGAATCACACACTCACAATGACTTATTCCTTGAAATATCTAAGGAAAATTTTAAAATTTTGAACATAAACAATGAAGGATTCAATATTAATATACTTTATAACTTAAATATTCGCAAATCGCAACCAGTACATAACAAAGGGTGCTCACAGTTTCCTTTCTGTGGCGGTACTTAAATGCATAGTAAATACTGGCAGTTTTACATCCATACACCGAATCAGGAGAAACGGGAAACAAGCGGACTCAAAAGACGTGAACTCGCAACCATGAAGGCTGCGGGAAGCAGTAAATCTTCGAATGTCGTAGACACGACTTTCACAGTTGCGGATCACCAACCTTATGGTGACGAGTTGGACCTCCGTCCTTGGTGGACCACACTAGTTACCACGCGGGCAGCAGACAAAATTCTCCCAGAAGACCCCGTGTGTGTGTGTGTGTGTGTGTGTGTGTGTGTGTGTCTAACCCTGGACGTCCACTGGTGGCGTATTCATCCGATAAACAGAATGTCCGTATCCTCGTACGACTACGGCCGACCGCTGAATGCCGTTCACTGCAGGCGGATGACGTTCTAACCACGGCTGCCATCTTACGGTCGCTAGGTAACTAAATTTCGGGACTGGCTAACGTCTGTGATTTGTACATTCTAGAAAACGCGTACCTCGAGAGGCAAAGAAGGGAACTAAAGTGAAGGGGGTTCCGCGTCGTTCCTGTAGTAAGCAGATGAAGCAAACTGGGAGAATAGTCTCAGCACTGACAAGAAGAACTGAAGGGACACGGGAAAATTCTTCACTATTACAGGTTGAACATGGAAACGATTCAGTATATCATCACAGCAAACCAGCATGCAGTTACGAAATGCACAATTTTAGGAAAACTATACAACCTGAGGAACATTGGGCTTAAATATATGGTAAGTCGTACACGAACGCCCACACACGTTTCATGGTCTCAAAAGAAAAAAAACTATGCACTGTTAATCGTTTAATAACATTCTTCAAGTGTATTACAATTGTTTAGAAAATTGTGTAACGATGGAAGCTCATTGTAATATTGAAACTATACACTGACGGAAAAAATCGGAACGCCAAAAATGAATTGTGAGAAACGGAAGTTGGTGGGCATGTTTCTATACCCGAAAGGTGATATCTAATCAAATTTAGCGCCAGGCGCATATGAGGATGCAAATCACGTTTGCTTTAAATACGTGTTGTAATAGTCATGAGCGTTAGTTTCCTTTGAGTTTTGACTGGTAAACTGATGTTACTCAAGAGTGCCTTTAAGGTGATAAAGACGCTACTATCAAAACTTTACTGAGTCTCAACGAAGACGTGTAAAAGGGCTACGAGAAGCTGGATCTTCCTTCTACGGTATTGCAGAAAGTCTTCACAGGAATGTACCTACTTCAGAAGCCCTGCTAAAACCGCAGGAGAGGACAGGTAGTTGTGGAAAGGGGCCAAAATAAGGAACTGTCAGTTACACTCGAACATACAACTTTATTTATTTGACCAAACATTACAAGAGGCAAGAAAAATTTAAAAAAAAACACAGCTATAGTTCTGGAACTTAATTAGCGGCTGAATACGCCGTACAATCTCATGCCCTAAGGGCAAGAACACTTTGATTTAAAAACGGCTGAAAGCCAATAATTTAAAGCTCACTCCAAAATCATAAATTTAAAAGGGAAAGCCTTATCTTAAAACAGTTCCTTAATTAGGCTGAAGGCCCAAAGAATCTGACACTTTAAGAGCAAAACAACTTAAATTCAAAATCGGCTGAAGGCCCCAAGAATCTGACACTTTAAGAGCAAAACAAATTAAATTCAAAATCGGCTGAAGGCCCAACACTTAATACTCAATAACATTAATTTTTAAAATGCCAAAGGCTTTACATAAAACTGTTCTTAACTTAGGCTAAAGGTTCAAACCATCTGACGCCTTAAGGTTCAAATGGTTCAAATGGCTCTGAGCACTATGGGACTCAACATCTTAGGTCATAAGTCCCCTAGAACTTAGAACTACTTAAACCTAACTAACCTAAGGACTTCACACAAACCCATGCCCGAGGCAGGGTTCGAACCTGCGACCGTAGCAGTCCCGCGGTTCCGGACTGCAGCGCCAGAACCGCACGGCCACAGCGGCCGGCGACGCCTTAAGAGCAAAACAGCCTTAATCTAAAGATCGGCTAGAAGCCATACAAGCGCAAACAACGAGAACAAACAAGAAAAGCCAGTACACCCAAGGGCGTTCAGAAGTTCCGAGGGTCGGCCTGGAATTCAAAAACTACCACTCGCTTAGGTGAGACAGGCAGTCGAGCCAACCGTCGTCGATCCGACGACAACCCAATCGACAGACAGTCAATGGACCCACCGACAAGATAACCTCCACTTCACCCGACCAGCACACAACAGCGAGTTCAATGGAACAACGTAGAAGGTATTGCCGCCCACAACCAGTTATACAGTGAGCTGTCGAACTGCACACCATGCTCGACAGCGACAACACGGTGAGGAAAATACACTGCCTGAATTTACGTCAATGGACAGGGCAGGTAACCGGAATGTTAACGGCCACAAGGCAGAATATTCCGCAGGTCCACTTCAATTCAAATAACCACCGGAGGAGAGGTAAAATTTTGCCAACTTGAAAACACACATTGTTGCTCGCGGAAAGATCCCAACAGCCAACAACGAACTCCAAACGACACATTGTGAACAGTCGTGACTTGCTGGTAGATTAAGTCAAAACTCAACTTTCATGTCCAGAAAATCGATGAGGCACGAACGTCGTAGCAATGGGAACAGCACCACAGACTCCGACACCGCATAGATGCCGCCAGCGGGCCTGGCCAAACTACGCGCCGCAGAGATTTCCTCACTGCTCCACGCCAACCGACCTACTCCCCGCACACAGCCCTGCCAGAAACTATAAGCGCCAGATCAAAGATATTCCAAGGTGTGAATATCGATACACACCGCTGCTGCCACCTGCGGAAAGAGAGGATAAGATCATAAAAGTGATACCGCGGGAAACTAAAGACAGATTAGCGACCAAGGTTTAAATGGTGGCAGCGTTGTACACGGAAATATACGATCGCAGGATGATCAGGCTCCAGACGGCCACCTGGCACTACCAAGAGAGAAGACGATAGTGTTCAGCATGTGTCTCTGTCGCACAGTCCTGCATCTGCAGCAGCAGTTTGAGCAGCAGGCTCACCACAGTGACACATCGAACTGTTACAAACCGGCTCTTCAAGGACAGTTCCGAGACAGAATTCCTGTAGCGTTCTTTCCATTGATCACAACGACCGCCGTTTGTGACTTCAGTGGTGTCAAGTGAGAACTCACTGAAGGCAAAGGTGGAGGTTTGTTGTGTTTTTTTGTGATAGCTGATTCTGCCTCGGTCCCAACGTGTTTGCTTGCTAGACGCACTGGACCTACAGCTGGGACTGTAATCTGGAGGGGGGGCGGGGGGGAATTTAGTATGCCAGCGTATATATCCCACGATACCTGACTGCAACATTATAGGTCAATCTGGTGATTCGATCCGCCGTGCTGCCATTAATGAACTGCATTCCAGGGGGGTTTTCCAACAGGATAACGCTCGCCCACATACCGTTGTTGTAATTCAATATGCTCTACAGAGATCTCTGTTGGTCCATTACGGCTAGGGGACGTCGGCTGGAACATACTTTTCAATTAAATAAATTTTACCAACATCCATAAAGGAAAGCGTGACAGTTGCTGTCACGCTTTCGTACGAATCAGATGAACTCTAGTACCTTCCGCCGCGGAAGTCGAACACGCGGCAGAACAAATGGACGTGGTCAGCCCATAGAGGGCTCCACCTCCGCGGCGGCTATTCCGCGCAGCGGCTCTCCCGCAGCTAGGGCGCCACCGCTAAGCCACGTGCAGACAGCGGCCAATAGCCGTTCCCTCCGGTTTCGTATACAGGGACCCACTCTGCCCTAGTCTAGTCAGCCTGGTACTCGCTCTGGATTTCGTTTCTATCTCGGCGGTACTGCGTTCTGGTCGTTGCTCGTTGTTGACATTTGCCTGGCTCTGGTCCCGAGCGGATTTACGTTTGGCGTTTGGTGTTGTGGTTTCCACAAGCCTCCATTGTTCATCTCTTCCTCGTTGTGTGGCTCATAGTCGGTCTTGGCCGGTTGTTGTCAGTTGTTGGTCTGTCGCCCGACTCGTCCTGTGTTTACCCGGTGGTGCGTGCTCCACCGCCGGCGGCTTCCCCGCCTGGCGGCTCCGATCCGCAGCTCAAGGCGTTCCCGCTCTTGGATGTGGTTACAACATGCACGATGATTAGGGTACACGATATCCAGTTTTATGCAGCTATATGATAAGGTCATTGATTCGAGAAAAGCATATCGGGCCTGAAGATGGCAAAATGAATTGCCGAAACTGGTTGCTTTCGAAATAAAATATCCTAAAGTGTACGGCTGTTGGTAAAATTTATTGAATTGAAAAATGGCTCTACAGAGTGTCAACATTTTGCCTTGGCCTGTGCGATCACCAGATCTATCTCCAATCTAGCAGCTCCAGCGTCATCCACAACCAGCACTAACCGTCCCTGTATTGATCGATCAAGTGCAACGGGCGTGGAACTCTATCCCACAAACTATCATCTGCACCTCTAAAATACCACGTATGCACATTACCATGCTTACGTTTAAAATTCTGGCGATTTCACTGGTCATTAATTTACCAGCATTTCACGTTTGTAATGGCTTATATCGCACTTATATTGACCTGTGATCTTGCAATGTTAGTCGCTTAAAACGTTCCCTAGACAGATGTATTCCCGAAATTTCATTACTCGACTTCAATTACTTTTTGGTGTTATTTTTCGTCAGTGTATGTACGGAACAGAAACAATATTTCGTTTATGACTCTTTACTGTTGTCAGGTAGATGGGCACAGTCGACATAGGGGCCGTTTTTTTTGCACACAAAACTTAGAACATTCTCTACGTCCGTAGTTGGTAATGTATAAAACATACACAGACACAAACAGCACCAACAGCTCGTTTACGCCGAATATGTCCGACATTCACATTCACTGACACCCGTCTGTGAGTCGGCTGTGTAAGGCCATATGCAGCTGACTTGGTGGTGACCATTATACGCGTACCATTGCTGCTACATGTCTTGGAATTAACTGTACGTCCAACTCGTGAGGAGAATACGGTTCCGCTAAACTCTCAGCCTTAAACCACTCACTGAGAAGCTACGCTGGTGAACCTGTTGCTATGATACGAAGTACAGAGAAGTTTAATGAACGAAGGTATCGACTTTACCACAAGCATGGCTCACACGTGTTTGGCTGCTGTTAATTTTCCTTCAAATTTGTATACAGGATGAAGAGAAGTTCGCATAGTACGATTAATTGCATACTAATCTTTAAAAAATCCCATGCAAATTTTCGAGAATAAAATGTATGTCAAAGAAAGCCTATTTGGCAATGCTGTAATCATACGTAGGTAGGTATTTTATTGAGCATTATTTAGTGCAGTAGCTAGTTCTGAGGTAGAACACTTAAATTCGAGAGTCTCAATCCGGGTATAGATATTCTTTTCCCAATTCTTGTCTGCTCAAATTGTGTATAGACGATAGATCGGTGCAGTATAAATTGCGTCATTGTAATCAGAGCGCAGGATTTATCCGAGGACTCTAGAATCGAACCCAAAGGTAGAATTTTTCTGGCTGTCATTGGCTCGATTGAATATACAGCCTTGTAGCCGAGCAGGCACTTTCCCTTTCAATATTTCCTCTGGAATGAAAATCGAAAAACGCACACTCGCAGAGCACTTCATTTCATTTCCAGGACCCGGTATTGCTTTCAGCCGCAGCGCAGCACATCCCGCCGTATACGTTGGTGTTTCTACGCTGCAGAAAGTCCGTCCAGCATCGTAGATTTGTATGCAACATGCCATTTGCCAGCAATAACAAAAGTAAGACTGTACACAATGAAACGGTTACTCCGCTTTATACTTAATTAATACAAACAAGGAACCAGCACTTTGTTTCCATATGTCAACTAACCAACCTTATATTATGTACAAGTAGGCTTACCTCGTACTCCAGGCATTTCAAACGCCGCCTCATTCTTGACACGGCTTTGCAAAGGTCAGTAGAGGAATTTACTTTGTAATTACAGACAGCGAAGAAGCAGGAGTACTTTATCGAAGAATGTAGATTGGGGGACAAGTACTTTGGTTTATTAGGAGAAGCAGGAACACTGGAGAAGCATTTGTGGATTATAGTTAATAACAGAAGACAAAGCTACGGAAACACATAGAAATTTTATTCGTAGATTTTAGGAAAGGTCATGATAAAGCAGACTCGAATAAAATGTTTTCCATTATTGGGCAACATCGTATCAACTACAAGGAAAGAAGGGTAATCATTTATGCGAAACTTACCGGTGCAGTCAGAACTAGTGGAATGATAGAAAGGGACAGGAAGAGGAAATATATGAAGTAGATTTGCCAACTGTCCCCACTGACATATAATTTGTACACTGAAGAGACAGTCAAGGAACTGAAGGTCTATCTCGGTTTCACAGTTGTTGTCGTGGACAGAAAAATACCATGATGGCAGATAGAGCAATAAAATGCAATTTATCCTAGCAGATCGATAGAAACGTAAACAGAAAAAATGTGTTGCGCAGCACATATACCTATTTAAGGGCTAAGTTTTCCTTTGACGATAGACTCTAAAGAGGATGAAGATTTTTACTAACTCCTATGAAGAAAAGGTGAAGAAGGGAGATGTGAGAAATACCTCATCCCAAAAGTTTTTTGATTGGATTCATGAAAAGTAGAGAAAAGTTAAAATGGTGTTCTTAATGCCTCAACTTTCTCCATAGCCCCCCCCCCCCCCTAATGTTGCGTAAAATGCACAAAACTTTCAGACAACCATGTGAAAAGTTCAGAAAAGTTCTTCTTTGAGATATTGTTCGACTCGAGCCTCACATTGGCTTGAATGTCCAAAGTCTGGTGACCCCTGACGATTTTTTTACAGACTGGAATTGTACGCGTTCTGCATTTCGATGAAGTCGCGGCTGGCTTCGCGCGTCGTTGCCTTAAAGTAGAGTGTGACAAACTTTGCATATACTTTTCTCTCTTCAAAACATTCTGAAGAAGCCTTGAACACTATTTTTTCGTTACGGATTTTTGGCACTACAACATTGACGCACTACAGGAACACGTCAACTGC
The DNA here is from genome assembly GCF_023864345.2 of Schistocerca serialis cubense. Taxonomy (NCBI): domain Eukaryota; kingdom Metazoa; phylum Arthropoda; class Insecta; order Orthoptera; family Acrididae; genus Schistocerca; species Schistocerca serialis. The sequence goes on from NC_064645.1 coordinate 504,518,048, forward strand.
TTAATATTTCCTTCTCAGAACTGAATGATCGAAGGTGTATTTTTTGATTAGAGTTGTAAGTTCAAGCTGCCACTGCAGTTACTGCTCTAGCGTCACTTGTACGCCGGGAATAAAATCGGTCTCGGAACTTTTTGGATGTGGTGTACAGTACACTACCACCTAGAAAATATGATCACCTAGAAAGGACTGAGGGAACTAAATGAAACCCCCTCTGGTCTGCATGCAGGCACATTTTCGTTTGGGAAACGTGTCATGAAACTTTCGTATCCTCCCCAAGGGCTGGCTGGTCCACTACTGTTGAAACTCGTCCTTGATGCCATAGACATTCGCACTAAGACGGAGTTTAGGTCCGAGTTGGTCAAACATACGCTCTTTCTGGGACAGATCTAGGGATCTTACTGGCCATGGGACAAACTCAACGAATCGCAGAAATTTCATAGACACACGTGACGTGTGGAGTAGCGGTGTTCTGTTCAAAAGTGGTTCACCCGATACTGGCGCTTGAGAGGTAATACGTGAGGATTTAGGACGTCCATGGCTTACTGCACTGCCGCCATATTTCCCTCAGTCACTTTAAGCCGTGACCTGAAGTCGTACCTAAGGCTGCCCACACCATGGAGCCATAATTGATACCGCTGCATCTCTCCAAAACGTTGGAAGAATGAGGTCTCTCCTCATACTCGCCGACGGTGGTTTGGGGTAATGCAAATCCGCGATTCATCGCTGAATTCATTGCGACGCCATTCATCAGCAGTCCACCCTTCTCAGTCCTTTGTGGTGTTCACGGCAACCTGCGCACGGGACGACAGTTCACAGGCCGGCCGCTGTGGTCGAGCGGTTCTAGGTGCTTCAGTTCGGAACCGCGCAGCCGCTACGGTCGCAGGTTCGAATCCTGCCTCGGGCATGGGCGTGTGTGATGTCCTTAGATTAGTTAGTATTAAGTAGTTCTAAGTCTAGGGGAATGATGACCTCATATGTTAAGTCCCATAGTGCTCAGAGCCATTTGAACCATTTGAGCCATCTACATAAAAATATTCAGGCATAGATAATTTCATTACTTATGCACTAGAACGTGTAACATTTGGGAAATTGTGTTATTTTCTTGTTCAGCAATTGGAGCATGTTGATGCAGGTTTCCCCGAATGTGGTGTTAACTGTGAATAAAGTGCCAATAGTAGTAACTAATTTTTATTTCAATTACGGCCAGTTCCCGGGTTCGATTCCCGGCGGGGTCAGGGATTTTCTCTGCCTCGTGATGACTGGGTGTTGTGTGATGTCCTTAGGTTAGTTAGGTTTAAGTAGTTTGTAACCTCCCCCTCACTTATCGACCTTAATGACAGTGAAAAATTAAACTGCGTGTACCTAATGGAAATTTGGGAAAAGCAATCGTCACCGAAGTTAATCTGTCGGTAAAGAGGGTGGAAAGGGTTACATCTAAATGAAAGGAAAAAATCAAATGAAATTGGTGGGAATTAATTTTGAAAAGGGGTAAAGTTAATAAAGAAAGTAAATGTGCGGCCGTTACGCAAACAATTAACTAGCGGTAATTAGATATTTGACATTTGGGGGAAATTACGGTCGCCAGTCCTAAGGACAATTACTATAGTAACTGAAAAAGAAAGGTTATTACACATATAATTAGCACTAGAAGCGTGGCAACTGAAGGTTGACATGTGTAGTGTGAAAACTGAAAGTCTGTCAGAAGTAATAAATTTCGCTACACTCTGACATAATTTAGCAAAAGGATTAATAAAACCGGAAAATCGAAAGTTAATTTAGTGACTGAAGTTAATAGTGAGCTTTCTTTCTGAAGCACATCGAAATTCAGTAAAATACGGTTAGTCTTGGACTACCTCAACAATCATTTCAAAAGCAACTTGACTCTACGCAATTTAGAAATAAGAGATTTAACTTTGAACTTGAATTAAATGATTCTGAACAATTAACAATAGCAACATTTTGTACGTACCAAGCTGAGCTGCAGTCACAGGTAAGCTAAAATATGGTAACAAAACTCGCACTCTTAATTTGTGCTCGTGTAATCTAAATATTGTAGCCAGCTATGAATACCTTAACTGAACTTTGAAATTAAAGCAGTGAAATAGAATTATATTATTTTAATGCTGGCGTTTGAATTTCAACGACACTCAGGTTCATTTCGGAAAAGGAAGGGACCCTGCTTGGTAATGCAATTGGGACACTGAGCAACAAAGGTTCATGCTAAGTTGCTGTAATTATAGTTACGAAAATGGAACAATTTGAAAAGCTGAGGTCTACCATACAGTTCTAAAACTTTATGTGCTTCCAGTCTTCCTTGTTGGCTGATTGAAGGTTTGAAGCCGTCGATCGAGGAGGTGGCGACAGTCACTCATGGTCGGCCGTCGCTGTTGCAGAAGCTGGATGCTGGCGCGCCTTCTTCTCGACACGGTTACCAGGCGAAACGGGCTCTTGATGTCCGCCAGCTAATGCTTCCCGTCCGCGACACCATGTCAGAAACTACACTCCTGGAAATGCAAAAAAAGAACACATTGACACCGGTGAGTCAGACCCACCATACTTGCTCCGGACACTGCAAGAGGGCTGTACAAGCAATGATCACACGCACGGCACAGCGGACACACCAGGAACCGCGGTGTTGGCCGTCGAATGGCGCTAGCTGCGCAGCATTTGTGCATCGCCGCCGTCAGTGTCAGCCAGTTTGCCGTGGGATACGGAGCTCCATCGCAGTCTTTAACACTGGTAGCATGCCGCGACAGCGTGGACGTCAACCGTATGTGCAGTTGACAGACTTTGAGCGAGGGCGTATAGTGGGCATGCGGGAGGCCGGGTGGACGTACCGCCGAATTGCTCAACACGTGGGGCGTGAGGTCTCCACAGTACATCGATGTTGTCGCCAGTGGTCGGCGGAAGGTGCACGTGCCCGTCGACCTGGGACCGGACCGCAGCGACGCACGGATGCACGCCAAGACCGTAGGATCCTACGCAGTGCCGTAGGGGACCGCACCGCCACTTCCCAGCAAATTAGGGACACTGTTGCTCCTGGGGTATCGGCGAGGACCATTCGCAACCGTCTCCATGAAGCTGGGCTACAGTCCCGCACACCGTTAGGCCGTCTTCCGCTCACGCCCCAACATCGTGCAGCCCGCCTCCAGTGGTGTCGCGACAGGAGTGAATGGAGGGACGAATGGAGACGTGTCGTCTTCAGCGATGAGAGTCGCTTCTGCCTTGTTGCCAATGATGGTCGTATGCGTGTTTGGCGCCGTGCAGGTGAGCGCCACAATCAGGACTGCATACCACCGAGGCACACAGGGCCAACACCCGACATCATGGTGTGGGGAGCGATCTCCTACACTGGCCGTACACCACTGGTGATCGTCGAGGGGACACTGAATAGTGCACGGTACATCCAAACCGTCATCGAACCCATCGTTCTACCATTCCTAGACCGGCAAGGGAACTTGCTGTTCCAACAGGACAATGCACGTCCGCATGTATCCCGTGCCACCCAACGTGCTCTAGAAGGTGTAAGTCAACTACCCTGGCCAGCAAGATCTCCGGATCTGTCCCCCATTGAGCATGTTTGGGACTGGATGAAGCGTCGTCTCACGCGGTCTGCACGTCCAGCACGAACGCTGGTCCGACTGAGCTGCCAGGTGGAAATGGCATGGCAAGCCGTTCCACAGGACTACATCCAGCATCTCTACGATCGTCTCCATGGGAGAATAGCAGCCTGCATTGCTGCGGAAGGTGGATATACACTGTACTAGTGCCGACATTGTGCATGCTCTGTTGCCTGTGTCTATGTGCCTGTGGTTCTGTCAGTGTGATCATGTGATGTATCTGACCCCAGGAATGTGTCAATAAAGTTTCCCCTTCCTGGGACAGTGAATTCACGGTGTTCTTATTTCAATTTCCAGGAGTGTATCATCGCAAGTCGAGCGCCATTACATGCTGCTGAACCCGGAAAGCGCGGCAACTCGCGGGAGCGTCACACAACACCTCCTCCACTCGCTACTCCAGCCAGACCCCTTCTGCTCGCGCTCCACGCGACAGCGTTAACACTACCAAAGATCCTACACACTTTCGTTCTTCACACGACCTATCGATGTATTCGTTCGATAGCACAGTTTTCCCTAGGCAATACCCAGCGTAAAATACAATAATACTTACAAAACAACCAATTATACATCGACATAAACAGTAAACAATTACAATATATAAAGAGACAGAAATGTCACATCTTGAGGTAACAAAACAAGGAAAAAAATTATAGTACAATAGATGGAAATAGGAGGATATGCATTTCCGGCATTACAAGTTCTAAGTTCAAGGGGACTGATGACCATAGATGTTAAGTCCCATAGTGCTCAGAGCCAATTACGGCCAGTTTCGATCCCCAGGGCAAATCGTTCTGTGTACTCTCACGACGTCTGACACAGAACCATTGAATAATGGCCTTGAGGGCTGAAACTGTTCGGTATTTTTAAAATAAAAATTAAAGTAGAACTGGTGCCGATATTATGTTTGCGTTACAAATACAGTTTGGACCCACACCGTTCTCCTCTCCCGCCCTCGCCCATCCATCGCTAATGATTAGCATATCGACGAATCATTAACTCCCGATCTCTTTTCCTTTCCATCAAAAGGAACACGGCTGGAGAAGCAACGTAGTATTCGTCATGTTAAGTACAAGAATTTATCACTACATGCTACACGACATCTTTCCCGAAACCCACGCACACATACAAGTTTGTCAGTTCAAGACAGAAATTGAAACACTTGATGGTTTCATTTCCAAGGGAAGAGGAAAGCTTGGGCAGATGTTTTTGCCTCTCGTTATGGAAAATAGAGGGTGGTACTCATTCAGAAATCGAATTACGTTCAGATATGACCACAGCAAATTTCTTCCGTCCTTACTGCTCTGCCGTGAATAGGCATTGAGCGTAATAATTATACTAATGTTAAACACAAATATTTCAGGTCCGAAAGCAATGGAAACCCAACCAAGCACTACCATCCCACGTGCGTAACCATCCCTTTTTGTAGAGGTATTTTTCAAGACAGGGATTAATTTGATTAAAAAAAAACAAATGCCTCTTCACTCCGTCCGTTATAAACACAGCGCCACTGGCACTGAAATGTAATCAAATATTCAAAACCTTTCGCAGGATGAGTCTTATACACTCTACACAATTTAGGAAAGAGGATAGAAATACCGAATGTCACATACCTTGAAGAGAAAAGTTTTCAGCTGCAGTTATTCTCAAGTTCTTAACTGACGCTATGTTTAAAATGTGCTGAATATGTAGATGCACAATAGTTTAGTTGCATGAGGATTTTCGAATATATTACGAGAGCTATTCGAAAAGTAAGGCCCGATATGTCGCGAAATGGAAACGGCGGTGAAAATCCGAAGAAGCGACTATGCAGAGAAGTAGCTGGAAGGTGTAGCAAACCGTTGCTAACAAAATATTTTTGATTTTCACTGTGGTTTCCATTTCGCTACCAACCAGACAATTTCCGAACAGCCGTCGTAAATATATCGCTGTGTTGAAAAATGTCGTTACAGAATTGTGAAGCTCTGACATAAAATAATGTTTCCGTAATCCATTCGAGACATGAGGGAAAATAGAGTAGTACATTATTATATTTCATGAAGGTGGTGCCGCACAGCTCATAATATTAGAAGATCGTCATGATTTACCTCCAAGAGCTGCCGATAAAATTTCTTTATTAACAACCAGTTTCGGTCCACAGACCATCATCAGGTTCATAAAAGCATTTAAAACAGTATTCTGAGGGATAAAATCAGTTGCGTCAAATAATAAAAACCTTACTTCGTCTTTGTTGTAAAATAGTAAAAAACAGCATCGGTAACACACAAATGTGCAAAACAATGAACTCATTCATATTAAGTCAACATTAACATTACGAATAGAGGCATTCTGCATAGTGTCGGTGGCACAGATGATTACTGTTTTTTATACTTCTTTTCGTATTTTTGTGATTGGCGATGTAATTTTTTACTATTTGACAACAGTGACGAATTCATGGAGTCAATTTTTCGATGACTAGCATTATGTAAATTTTTTTTATGGCCGTGACAGTGGTCTGTGCTAAGGGAAATTTCTTAATCAGCTCTTCGCGGTAAATCGTGACAGTCTTCTAATATATTATTATACATCGATACTATTTTATATCTACCTGGCATCAAAATTGTGACCAGTCGAGGTACTCGTCTTATGGAATCTTCATGGGTATCAGCCAAGTAACATCATTTTGAAGCCACTTCTGAGCACGTTTCTGTGGCTGAAGATAACAAGTTACTGTTTTTTCTTTCTTTTTTTCCAAGACGAAGCCGCTATTGATAATCCATGAAGATTTCACCAAAGAAATTATCGACGACCCTTCATTATCACGTGTCTTGCTTTACGTACAATGGTCTTCTCAACTTTTTCCCCTCCTACTTCTTTGAGGTTCCAAAATTATAAGAAAGAAAAAGAATTACTTGTTACAAAATATATCAGTTTCGATATATCTGACATATTTTGACATGACATGTTTAAGAGAGGAAGTAAGATACAGTAAATGATTCTAAAATAACAATGATTATACGTCACACTAAATTAGGAAAGAATAACTATTTAAGATAAAGCTTAAAGGGTGGAGAAAAACTCTGGAAATAAGATCAGTGTATGGGACGTCAAATCTAGCATAGAGTAGTAGGTCTGAAACATACCGTTGTGGAGACATGGGCATAAAACTGCTGCCAATTAGTGACGAGCTCGCAGAAGTGTGTCTAGCAGTGCAGTTTTGTTCAAGCTGATATGTTGTACTTGTTTGAATAAGAGTTCGTTTCTGCTTTCTGCACATTAGTAAAACATGTGTCACTTTAGTTTTCATTATTAATAACATTGCACTTTACAGTATCACGTGACGTCCATCTTACTGCGTGCTGTTTCCACAGTAGAGATTGTTATCTTTTCAAATTAATGGCAATACTGTACTTTCAGCGTTGTTCATTTATTGATCAAACTTTACCAAGCCAACATCACAGAAAATTAACGTCTAACGTTACCTGCCATGTACAGGAGTTTTAAGTTTGCCTAGCTTTGACTGTTCACCTGACACAATTACCTTCAGCTAATTTAATTACTAACAGCGCTCGTTAACATAACAGGCATTAGTTAGGGCAGGTTAGTTTACATGACACACTGTTCCGTGCGCTCTTTATTGTATCGATATCGTTTTATAACCGTAACTCCACAACGGTGTATTTCAAATCAACAATTATTAAAAACATTTTGCAGATTTCATGTCACCTATCCTGCTATGACCTTGTTAATCTTTCTTTCGGCCTTGTGCATCACAGAAGAGAGTGGGAAGGAAATATCGGTATTAACTGTTGATGTCATATGAGAGACCTATATCCTCTTCTCCCATATAATTTTATGTGAAAATTTTGTACTTAAACTACACCAACACTCCTAAATTGTAGCACGGGTGATGGCAAGTTCTATGTTCAGTCTAGTGCGGTATCCTCGTTCCAGTGTAAAATGTTATTACACCTTGTTAAGAGCCGAGCTAACGTCCTCTTGTCTAAGAAACTATTCATTCTTCCGTGAACAAAAAATGTGATTTAGGATTCAACGTCGCTTCGACTATACGCTGAGAAAAAGTTCAGATTGAACAAAGACACTATGACGTTATATGATAATCTTTACACAGTGCCTAGGAAAATGAATTTAAAAAAAAGTTGGTTGTGATCTCAAGGTCGTACGTCAAACAGTGTAAAGCGATTAAGAGAAATACTTCTTTTCATAGTCATTGCCGTGGCAACTAACGTACCAACGTACTGTGACGAAGATATTTGCAGTTGCCTCAAAATAACGATGTTTTGATCAGTCGTAAATAAAGTATTTAATGTACGTACCACATTTAAACACATTCCACTATGTCTTGGGAGGAAGTTGGTAGATGCTAAGAAAGTGAAAAGAAAAAAAAATCTCAGCTTACGTTTTGCCTTGAAGCGGTTTAGTTTTTGTTTAAATGTTAAAAAATTGATAGAAAACTCCAGCAGACCAGGATTCCTTCACGTTGGTTACAATTCTTATTTAATAAAAAATTCTTAGAACTGTCTTTTCCGTCTGTCAGTTCATCAATTGCGGCTGTATGTCTATAGCCGTTACTTCTAGCCGAGGTATTTCACTAATAACTAATAACAACGGGGCTAATGACATAAAATGAGTTTCCTCCCCAAGTAAGAACGAAAAATATTTTTTAATTGCAAACACGGCAACTATAATCAAATTGCTCCTTTCTATATACCATTATATCACTCATTACAAAACTAGTTGTTTTTCAAACTTTTTGTTTGACTTTCAAATTGCTTCATCATAATCGATGCCTCTACCTCCGGTATTTTCGACTGACAAAATTGAGAAACTAGAGAATCGTGCTGCTTGACTCCTAGTAGAACTTAAGATAATTCTTAATTAGTTTGAGGTATGGAAAACTCCTCTCACATAACGCTACCGAAACACACACAGTCAAGAAAAATCATTCCCTACGAGTAATTTTAATCTCCTTTGGAACATTAAAGTGATCGGCAGCAGTTCTTTTGGTCCTACTTCATACTTACGTGGCCCTTACCACTCTACCTTAGTACTGCCCATTCTACCCGACAGATATTGCATATTAAAACTTGACGGAGACAGAAACCGCCCTGAGTGAGCGGAAATTCCTTATTGTGTTAGAATCTACGTCAGATTACTTAAAAGTAATTGTAGTATGATAGTATTACTTCTTACCTTTAAAAGTACAAACTAAAGCTGAAAATTACACCGTTTGCCAGCTTTGGCACTCAAAAATAAATAAAATTAAATTGTGATACACACTTAGCGTTGTGAAGCTACTCCAGGCTAGGGTAGATTACCGTCAGTAAGCGTATACTTTACTGGTACCTTTGGTCAGACTAGATCGCAACCGCGTTACCTGTACGTTGGGTCAATTGCATACCTATCGCTTTGCTTCCATACCGATCGCTTTGGTTGCAAATTCGATCAGTGTCTTAACTAGATTTCACTAGAAACTGGAAGCGATGAATCATTTACAAACTGAATGAGAATATATATAGTGCTAAGTAAGCTACGGAACATTTTCCTTCCACATAGGTATCCTGCCGCTGTTACTTAAAAATAAACAGTATTTATGGCGAAATTTAAATTGAAATATTTAATCCAGGTTATACTCGAAAACTGTTGATTTTGTTTCGTGAAAAACAGGGATACTGTAAAAAATACATATTTATTGTATGGCACTAGAAAACGCAACTTCCTCAGAAAAGGGCAAAACCAAAAAGAGGCAGAACAAGAACATATCAAACATATCTTCAATGCTTTGTGAGGCTATATACTAACGGGAAAATTTCGCAACACCAAGAAGGAGTGGTGGTACATAACCGAAAGCTGTTAGGCGTGTTTCTGTATCTGAAATATGATGTTTATTAAAATTTCGCGCCAGTCACATATGAGTGACGCTAGTAGCGTCACTATGAGGGTGCAAATCAGGTTTGCTTTAAATACACGCTGTCACGGGCATGAACTTAAGTTACCTTTCATATTGGGCGTGTTGAGTTGTTGTTAGTCAACGATACCGATAAGGAGACAAAGGAGCCATTCTGACCACCTCCCTGAATTTGGACGAGTCCTGCAACAGGGCTATGTGGAGCTGGATGTTACTTCTGCGATACTGCAGAAGGACGTGGCAAAATGTAACCACTATGCATGATTGCTGGCGGCAGTGGTCACGAGAATGTATGGACACAAGAAGACGAGGTTCCGGACGGGAGAACACCACGCACTGTGAATGCAAAATTTCTTGTCAATCTGATGATTCAACCTGTTGTGCTGCGACAAGTGAACAGTATTCCAGAGGTGTTTTCCAACAGTATAATGCTAGTCCACATACCGCTGTCGTAAGCCAACTTGCTCTACATAGTGTCGACTTACTGCCTTGGCCTTTTAGATCACCAGATCTTGTCTCCAATCGAGCACATATGGGACATCATCGGACAATAACTCCAGCATCATCCATAAGCGGCACCAACCGTCCCTGTATTGACCGACGATTCCAACACCCATGGAATTACACTGCACAAACTGACATCTGGGACCAGTACAACCCAATGCATACACGTTTGCATGCTTGCATTCAGCATTCTGGTGGTTACACCGATTACTGACGTACATGAATTTCACATTTGCTATGGCACACCTAACGCTTACATTAACCTGCAAGCCTGCAATGTTAATCACCGAAATATGTTACCTAGAACAGAAAGCAGGTATTGACAGATGTGAAAATTACCGAACTATCAGTTTAATAAGCCACGACTGCAATATACTAACTCGAATTCTTTACAGACGAATGGAAAAACTGCTAGAAGCCGACCTCGGGGAAGATCAGTTTGGATTCCGTAGAAATGTTGGAACACGTGAGGCAATACTGACTCCGTTGTGTTGGCAGAAGAGCCAACACCGTGTTACGAATGGAGGCCGAAATGCACGCGTTTTGGCTCACGCAAGGTGGCGTGAGGAGGGAAGAACTATACTGAGGTGAGATCTGGAACACTACAAGGAATGAGAATTCAGAAAGGGGACGAAATTAGTTTCATACTTAACTTCAATCCATTAACGATGAACGTCGCTCTTGACGGTACGTGATTCACAATATTATCTGTTCAGAACAGTAACTGAATATGGCGCCTTGCTAGGTCGTAGCAAATGACGCAGCTGAAGTCTATGCTAAACTGTCGTCTCGGCAAATGAGAGCGTATGTAGACAGTGAACCATCGCTAGCAAAGTCTGCTGTCCAACTGGGGCAAGTGCTAGGAAGTCTCTCTCTAGACTAGACCTGCCGTGTGGCGGCGCTCGGTCTGCAATCACTGATAGTGGCGATACGCGGGTCCGACGTATACTAACGGACCGCGGCCGATTTAAAGGCTACCACAAAGCAAGTGTGGTGTCTGGCGGTGACACCACAGCCCCCACGACTTATCTTAGAAAATAGGTTAAGAAAAGGCAAACCTACGTTTCTAGCATTTGTAGACTTGGAGAAAGCTTTTGACAATGTTGACTGGAAACTCTCTTAAAATTCTGAAGGTGGCAGGGGTAAAATACAGGGAGCGAAATGCTATTTCAATTTATACAGAAACCAGATGGCAGTTAAAAGAGTCGAGGGGCATGAAAGCGAAGCAGCGGTTGGGAAGGAAGTGAGACAGGGTTGTAGCGTATCCCCGATGTTATTCAATCTGTATATTGAGCAAGCAGTAAAGGAAACAAAATAAATATTCGGAGTAGGAATTAAAATCCATGGAGAAAATATAAAAACTTCGAGGTTCGCCGATGACATTGTAATTCTGTCAGAAACAGCAAAGGACCTGGAAGAGCAACTGAACGGAATTGACAGTGTCTTGAAAGGAGGATATCAGATGAACATCAACAGAAGCAAAACGAGGATAATGGAATGTAGGCGAATTAAATCGGGTGATGCTGAGGGAATTAGATTAGGAAATGAGAGGTTCAAAGTAGTAAATGAGTTTTACTATTTGGGGAGCAAAATAACTGATGGTGGTCGAAGTAGAGAGGATATAAAATGTAGACTGGCAATGGAAAGGAAAGCGTTTCTGAAGAAGAGAAATTTGTTAATATCGAGTATAGATTTGTCAGGAAGACGTTTCTGAAAGTATTTGTATGGAGTGTAGCCACGTATGGAAGTGAAACATGGACGATAAATAGTTTGGACAAGAAGAGAATAGAAGCTTTCGAAATGTGGCGCTACAGAAGAATGCTGAAGATTAGATGGGTAGATCACATAACTAATGAGGAGGTATTGAATGGAATTGGAGAGAAGAGAAATTTGTGGCTCAACTTGAATAGAAGAAGGGATCAGTTTGTAGGGCATATTCTGAGGCATCAAGGGATCACCAATTTAGTATTGGAGGGCAGCGTGGAGGGTAAAAATCGTAGAGGGAGACCAAGAGATGAATACACTAAACAGATTCAGAAGGATGTAGGTTGCAGTAGGTACTGGGAGATGAAGAAGCTTGCTCAGGATAGAGTAGCATGGAGAGCTGCATCAAACCAGTCTCTGGACTGAAGACCACCACACAAACAACAATATGTTACCTAGACAAATGTATCTCAAAATTTCATTACTCTGCATTAACTGTTGTTTGGTATTGCGATTTCTTTCCGTCAGCGTATTTTTACAGCTCGTGCTACGGAACCTAGCAGATTTTATAAATCGCAACCAGAGTTGTGCCCGGTGTGGATCGCAGCCCCCGCACCTCCTTAGCTACGCCACTGCCTCGAAATCTGCCAGCGCTGGACTGCGCCCACCCGTGCGCAGATCACAGCCAGCGCCTTGGAGCCGGCGCGGCCTGCAGGCGACAGCCGCTGCGCTGTGCGCCGCATCGGCAAGTGCGGTGGTCAGCGCTGAGAGACCGTAAATCCAGGCGCGGCCGCGGACGTCTCCTCCGCCGTATCGCTGCCCACCCCTCCCTCTCTATCTTCTCCTTTCCTCTTCCGTGCTCTGCGGCTTCTGTTCCACTGGGCTCCGCGACAAACGGCGCGCCGCCATGGTCTACTTCGCACGAGTCTGAGGACTCTATCTGCGAGGACTCGCGCCATGAATAGCAGATGCGAGGGACGAGTGACTTAGCTAGCGTCAAAACGATTCCGTTTCACCAGTTCCGCCAGAAATGTCGCTAGGTGGGCTACATTATGGACTGCAGAAAATTCTCGTTTCTAGGAGCAGTACGAAAGACAAATTCATTTCTTATCCTTTAAGCTATCCTCACAGGTTTCTCATAGCGTAAGACACCGGTAATGGTGTTCGTGGTGGTCACTAGGCGCTCTGAATTGACCTGCTACATCTCACAAAACGTGCTCGTCATAGTGATCAAGGCTAGTCCACATACCGCTGTCATAAGCCAACATACTGTACATAGTGTCGACATACAGCCTTGGCCTTTTAGATCACCAGATCTTGTCTCCAATTGAGCACATATGGGACATAATCGAACAACTCCAGCAACAGCGGCAGTTGTCGGCTGCATATCACACACTAATCACATCGTTTACGAAAACGGAAACAAGTAAAATACTTGCTTTAACTCTGCTATCCATCACTGAAGAAGACAGGAGAACTCTTCGATGACTTGAACAGTAGATTGCCGGCAGAGGAATACTACACATTCCGCACAACGATCTGGGATGCACACTACCAGAAATTATTCGTCAACTCAATTTGTTACGTTTAAAAAAATAGAGTGAGAGAAATGTACTGTGCGACGAAGGATTATTATTATAATTTCTGTATGTCCATCTTTCTAGCAATGTTTGCGGGACTCGGCTGTTCGAAAGAGGATGTCGAATTAAACACCTTTCAGCCGTCAATTTTCAACCTTATTTTATTGGGCAACCAGTTTCAGACTTTTACTACTCCGTCTTCGGGCCCCTGACAGACGTGTAGGAATAATCTGCCTCGCTTGTGATCAAATGACTCTGGGCACTATGGGACTTAACTTCTGAGGTCATCAGTCCCCTTGAACTTAGAGCTGCTTAAGCCTAACTAATCTAAGGACATCACACACATCTATGCCCGAGACAGGATTCGAACCTCAAACCATAGCGGTCGCGCGGTTCAAGACTGTAGCACCTAGAACTGCTCGGTCACCACGGCCGGCGCTTGTGATCAGAATAGTAGTTAGCGATACTGGTATTAGCAGATATCTACTTGTTACAGTGACCACATCAACCACTGTGAACAGTCGGCAGGTCATGGTCGGAACGTCACTCCTTGATGTAGATCTAGATGTAGATGCTGTAAATACACTACTGGCCATTAAAACTGCTACACCAAGAAGAAATGCAGATGATAAACGGGTATTCATTGGACAAATATATTATACTAGAACTGACATGTGATTACATTTTCAAGCAATTTGGGTGCACAGATCCTGAGAAATCAGTACCCAGAACAACCACCTCTGGCCGTAATAACGGCCTTGATACGCCTGGGCATTGATTCAAACAGAGCTTGGTTGGCGTGTACAGGTACAGCTGCCCATGCATCTTCAACACGATACCACAGTTCATCAAGAGTAGTGACCGGCGTATTGTGACGAGCCAGCTGCTCGGCCACCATTGACCAGACGTTTTCAATTGGTGAGAGATCTGGAGAATGTGCTGGCCAGGGCAGCAGACGAACATTTTCTGTATCCAGAAAGGCTGGTACAGGACCTGCAACATGCGGTCGTGCATTATCCTGCTGAAATGTAGGGTTTCTCAGGGATCGAATGAAGGGTGGAGCCACGGGTCGTAACACATCTGAAATGTAACGTCCAATGTTCAAAGTGCCGTCATTGCGAACAAGAGGTGACCGAGACGTCTAACCAGTGGCACCCTATACCATCACCCGGTGTGAAATGTAAAAACGTAAAAGTGCCACAAACTGAATCTCCACGACATTTTTCAGTTTTAAATGGAATATAGCTAGAGTGCCTAACGTCAGTTTGAGCATGCATAATATCAATATTCTCGATGTTATATTGCCTACCATTCATTCTGAAGTAACATATTTCATCCCGTAGTTTCAATATTAACAGTTGTTTCATAATTACTGTGGTGTCACCGCCAGACACCACACTTGCTTTGTGGTAGCCTTTAAATCGGCCGCGGTCCGGTAGTATACGTCGGACCCGCGTGTCGCCACTGTCAGTGATTGCAGACCGAGCGCCACCACACGGCAGGTCTAGTCTAGAGACTCCCTAGCACTCGCCCCAGTTGTACAGCCGACTTGCTAGCGACGCTACACTGACAAATACGCTCTCAATTGCCGAGACGATAGTTAGCATAGCCTTCAGCCACGTCATTTGCTACGACCTAGCAAGGCGCCATTATCAATAGATATATAACTTGTGATGCCTGTACCGTCAGACCGATGTACACCACTTATGGATTAAAGTTAAGTATTACATCAACTACGTACTTTATTTGCTACTATTAATTCCCTTAACTGTTCCAGACCTCGCGCCAGCCTGCGTGAACTTAAGCGCGTGCCTTTCGGCTTCCTCTCCTAGTGACTTGGCTGTCTTGCCAAGTCACAACAATTACATTCGAGGCTATTTGCAGTTACTAAAAAGATTTACCGGTAAGATAAAAAGGGAATCATTCCATAATACCAAGAGGTACACAGGGAAACAATCCAGTCATTGGTCTGTGCAACAAGAATTGCAGCAAATACAATATTTATGGTAAATAACATGACTATTCCAGATACGACGCGTTTTGAAAGATCGTCAATAATCCCTGATTCATGAACTGTCCCCCACTGTGCTCGTCCAGTCCCTATATACCTATCTCCCACTCTGTCTCTAAATCTCATGCTGTTATTGCTGAAATAGAGAAAAATGAAGCTAAAAACTACCTAAGAGAAACTCAGACCTCAACTACAATCGGGCACTGAAATAAATCCAATGACGACATGTGAAAACTTCTGCCAGACTGAATCACGCGAGCGCGAACTTTAAAGACTTCAGCTATCCGAGCATGCTACTCATCCAATCCAGAGTCTCATTTTCTTGCACACTCCACATGCAGCATCCACTGTTCATACGTGATTGCCACAAGAGTTTAGACACAGTGGGCATCCACACTCAAGATATCATTATTCGCCGTCTTGCGGGAATCCAGTGAAGCTACGAGCATTGAGGGTGATGGACAGTGGATGCTACGTGTAGTGTGTGAAAAGTTGAGAATTTGGGTTGGACGGCGAGCGTGCTCGGATACCTGAAGCGGTTTTGGCGACCACTAATGTAGAGCAGGAAATCCGGGTTCTAGTCCTGGTCCACCACAAATTTTCACCTGTAGCCACTGGATTTACTTAAGTGCCCTCTTGCGTCAGGTATGTATATGGCCACTGTATTGAAAATGGTGTTCGTTCTTTCAGATATGTGCGAGAAAACAATCACCACACACAAATAAGAATACGTTTTATAAGTTACATTAAAACAATTGGCACCACACTGTGCTGATTTCGAAGCAGCATCCACCGACACCAAACACAGTGGTGTTCGCGTTTATTCTTTGAATTCAGCAATCATTTATAAAATTTCTCTAGCATTAACTTAAAAGATATCATTACGAGTACGAGTGCATTCATTCCAATTTTTCCTGCTCTCTGCACAGATTATGACCATTTGTCCCTAGGTTCAATAGTTTTGCTAAATACTCGTTTATATTTCAGACTTAAAATCCATTTATTTGAAATAGTCATCACCTTGTTCTTCGATAGATAAGCATTGTTTAATATTACTATTCGCCATGCGGTTCTAGGCGCTTCAGTCCGGAACCGAACGACTGCTACGGTCGCAGGTTCGAATCCTGCCTCGAGCATGGATGTGTTTGATGTCATTAGGTTAGCTAGATTTAAGTAGTTCTAAGTTCTGGGGGACTGATGATCTTAGATGTTAAGTCCCATAGTGCTCAGAGCCATTTGAACCATTTTTAATGTTACGTGTGGCATCCATGGGGCCTTTCAAAGCACTTCCAATTTGTATCTTGCCCTGACTAGATGTTATCAGTCTGTTATTGAATATTTCTTGAATACTAAATATTTGTTATTCTGCCACTTGGTATTGGACTTTCCCACAGTCCTCCTACAGGTTTTTAATATTGATTGCAATATTAACTCTTTGGCATATTACTAAACGAAAGTTTAAAAACTGTAATCACTCACAGCTCGACCCACCCTTCCACTCCCTGCTACGTCACACCAATAAACGCTTTAACTCTGTTGTTGAGACTTTTAATATATCGTTCGCTACCGCATGAAACGCGTCATCGAATAACATCTTGAACACGGTTGCGGCCTTTTTGCTAAGAAGGTTATTAATTTCCAAACTAAATGTTAAAGTATTCTGTTTACGTTTGTCATGACTCGATCAACCAATACTCGATGAAATATACTCCTGTTTTAAACGATTTGTATGTCTTCAAATGGTGTTTTCCGCTCATGAAAACTACCAATCGGGAAATTGTCCGACTTTATATTAAGATATTGAAATGGAGGCATTCTCTGGCAGCATACCGAGTGAGGTGGCGCAGTGGTTAGCACACTGGACACGCATTCGAGAGGACGACTGTTCAAACCCGCGTCCAGCCATCCAGAGTTAGATTTCCCGTGATTTTCCTAAGACACTTCAAGCAAATGCTGGGATTGTTCCTTTCAAAGATCACGGCCAGTTTCCTTCCCCATCCATTCCTAATCCGATCAACCGTGCGTCTCTGATGACCTCGTTGTCGACGGGACGTTAAACATGAATCTCCTCCTCCTCTGGCAACAAGCAGCGACAGCCATCAGATACAGTCTTCGACTGCAAACTTCTACAAATTCCGCCGCATGCGCAGGCCCTGCATACGTTTAGTCTGTGCTGGTACACAAGCTCAAGGGTCACTGCCCACCAACAACGCCGGCTGTCGTGGCCGAGCGGTTCTAGGCGCTACAGTCTGGAACCGCGCGAGCGTTACGGTCGCAGGTTCGAATCCTGCCTCGGGCATGTATGTGTGTGATGTCCTTAGGTTAGTTAGGTTTAAGTAGTTCTAACCTCGTTAATATGCTGTGATGTTCTGCTACTCCTTTATCCGGTTTACTAGATCTTTTTGTGTGTCCTACTCGCAAGACTGAGTTTTAAAAAAGATGATTTGAAGCGCCACAGTTGTGGAGAACAGTACTCAGACCGTAGCACGAACCAATCATTCCTTTTTCCGTTTCCCGCAGGTCACCACTTCTCCCCCGACTTAGGCGTCCGTGGCGTGCTGTAACTCTGTTTACTTCCTGCAGAGCGCGTGCAGATCGTTTGAGATGATACGGCGGTCTTCCCGCAACTGCTCCGAACCTAGACAGCGACCTCGCCCTCCTTCAGCAGAAGAAAAAAGTTAGCCACCGCGGCGGCGTCCCGTGAGGAACTGTCTTATTTTGCGGACCGTCGGGCGCAAAACGTCTGAGACAGACGGCCCCACGTCACGCCAAGCTGCTGCGGGGTACCATGAGCTTCACGTAGATTCCGAAAGTCGTTACGCGGCCTTTTGTTGCCATGCAAATTTCTCTTTTCCTTTCCCAAACCGCCCTGAGAGGCCTTACGTGGCAGAGGTCAGTTCTAGGCTCCTTCCACTTTTTACTTTTATCTTCGAAGTCCCTCGTAGCTGTTGCGCTGAACGCAGGTGGCTATTCTAACAAATCACATGTTTGTAGAGAAAAACAATTTTGTTTGTTTGCCTTGCCGATTTATATATGAGGGCATTTCGAAAAGTGAAGACACAATGGCCCGCAGCCCTTAAATAGAACATTTATTTAGAAAACGTCAATTACATCTTATTAACTGGATTATTTGTTATTTTTCGACATAATCACCCCCGTTATCCAAACATTTGTTAAGTCGGTGCACAAGCTTTTGTGTCCCACAGTCATAGATTTTCCACCAAGATGTGACTTCAGGTAACGGAAGACATGGAAGTCGGTGGGCGCAAGGTGCGGGCTGTATGGCGGATGGTCCAATACGTCCCATTTGAATTGTTTGAGTAGTGCTTTTGTTACGAGAGCTGTTTGAGGCCGAGCGTTGTCATGAAGCAAGCGGACTCCACTTGTCAGCATTCCCCTGCGTTTGTTTTGAATTGCCCTTTGAACACGTTTCAAAGTCTGGCAATATGCAGCAGCATTAATTGTCGTTCCATGAGGCATAAATTCCAACAGAAAAATGCCTTGTCTGTTCCAAAAAACAGAAGCCATGATTTTCTTCGCTGAAGTCGACGTTTTGCATTTCTTGGCTTTTGATGAATTCGAATGGCGCCATTGCACTGATTGTTGCCTGGATTCAGGTGTAAGGTGATAAACCCACGTCTCGTCACCTGCCACAATGTGATCAAGGAACTCGTCACGTGCTTCGGCATAGCGTGTGAGGAAGGCGAGTGCAAAGCCCATCCTATTCTTTTGGTGTTCTTCCGTTAACAGTTTTGGAACCCAGCGCACACAAAATTTTTCACACACAATTTCCTGTACCCTAACTCGACAGTCACAACGTCATAAAGAGTTGTCATTGACACGTCTGGTATGATCTGAAGCAATTCTTTCAATGTGAGACGTCAATTCGCACGAATTGCTTCCACCGTTCTCCGAAGAATGGCATCAGAGATCACAGATGGCTGACCTGTTCTTTGTTCGTCATCAACATCGGTCCTACCTTCAGAGAAATTACGACACCATTTCGTTACATTTTGTCGACTCATAAGGTTCCCATAAACAGAAACAATTTCTTTGTGAATATCCGCTGGTCGCAGACCTTTTGCATGAAGAAAACGTATGACGGAGCGCACTTCGCATTTGGCGGGATTCTGAATCGGCGCAGCCATTTTAAACACGACCTACTCCAACCAGAAGCAACGTTCAACTGCCGAGCGACCGCGAGGAGAAAGCTAACGGTTCAAGGTTAACACCAGTATTGCCAACTTGCTCGCCAAAACTCTTCTGTTCCTCTGGCGCACGGTGTATACCCTCGTATTTTATCATCCACAACAAAATCTTCCGACATTTGTAGCAGAGACGTTCTTTCGAAAAATTCGTACGCCTTATTGAAGTACACAAACACAGTGAAACACGGCACGCATCTTGCTGTTCTGTGTCTGATTATGAGATGAAGACTCAGAATCTGCTCCACATATGACCTTCCCTTCCAAAATCCAGCTTAACACCCTGGATCTTGTCGTCTACCTCCTTCTCTAACCTATTATGTAGCGCTATGATCATGATCTGGTATGTCACTAGCTTCAGTTTCAGTGCTCTGAAGTTATTGACATCAGTTTTGCCAACTTTTACATAGAAAAGATGAATTTCTTTCGTTAACTATATATGTTGCAGTGCTCATTTTATGGTCTGCAGCAGATTTCCATGACCCAGTTTCATAAATTCTGCGACCGTTTCATCTTCACATGCCGCTTTGTCTTTGTTTTCCATATCTTCAATTATTTTTTTTTTCTTATTCTCCTTCTCGGATGGACCGACTAACTAGCACGTGCGAACGTGCCAACTTAAATTCGTTATTCGTTGTTTTTTCCTTCCGGTACTCTTCCATCTATTAATTATATTTTTTATTCCTCTCTTGTGACCACGTCAGGTCACTATATTTCAATTTCCTTCAATATTCAATCGTTTTTCTCTCTCACTAGTTTATTCAGCTTTTAATTACTTGTGAGTATCTCCTCAGCATGGATCTATGGAACGAAAAACTAATCTAATCATCTAATCTAATCCTAACTACCATTACAGGAAATAGAAGACTGTTCTGCAATTTGATTTCTTTTATTATTTGAAAATACAAACAATTACTGATAAATTTTATTAGAGCGTTTCGTGACCGTATCGAAAGAGTTCGTAGCGCTATGATTTCGTTATTCGCAAATATATCTTACCCCAACCAAAGAAACACAATATATTACGACATATTCACTGACCTCATCTATCGTTGGTCGCTGACTAACTCTCAGTCTCGGATCTACTGCATTGTTCAGTGCTACGACCCGGCTATGACACAGATAATTACGTCTCCTAGTCAGCTTTCCGCGTCAAGTTGCTTGGATGGCATCGGATGCTCCCCTCGCTTAACTCAGGGACCAAATTAGTGGAAGCATCGTGCAAGGAGCACTATGCTCAATTATACGGAAATAGTATGAAGATCCAAACAAAAAATCCACTGATAACTGATGTAATAACAGTGACAAAAGAAAATTAACAACATCTGGTTGTGAGGCTATAGCTTCGAAATTCTTAAAGCAAGTGTGCACTGAGGTGACAAAAGTCATGGGATCCCTCCCAACATCGTGCCTGATCTGTTTTTGTCCTGTGTGGAGTAGCATCACGACCTGCAGCATCTCGACGTGGAAGTACCCTGCAGAAATATTGAGCCATGCTGTCTCTATAGCCGTCCATAACTGGGAAAATGTTGCTGGTGCAGGATTTTGTCACGAACCGAAATGGTTCAAATGGCACTGAGCACTATGGGACTTAACATCTGAGGCCGTCAGTCCCCTAGAACTTAGAACTACTTAAACCTAACTAACCTAAGGACATCACACACATCCATGCCCGAGGCAGGATTCGAAACTACGACAGCAGCAGCAGCGCGGTTCCGGACTGAAGCGCCTAGAACCGCTCGGTCACAGCTACCGGCGTCACGAACCGATCTTTCGATTATGTTCCATAAGTGTTCTATGGGATTCATGTCACGCGATCTCGATGGTCAAATCATTCGCTCAAACCTGTCCAGAACTTCAATCCAATCGCGAACTATTGTGGCCAAATGACATGGCGCATTACCATTCATAACAATTCCATCAATGATTGGGAGCGTGAAGTTCATAAATGGCTGCAAATGATCGCTAAGCAACCAAAAATAACCAATTCCTGTCCATTACCTGTACAGTTGGACCAGAGGACCCAGTCCATTCCATGTAAACACAGCCCCCACGATTCTGAAGCCACCTCCAGCTTGTACAACGCCTTGTTGATAAATTGGATCCATAGCTTCGCGGGTCTGCGTCACATTCGAACCCTACCATTCGCTCTTACCAACTGAAACCAGGACTCGTATGACTAGACCACTCTAGACCACTATTTTCCGGTCGTCTATGGACGAGCCGATATGATCACGAGCCCAGAAGAGGCACTGCAGGCGATTTCGTGTTTTCTATCGCTTCGGTCGTCTGCTGCCATAGCTCATCACAATTTCGACGAACTGTCCTAACGAATACATTTGTCGTACGTCCCATATTGATTCCTACAGTTATTTCACTCAGTGTTGCTTGCCTGTTAACACTGACAGCTCTACGCAGACGCCGGTGCTCTGGGTAGTTAAGTGAAGCTCGTCGGCCATTGCGTTGTCCGTGGTGAGCGGTAATGCCTGAAATTTGTTATTCTCTGCACACTCTTGACACTGTGATTTTCAAAATATTGAATGCAATGCCCAATTCCTCTCGCTCCAACTACCATTCCGCGTACGAAGTCTGTTAATTCCCCTCGTGCGGTTATAATCACGTCGGAATCCTTTTCACATCAGCTGAGTACAAATAACACCCCTTTATTCCTTGCATACGCGATACTACTGCCATCTAAGTGCATATCGCTGTTCATTGACTGCTGACACCTCAGTGTAGAAGTGGTATACAGGATGGTCCATTGATAGTGACCTGGCCAAATATCTCACGAAATAAGCGTCAAACGAAAAAACTGCAAAGAACTAAACTCGTTTAGCTTGAAGGGGGAAACCAGATGGCGCTATGGTTGGCCCGCTAGATGGCGCTGCCATAGGTCAAACGGATATCAACTGTGTTTTTTTAAATAGGAACACCCATTTTTATAACACGTTCGTGTAGTACGTAGATAAATATGAATGTTTTAGTTGGACCACTTGTTTCGCTTTGTGATAGATGGCGCTGTAATAGTCACAAACGTGTAAGTACGTGGTATCACGTAACATTCCGCCAGTGAGGAGGGTATATGCTTCGTGATACATTTTCCGTGTTAAAATGGACCGTTTACCAATTCCGGAAAAGGTCGATATCGTGTTGATGTATGCCTATTGTGATCAAAGTGCCCAACGGGCGTGTGCTATGTATGGTGCTCGGTATCGTGGACGACATCTTTCAAGTGTCCTGACCGTTCGCCGGATAGTTACGTTATTTAAGGAAACAGGAAGTGTTCAGCCACATGTGAAACGTCAACCATGACCTGCAACAAATGATGATGCCCAAGTACGTGTTTTAGCTGCTGTCGCGGCTAATCCGCACATCAGTAGCAGACAAATTGAGCGAGAATCGTGAATCTCAAAACCGTCGGTGTTGAGAATGCTACATCACCATTGATTGCACCGGTACCATATTTCTGTGCACCAGGAATTGCATGGTGACAACGTTGAGCGTCGTGTACAGTTCTGCCACTGGGCACAAGAGAAATTACGGGACGATGACAGATTTTTTGCACGCGTTCTGTTTTGGGACGAAGCGTCACTCACCATCAGCGGTAACGTAAACCGGCATAATATGCACTATTGGGCAACGGAAAATCCACGATGGCTGCGACAAGTGGAACATCAGCGACCTTGGTGGGTTAATGTATGGTGCGGCATTATGGGAGGAAGGATAATTGGCCCCCATTTTATCGATGGCAGTCTAAATGGTGCAATGTGTGCTTGATTTCCTACGTAATGTTCTACCGATGTTACTACTAGATGTGTCACTGCATGACAGAATGGCGATGTACTGCCAACATGATGGATGTCCGGCACATAGCTCGCGTGCGTTTGAAGCGGTATTGAATAGCATATTTCATGACAAGTGGATTGGTCGTCGAAGCACCATACCGTGGCCCGCACGTTCACCGGATCTGACGTCCCAGGATTTCTTTCTGTGGGGAAAGTTGAAGGATATTTGCTATCGTGATCCACCGACAACGCCTGACAACATGCGTCAGCGCATTGTCAATGCATGTGTGAACATTACGGAAGGGGAACTACTCGCTGTTGAGAGGAATGTCGTTACAGGTATTGCCAAATGCATTGAGGTTGACGGACATAATTTTGAGCATTTATTGCATTAATGTGGTATTTACAGGTAATCACGCGGTAACTGCATGCGTTCTCAGAAATAATAAGTTCACAAAGGTACATGTATCACATTGGAACAACCAAAATAAAATGTTCAAACGTACCTACGGTATGTATTTTAATGTAAAAAACCTTCCTGTTACCAACTGTTCGTCTAAAATTGAGAGACATATATTTGTGGCTATTACAGAACCGTCTATCACAAAGCGAAAAAAGTGATCCAACTAAAACATTCATATTTCTTTACGTACTACACGAATATGCAATAAAAATGGTGGTTCCTATTTTTAATAAACACAGTTGATATCCGTTTGACCTATGGCAGCGCAATCTAGCGGGCCAACCATAGCGCCATCTGGTTTCCCCCTTCAAGCTAGACGAGTTTCGTTCTTTGTAGTTTTTTCGCTTGACGCTTATTTCGTGAGATATTTGGCCCGGTCACGATCAATAGACCACACTATATAATTCGTCTGAAGATGTAAACGCTGATATCATTAGCCACATCATCACAGCGGTGTACACAAATCGGAATGTTGTACCCACAGCAGCCATAGGAAACACCAAAATTTTCTTAATCTCCTCGACAAACAGCATCCAAAAATACGTTACGTTAAATTAAAGAAAGGGACCACACTGCAAGCAATAAAAACAAGAGTTACGTCTGCTAAAAGTTGTAGAGAAAACCGCAGAGCATTAGCTACGTCTGGTTTATTGTTACAGAGATAACATAGCCAGAACGGGAGAGGACCTAGTCTCGGTTAATAAAGTTGCATCAATCAATATCCAATATAGTAGGCACAGACGAGAGCAAGGGGGTGTAAACAAGCAGGGTTACTCCGCAATTATCTCGGCACAACGCCTTTAACATGCTCATAAGAAATAATAGTTCTCTTTTCCGACGGTGAGGGCTGGTCGCTGCAGAATGAGATTACCGCCAATTTACGTTTACGTTATGAGCGCTTCATGAAAGGCCAATCTGCGCTAATTGTTCATTACGGGAACACACCCTGTGATTACTGGTGAGACCAATAGATTGATGGCAGTATTGAACGACAGTGCTCCCTAAATAATATCCGTAATCACGCGAGCCTCGGGCGCAAAACTGTCTTGTAATTAAAATCTGCTGAGTGTAATGTTTAGTCCCTGTACACAGTCATGAGATACGCCTTCATGCTATTTCGAGGTTGCTCATTTTTGCGCACACGCTCAGTTCTAGCGTCTTTTTCGGTACTGCGTTTCGTATCTTGCACTTCTTGAGTGTACTTCCCTCTGACATGGGCCCATCCGATATTCTTTCCTTGCAATGTCCAAACAAATTACAAGAAGCTGTGACCAAGTGAATAAAACAATGGCCTCGTTTTCTGAAGGGGAACGTTCAGTTTCTTACCTAGCTTCTCGTTTCAAAGCGTTCCTGGATTTTCTTAAACACACATTAAAAGTGCAGATGATCTACATTTGTTGTAATTGCTTTTTCTTAATGCTAGTTAATAACAAGTGACCCTCGAAATTCCTTTTAAGCCATAGTGAATTTTTTTGTAGATAGTATCATATATGATACCTTGGGATTTAAACACGACAATTATACACGCAACTAAACAATTTCATGTGGCCTAAAAAATAAAATAAAACAAAACAGTCGTAAACATTACACATATTTCTCATATTTTCTGTCGATTTCATGATAAGTCAAACAGCAAACTTGGTAACAAAAATGTTAACAACTGTAAGTAAAAAATTATAAGTATTTAAACAAAAACTTTCTAAATAAACTGTCTAGAGGAAAACAGTAATTATTTTAATAACACACTTACTCTTACTCATTTTTACGTTTTCAGAAATCGTTTCTACCCCAAATCTGTGCAAGAGGCGCTGCTTCTTCCTCTGATGCAGTGCATCGAAGTGACATCTTCATCATCAGATTCATTAATCTCTATGTCAGAATCATCTGGATTAATTCTGTTGACAAACTGAACGTCCGCGCCCGTAGCTAAGTGGTCAGCGGGACGGAATGTCAGTCCTGAGGGTCCGGGTTAGATTCCCGGCTGGGTCGGAGATTTTCTCCGCTCACGGACTGGATATTGTGTTGTCCTAATGATCACCATCATTTCATTCCCATCGATGCAAGTCGCCGAAGGGGCGTCAAATCGAAAGACTTGCACCCGGCGAGCGGTCTACCCAACGGGAGGCCTTAGTCGCACGACATTTTATTTACCATTTGAATGATTTGTTCATCAGTCAAGTCTGGGAATCAAGTGAAAAACTAGAACCAGATTGAAACTGACATAAAAAAGTCAGCATTGAGTTCCAAGGTATAATATGTGATACCCAAAATTTTAAAGATCATAAATCCGTTGCAACGTTAATTAACAGTTGGCTATTAACTGAAGGATGTCTTTACAGTTTTTATACGATGTTAAAGCATTGGGAAACATACGTAATCAGAAAGAGTTACGTCTCTACCTTTATTTCGCCGGCCGGCCGGTGTGGCCGTGCGGTTCTAGGGGCTTCAGCCTGGAACCGCGTGACCGCTACGGTCGCAGGTTCGAATCCTGCCTCGGGCATGGATGTGTGTGATGTCCTTAGGTTAGTTAGGTTTAAGTAGTTCTAAGTTCTAGGGGACTGATGACCACAGATGTTAAGTCCCATAGTGCTCAGAGCCATTTTTATTTCGCCGTTACATGCTGTGCAGTAGCACAATCCAAAGTTTACATCAGTGTTGGCAAATCATGTTGGTCGGCAGAATGACAAACAAGTGAGCTGACACAAGCTCGACGTCTATTGCTTACCACAGGTCACAAAATGTTCAGCTGCGTAAACGAGGGAGAAAAATATTAAACCTAGAGGTATCGTATAGGATACCTCGTGACTGATTAAATCAATTCGGACCAATGTTGGGATTTTTTCCCAGATTAAAATTGTCTGCTGGACTGGGATTCGACCATGGAAACTTTAAATTCTACTGAGCGAATCACAATGTGAAAGGTAAAGCACCGGCTTCCAGTCCCGGACCCGAACACAGTGTGCCAGGAAGTTTTATAATAGCACTTGATCTGCTGCAGAGTGAAAAATTCAGCCTCGAAATGCTGGAATAATTCCCTATGGCAGTCTACTAACTATTCACTCTCCCAAACTTCTCTAAATCATCGGACAAACTGACGAAGCAATTTATATACTGCCTAGCAGTCTTGGAAAAGAAAGTCAGATTACCTTCGGGCCACAGTGATGACAGTTCCCCTAGTTACCCTAAATTTATTAAGGCAAATACCGAGATGGATACATTTAAATGGCCATCGCTGCTTTTCTGTCCTGTACGGGACTGTACTTCGACACTAATTCCTTCGCCACCGGCGGTAAGCTTAGCGTTGCTACCCATTCTTTACAGAAAAATTATTTGTGTGTGTGTGTGTGTGTGTGTGTGTGTGTGTGTGTGTGTGACCTCCTAAGGGACCAAACTGCTTAGTTCATCGGTCCCTAGACTTACACATTACTTAAACTAACTTATGCTAAGAAAAAGACACATACCAATGCCCGAAGAAGGACTCCAACCTCCGGTGAAAGGGGCCGCGCAGTCCGTGACATGACGCCTCAAACGACGCGGCAGTTTATTTTCAGTGGAACATTACCTCCCATGGAATGACCGCAGAATGAAAACTGGGCTTATAGACTACCCATTAATATTTACGTCACTACCTGCCAAAAGCCTGAACAATCAGTTTTTGCAGGGCGAAACGTGAGGGAAGAAAGTCACTGAGGATCTGGAAGGTACTGACAGGGAAGTGGAGCGATGCCGCGTCCAGTGTCGTGGCGAGCTGCACTAGGTTTCTCCGTTGGGGAGAAATGGCGCGAACAGCCCGAACGAGATGGTTCACAGATTCTCGACTGGGTTTAAATCTGGTGACTTTTGTAGCCAGAGGAGAACAGTAGATTCATACTGGTGCTCTTTGAAATACGCATGGACACTGCGAGTTGTGTGACACTTTGCATCGTCCTGTTGATAGATGCCATCGTGCCCTGGAAAAACAAAATGCATCTAGAGGTGAGCATGGTCTCCAACGGTAGATACATACTTGTGTTGATCCATAGCGCATTCCAGAATGACGAGATCACCCAGAAAATGCCATGCAAAACATTCCCCGGATCATAACGTTTCTCCTCCGGCGTGGACACTTTCGACGATTGTTGCAGTTTGTCTTCTGACGATTCGCGCCATATGCGCCAACGGCCATCTGTCCGAGAGAGCATAAAACGCGATTAATCTGAAAAGACTACCTGTCGCTACTCAGTGGACAACCAACAGCAGTGCTGGAGTGTAAATTCCAGCCTTCGACACCGATGGAAATCAGTCAGCATCTGTTCATGAATCAGGTGCCCGCTGCTGACGCCCTTAAGCAGTAACATTCGCTGAATGGTAGTTGAAGAGACACTGTTGATAGCCTCTTGGTTCATCTGTGTAGCAACTTCTTAACAGTTGCACGAATCATAGTATGAAAGCTTTCACGACCGGATGACATATCTTCTGGTAAACCTTCCGGGATGTAAGGCCGTGGTCCATGAAACTCTTCAGCTCCTAACGTTTCGTCCAGAGCTGCGCTGGACATCTTCAGAGGGGTGTTTCTCCTCCGGTGAGTCTTGCCGACTGACGGGTCGGACGTCTGAGAGCGACTTATATATCGTAGAAAGTGGGCGTGACCAGAGTTATACGTGATATGCAGAGATAATCTTTGTCAGAGATAAAACTTAACTATCGATCGTAAGATACAGATAGACCTATGGAATAAAATAGATTGCCTTACATTTCGATCTATGGAAACCATGATGGAAACGACTACCAGGAGGCATAAGAAGAAGTTCGAAAAGTTACAAACTTATGCAGAATCTACAAATACACTCCTGGAAATTGAAATAAGAACACCGTGAATTCATTGTCCCAGGAAGGGGAAACTTTATTGACACATTCCTGGGGTCAGATACATCACATGATCACACTGACAGAACCACAGGCACATAGACACAGGCAACAGAGCGTGCACAATGTCGGCACTAGTACAGTGTATATCCACCTTTCGCAGCAATGCAGGCTGCTATTCTCCCATGGAGACGATCGTAGAGATGCTGGATGTAGTCCTGTGGAACAGCTTGCCATGCCATTTCCACCTGGCGCCTCAGTTGGACCAGCGTTCGTGCTGGACGTGCAGACCGCGTGAGACGACGCTTCATCCAGTCCCAAACATGCTCAATGGGGGACAGATCCGGAGATCTTGCTGGCCAGGGTAGTTGACTTACACCTTCTAGAGCACGTTGGGTGGCACGGGATACATGCGGACGTGCATTGTCCTGTTGGAACAGCAAGTTCCCTTGCCGGTCTAGGAATGGTAGAACGATGGGTTCGATGACGGTTTGGATGTACCGTGCACTATTCAGTGTCCCCTCGACGATCACCAGTGGTGTACGGCCAGTGTAGGAGATCGCTCCCCACACCATGATGCCGGGTGTTGGCCCTGTGTGCCTCGGTCGTATGCAGTCCTGATTGTGGCGCTCACCTGCACGGCGCCAAACACGCATACGACCATCATTGGCACCAAGGCAGAAGCGACTCTCATCGCTGAAGACGACACGTCTCCACTCGTCCCTCCATTCATGCCTGTCGCGACACAACTGGAGGCGGGCTGCACGATGTTGGGGCGTGAGCGGAAGACGGCCTAACGGTGTGCGGGACCGTAGCCCAGCTTCATGGAGACGGTTGCGAATGGTCCTCGCCGATACCCCAGGAGCAACAGTGTCCCTAATTTGCTGGGAAGTGGCGGTGCGGTCCCCTACGGCACTGCGTAGGATCCTACGGCCTTGGCGTGCATCCGTGCGTCGCTGCGGTCCGGTCCCAGGTCGACGGGCACGTGCACCTTCCGCCGACCACTGGCGACAACATCGATGTACTGTGGAGACCTCACGCCCCACGGGTTGAGCAATTCGGCGGTACGTCCACCCGGCCTCCCGCATGCCCACTATACGCCCTCGCTCAAAGTCCGTCAACTGCACATACGGTTCACGTCCACGCTGTCGCGGCATGCTACCAGTGTTAAAGACTGCGATGGAGCTCCGTATGCCACGGCAAACTGGCTGACACTGACGGCGGCGGTGCACAAATGCTGCGCAGCTAGCGCCATTCGACGGCCAACACCGCGGTTCCTGGTGTGTCCGCTGTGCCGTGCGTGTGATCATTGCTTGTACAGCCCTCTCGCAGTGTCCGGAGCAAGTATGGTGGGTCTGACACACCGGTGTCAATGTGTTCTTTTTTCCATTTCCAGGAGTGTAATATAGTGATGTCCGAAACTGTTATTAACAAGTCAGACAGAGTTTTATCTCAAGACGAAATTTCAGTTCTTGCAAAAGGAGGAAACTACGCTATAACACCTCCGAAAGTTCCTGTTGAGGATATTATTGCAAATGTAGAAGCAGGTATACGTACTCTTCCCAAAGAAACTGCAAATGCAATCCGGATCGAAACCACCAGAGTATTATGCCGCAGTAAACCTCTGGAAAGTAATTTAACCAATGGCGAAAGAAAGGCTCTGAGAGATTTAAATGCAGATGAAGACATAGTGATTGTTCCTGTTGATAAAGGGAATGCTACTGTCGTTTTAAATACAGAAGATTATCAGAGCAAAATTTTGAATCTTTTAAAGTCAGGACAATACAAAAAACTTAAGAAAGATCCTACAGCCAGCGTACTACGGAAAACAAATAATCTGATAAAATCGGCCACTTCTATTCAAAAAGAAGAAAAAAGAGCTTTATTGAAGACTGAAGCTATGTGTCCTAGACTCTATGGCCTACCCAAGGTACATAAGAAGGACCTACCTCTGAGACCGATTGTTAGTACTATCAATTCTCCTACGTACGAAATACCAAGATATCTAACAACTCGTTTACAACCATATATTGGAAAAACTGACTCATATATAAAGGACTCATGTCATTTTATAGAGAAAATTGAAGGTTTAATTCTGACTCCTGAAGATATTTTAGTAAGTTTCGATGTAGTATCTTTATTTACTATGATTCCAGTTAATGAATTTATGGATTTTATAACAGATATTTTTCCAGAACATCTGACTGCTCTTTTCAGACATTGTTTTACTTCCAGTCATTTCCAGTGGAATAATGAGTTTTATGAACAACTTAATGGCGTAGCAATGGGTAACCCATTGGGTCCTGCAGTAGCTAATTTCTACATGGAGAAATTCGAACAGTCAGCCTTGGAAAAAGCAGATAAGAAACCATCTCGCAGGTATCGGTATGTAGACGATACATTTGTGGTCTGGCCACATGGTAGAGAAGCCTTAGGCGAATTTTTTGATTACCTTAATAATATAAATCCAAGAATACAGTTTACCATGGAGAGAGAAAACGATAACAAAATGCCGTTTTTGGATGTTTTAGTTATGAGACAGACGGATGGAAGATTGAAACAACAGATTTTTAGAAAAATAACGCACACAGACAGATACTTACATAAAAACTCTAACCACCATCCAAAACAAAAGAGAGTTGTGATTACAAGTCTCGTTGACAGAGCCAGACGGATTTGCACGCCGGAGTATCTAGACGACGAATTAAAACATCTGAAGCACGCTTTTGAGAAAAATGGCTACTCAAAGAAAGAAGTAAGCAGAATTCTGCACCCAAACAACAAAAAGCTTAAGGACAAGTCCGAAAAACGATGGAAGAATACAGTCTCTCTTCTTTTTATAAAGAAAGTAACGGATCAGGTTGGAAAGATTTTAAGTAAACATAATATTAGACCTGTTTTTCGACCAACGAAAAAAATTTGTCATGTTCTTCGGTCTGTAAAATATAAACGCGCTCCTCTATCAGCCAGTGGCGTATATAAAATTCCGTGTACATGTGGTAAAGTTTATGTTGGAACAACAAAAAGAAGCGTAAATACACGGTTAAAAGAACACAGAAGTCTTTGCCGATTAGGAAAAACAGATAAATCGGCTGTAGCAGAACACGCTTTTCAGCCAGGAAATCATCAAGTGAAGTTTTTCGAAACAAAAATTTTATCTACGACGACGAACTATTACCCACGGCTTTGTAGAGAACTATTGAAATACATAAACATAGGGATAATTTTAATCGGAAAGAAGAGACCATGAAACTTAGTGATATTTGGACAGTAGCACTACAGAATTGCTAGACAGTTTTATCCGTGACGAGATTACGATCGAAGTTAAGTTTTATCTCTGACAAAGATTATCTCTGCATATCACGTATAACTCTGGTCACGCCCACTTTCTACGATATATAAGTCGCTCTCAGACGTCCGATCTGTCAGTCGGCAAGACCCACCGGAGGAGAAACACCCCTCTGAAGATGTCCAGCGCAGCTCTGGACGAAACTTTAGGAGCTGAAGAGTTTCATGGACCACGACCTTACATCCCGGAAGGTTTACCAGAAGATAGTTGCACGAATATTCTCCCGTACATCTGCCCCTAGCCACTGTTCACCCCTGTCAGCTATGCCTCATGATGCACCACAGTTGCCTCGATGCCGGTTTTGTACAGTGCCCTATGGCCATCCACGGTAAACTTTTAAATGGCTCTGAGCACTATGGGACTTAACTTCTGAGGTCATCAGTCGCCTAGAACTTAGAACTACTCACACCTAACTAACCTAAGGACATCACACACAGTCATGCCCGAGGCAGGATTCGAACCTGCGGCCGTAGCGGTCCCGCGGTTCCAGGTTGAAGCGCCTGGAACCGCTCGTCCACAGCGGTCAGCACGGTAAACTTTAATGACGACGGTGCGCGAACAGTTTACATACTTAGCCGTTTCCGTAATGCTTCCACCCTTGGCCCAAATCGGACGTTAGATAAACTGCTCCGTTTCCGCATTTCGACAACGACTGCACTGTTTTCCGCGTCGTTCCAAAACGATTATAGTGCTGCCACTTGCCGTCTTTGAGTGGTTATTGACGTCGAACATAGTCGACAGTCACAGTAATGTGAGTAGATCATGTATTTCTCATAGGGAGGCATTCGTGATCCTCTTTTATGAAAAAGAGGCACACTTTGTGTCTGTCGAAGGCTGTTTTAGTCTCAATATCATCGATTCCTGGCAATATCACCCATCTTCAGGTAGTAACTCGTAGTCAGAGTAAGCAGTCTTAACCGACTATCAGTTCACTATCATGCATCGGTCATTTTGAAACAAAATCGGCGATCGACTGTCAGAAAATAGCCTACTTTCTACTGAATGAACTACACAAAAAATAGGAAATAATTGCGTGTATTCTTTTGTTGCCAATTTTATAACTGCCATCTTATTAGAATTCGAGAGGTAATCGCAAATTTTTTATTACCATCTTGTAACAAAAAAAGTTCCTAGCATGAAACGAGGTGATGGTGTTGGATTCTCACGATATATCTACCCTGCAGTATGATGATATCTAGTTTTTCCGTCCACGGATGCCTTGACAGAGACCTTGGTTGTAGAAGGACGTTAAAAAAATAAGTTTCGTCATTGTTTTTCACACGAAAACTTTACAGTCGAAAACAAATATTTCAGGGCATCATGGGCTACACACCTTGCACTATTTTACAATATTTGTAGCTAACACCGACATTGAGAATTTTGTAATAGAGCGCAAATCATTTTGAAGAAACCACCCTGGTACAACACTGTGCCCTGCTATGCCTCAGAATTAGTTTGGAAGAGATTCTTCCACGACATTGAGGCGGCCGTGAATTCTGGGGTTAAGTGGTGCATCCGTGTCTCATCGACTGTGATGATTGTGAACAGGAACTCATTTCCGTCTCGCACATACTGCATCAAGTGATCGAGACTGATTCCCATTCTTGCACTCTTGTGATCCGTGTCAGAGCCCTCGGCACCAATTTTCAGACACGTTTTGAGTAACTCACCAAGTCAAGAAAGAACGTGACTGGCTGGAGCATGGCCAATACGCATTGTGGACACTACGTCTGACATCGTTACACGTTTCCCCGCTAACACCACGTCTTGTACTCCAGCCATGTTGTTTTCATTCGCAGATGTAGAGGGACGTCAACTTCTACCTCCATCCCCCACACTCTACCTTCCTGCAACACCAGCGACTAACCGTTTCTTCACCACACAGTCTTTAGGCGTTCACGGATGACGGGCATACTGAACCCACTTGTCCATTCATACGGGGTACAGCACGCACTTCCAGTGGCGACCACGTTGTCAGTATCGGTCCGTCTGCCATTGTGAACCTCGGGCATGACGGACTGCTTCTACTCATCATCTTTCGCGCTTTACTCAACCTTCGTTCCTCCTCTGCTGACGCTCCTTTCGTCAATGAAACAGTACAGTGTATGGAATCACATGGCGTTTGCTCGTGTAACCTGGTGTGCCATCTCCTCTTTCAAAAACAGGGAGGAAACCTACTTTAGGAATGCCACTCTTAGAAGTCTGCATTCTAGCCGTTCAGCAGAATTTCCACCACCAAGATCGAATCAAGAACAGTTGCCAACATGAGTACAGTAGAAATAGGCATCCTCGGAGTAGTGAAGCAACTTGAATCACTTGACAAAAGCAAGTTTTCCGGTCCAGACTGTATACCAGTTAGGTTTCTTTCAGAGTAAGCTGACACAATAGCTCCATGCTTAACAATAGTACACAACCGTTCTGTCGACGAAAGATCCGCACCCAAAGACTGGAAAGTTGCGCAAGTCACGCCAATATTCAAGAAAGTTAGTCGAAGTAATCCACTAAATTACAGGCCCGTATCACTAACGTCGATATGCAGCAGGATTTTGGAACATATACTGTGTTCGAACACTATGAATTACCTCGAAGAGAACGGTCTATTGGTACGCAGTCAACACGGATTTAAAAAACATCATTCTTGTGAAACACAACTAGCTCTTTACTCACATGAAGTGTTGAGTGCTATTGACAAGGGATTTCAAATTGATTCCGTATTTCTAGATTTCCAAAAGGCTTTTCACACTGTACCACACAAGCGACAAGCGACTTGTAGTGAAATTGCATGCTTATGGAATATGTCTCAGTTACGTGACTGGATTCGAAGTTTCCGCTTAGAGAGCTCACAGTTCGTAGTAATTGACGGAAAATCATCGAGTAAAACAGCTATGATTTCTAGCGTTCCCCAAGGTAGTGTTATGAGCCAGTTGCTATTCTTTATCTGTATAAACGATTTAGGAGACAATCTGAGCAGCCGTCTTAGGTTGCTCGCAGATGATGCTGTCCTTTATCTTCCAGTAAAGTCATCAGGAGATCTAAACAAACTGAAAAACGATTTAGAAAAGATCTCTCTATGGTGAAAAAATTGGCAATTGACCCTCAATAACGGAAAGTGTGAGGTCATCCACATGTGTGGCTAAAATGAATCTGTTAATGTTTAAAATGTTTAAATATGTGTGAAATCTTATGGGACTTAAGTGCTAAGGTCATCAGTCCCTAAGCTTACACTCTATGTAACCTAAATTATCCTAAGGCCAAACACACACACCCATGCCCAAGGGAGGACTCGAACCTCCTCCGGGACCAGCCGCACAGTCCATGACTGCAGCGCCTAGACCGCTCGGCTAATCACGTGCAGCAGTCTGTTAATCTTCGGTTACACGATAAATGAGTCAAATATAAAGATCGTAAAACAAATAAAAACCTAGGAATTACAATTGCGAACAACTTTGGAAGGAATACACAGAAAATGTTGTGGGGAAGGCTAACCAAAGACTGCGTTTTATTCGCTGGACACTTAGAAAATATAGCAGATCTACTAAAGAGACTGCCTACATTACGATTGTCCGTCCTCCTCTAGAATACTGCTGCGCGGTGTGGGATCCTTACCAGATAAGATTGACGGAGTACATCGAGAAAGTTCAAAGAAGGGCAGCACATATTGTATTAGCGCGAAATAGCGGATAGTAGCCCTGAAATAATACAGGATTTGTGGTGGACATCATTAAAACAAAGGCGTTTTTCGTTGCAACAGAATCCTCTCGTGAAATTTCAATCACCAATAATCTCCTCCCAATGCGAAAATATTTTGTTGACGCTGACCTACATAGGGGCCGGCCGGAGTGGCCGAGTGGTTCTAGGCGCTACAGTCTGGAACCGCGCGACCGCTACGGTCGCAGGTTCGAATCCTGCCTCGGGCATGGATGTGTGTGTTGTCCTTAGGTTAGTTAGGTTTAAATAGTTCTAAGTCTAGGGGACTGATGACCTCAGATGTTAAGTCCCATGGTGCTCAGAGCCATTTTTGAACCTACATACGGAGAAACGATCATAATAATAAAATAAGGGATGTAGAGCTTTCCGCTTCCTATACAAGATTGGAATAATAGGGAATTATTCTGAAGGTGGTTCGATGAACCCTCTGCCAGGGACTTAAAAGTGATTTGCAGAGTATCGATGTAGATGTAAATGCCTACGATGGAGTCACTCGGTGCTATATAGGGAGAACACAGGTGCTGAGGTAAAATTTGATAGCCCAAACAAGCAGCGTGGGTGGCAATGTCCTGTCCACACTGCGGAATGAGCTGGAGCACTGTGGAGAAACAGCAGCCACGTAGGACAGCTTCCCAAGCCGCTTTGCATTGTCAGCCCCCCTTAACCCCGTCAGGTGATTTCGATAGTATGCTCCTGTGATGGACTGCACAATTGTACCTACAAACATGTAAAAACTTAATTATGTGATATTTTCGAGGCTCTAATTAAAACTTGGTCTACCTCTCCTAAAGACTAGTTTCTGCAACTAAATAAAAGTTGTTTGTTTATCCGGTATATAAGTTCTTTTTCTTCTTCTTCTTCTTCTTCTTATTATTATTATTATTATTATTATTATTATTATTATTATTCTCTTCAGGTATATGGCGAAATTGCCTGTTATGGTATAAGGTGCAGGATGCGTTTTTAAGTGTGGTAGCATGGAGCAATCTGTTGGTAAACTAACAGTGTTAATCTTTGCTTCTGGTGAAAATAGGCAGACATGGGTTGAATATATTTAACTAAAGATACCTCTTGTCTTTTTTATCACGCCCACTGATGAAGGTATCATGCCCCAAGGCGTAATCGCCAAGGTTTGGTCACTTACAATAGGAGGAATTTCTGACTTGAAAACAAGTAAAATAGTTTCTTTACCCTGAAATAATGGAAGCAAGTAACACAGTATGGCCTTATGGAAATGAACCAATGTTTAGCCGTACCTTATATTTACATTTTTAATTCACTGTCTGATGCTTCTGAAAATGACCTAGGAGGACTGCAGTAAAAGACTGAACTTAAATCTATGGCTTTATTACAGTTACGTTTTACATGAAGGGACTTTAATTTCATAACAAATAATGTTCTTACGAACACAGACTTGACAATAACTTAGCAGACGAAGTGATCAGCATTGGGGATGCCTCTACTGGAACAAGAGAAAGGATTTTGTAAGCTTGTGCGTGATCCAGCAAGCTCCAACAGAGGTAAGCGCTGAGGGCAAACAACAAATTGTTCAAATGGCTCTCAGTACTATGGGACTTAACAGGATTCCAAATTGCGACCGGAACATCAGCTCGGTTCCGGACTGGCGCGCCTAGAACCACTCGGCCACGGCGGCTCGGTGCAAACAACAAGAGAGATAATTGTTATTACTCATTCACAGAAATTCGCGATGCTGAAAAACTTAAAACTTCCTTAACCGATTTGCACGGGACAAGAAAAGGGCGAGAATAAGAAGGGGACAAATCAGAGTCATTGAAACAAGAGAATGAGCACACAGTTCAACCTAAGGCAGGGCAGTGGAAAGAATTTACCTTAACGACACATGTGGCTAGGACGTCAGCAGTTCGGAGAGAGCTTGGAAAAAGAATTGGGACAAATAACCAAGTGTCGTCATGAACTAGCGATTCGCTAGCAAACAACTGAATAGCGTGTCGCCATTACTGCCTCGTGGTGCAGCTGCGCAGCGGGCCCCCACTGGCCGATAGCAAGTCCGACGTGTCCAGCCTGTAGCTCGTGCCGTACGTCCGTACACCCTCGATAGGGCGCATTTTTTAGCGCACCTTCCGGCCAATCACAGCTCTAGCATCATGGCACAATACCACGGTCAATTAAGCACGCGTCAAAAGCCCGCCCTATTGATTTCATGCTAGTCCGGTTTATCGGACAGGCACTTTCGAAAGATCTCGAAACTTTTACCGCTAACTTCTAGCAACCAATGCAAACATACGCGTTCGAATTTGATACGAAAGATAGTTCCCCTACGTGCCCCAAGTCACGTACACCACGATGGGCAGGGATTGTCCTCTGACACCAGCTCTTTTCCTGATTTCGACTGCCCTCGCCCGTTCTGTTATCCTGCGCATTCCAGTGGTTCAGTCTTCCGTTTCTAAGCTTGGAGAGAGTAGAAAATTCGCCTTAGCCCACAGCCAAACTAGCAGAATGGATTTCATGCAATACAGGGAGTGTTCATCATAAAGGAAAACTTACGACAAAAATAAAACACAAATCTGCCGGCCGAAGTGGCCGTGCGGTTAAAGGCGCTGTAGTCTGGAACCGCAAGACCGCTACGGTCGCAGGTTCGAATCCTGCCTCGGGCATGGATATTTGTGATGTCCTTAGGTTAGTTAGGTTTAACTAGTTCTAAGGGACTACTGACCTCAGCAGTTGAGTCCCATAGTGCTCAGAGCCATTTGAACCATTTGAACCAAACACAAATCTCGAAAATCACTTCTCACAGGCACTGATCTGAGAAGAAAATGATAAAGGTGGCACATGAAAATTATAAAATACAATATTGAGTTGATAGAGTCTACGCTACTGAAAGATGTAGTCAAGCGAACGTGTTTTAGTGGTACTCATCTTTGCTGGGGGCTTAGCTCTGTGTCTTCCTCCTTGACACAGTTTGTAGTCTCTCCGTTCTTTCTAGGTGGTCATTCCATTTTCTTCTATAATCTAGAATTTTATCAGTTAGACTAAAAATTTTGAATTCTTCTCTGCTTTTTGCTTATCATCGATGTCTCGCTTGCACAGAGTAGGTTGGGGACTGCAACAGTTGTATAGAATTTACTTTCAGTATCTTTCCAAGTTTTGTTTTTAAAGTTTCTCTTAATTTTTCCACACACCCGGCTGAATTTACTAACCTTAATTTCTATACGAGGAGAGTCTCATAAAACTTGCACTGCAAATATTGCGGAAATGGAAAGCGCTATTCACGTGCTGTTTTCACAGAATGAATTGGTAGTCAGGGGCTCGTACTGTTAGCCAATAAACAGATTTAAATAATACTTCCAAAGTGTATTTTTTGTGCAAATATATACTTTTTTTAAATGGAACAATGCCTAGTGACTTTAATAGACTAAAATTGGAGTAACTTATAATACCAGTAGTGTTTGGTGTAGGAATCTAGTGCGAGTAATTTACGAGATATCGTATTCTGAAAAGTTGCCACACCGACGCTTGTATGTTCCATTCAGCCTGCGTTGTTGCTTGGTACGATATGTTCTTATGTTTGCTTACAGTGTGCTTATGAGTTCCTCGAGTGGATTGCGACTTGATAGTCAGTCAGTGTGTGGCTACGGTCTCAGGTTAGAATCCTGCCTCGGGCATGGATGTGTGTGGTGTCCTTAGGTTAGCTAGGTTTAAGTAGTTCTAAGTTCTAGGACACTGATGACCTCAGACGTTACGTCCAATAGTGCTCAGAGCCAAGAATTGTTTCCAAATCATTGGATTGGACGCAGAGGACCTGTACCTTGGCCGTCCCGTTCCCCGCATTTGACACCTGTAGACATTTTTCTGTGGGGAAAGCTGTAAGGCTCTGTCTGCAAGGAGATACAAACTACAACCGATAATATGCAACGAAGTACTAATGCAGTCTGGTCCGGCAACTCCGCTGAAATGCTAGCACGTGTGCAGCAGTCGTTCCATGCCTGACTGGAAGCGTGTATTGACGCTGCCGGTGGTCGTTTTCACCACAACTTGTGATTGTCAGTTGTCTAGTTACTGGTCAGGATCCATGTAACTAGTGAATGCACTTGTTTTTTTCTTTAGTATGTGCTACCACAGGTACTTTACAAGTGTCGGCGTGGGGACTTTTCAAAATACGATATCTCGTAAACTACTCGCACTAGGATCCTGGAAAAGACAGAACTGATATTATAATTTACCCTACTTTTAGTCTGTTAATGTCAATAGGTATTTTTCCATTTAAGAAATGTTTGTTCGCAAAAAGATACACTTTCAGACTTTCTAAGTACTATTACAATCTGTTGATTGGCTAACAGCATGCGCCCCTGACTACCGATCTGGTCTGTGATAACCGCACACCAATAGCTCTCTCCATTTCCGCAATATTCCCGGAGCACGTTTTAGGTGATTCACCTCGTATATTTGCTGTAGCCATATGTCACCTCACTATTGGTGATTAAAGAGGTTTACTTAAAGTCTTATGATCTAGCACTGTTTTGTTTCTAATGTGCTCTTTCCCCATGAAGGCCATTGTCTTAGTGTCTTTCTGTTGAGACCTTCATGTCAAATTTTGCACATAGTTGTATCAGCAAGTAAATTCCCTTCTGAAAGTCCTCTTGTTCATTTGTTCGTATCATTCCATCGTCAGCATATAGTACGTTATTTAAAGAGTCCTCATGTATAGGTATACACGATTTTCAAATTCTTTTTACCATATACGCATATTTCATGTATAACAATAGAACAAAATTGGGGCGATACAGAAATCTTGTCGTACTGTATTCGCTGGTATCTCAGTCGTTTTTCTGTTGAGATTTAGAATGATAGTCGTTTTCTGATATAAACTTTTTATCGCATGTATTAGATGTTCCGTATATCCGTGACTCTTCATTAACTTTCAATGTTTCTGCCTATGACAGCGTCAACAACTTTTTTTAAAAAATCGATAAAAGCGACGTATGACTCTTTATTACATTCTCTGCGCTTTTTTATCTGCTGTAAAATAAAAACTGCATCCATCGTGGAGCGTCCTTTCCTAAAACCTAGTTGTTCCTCATGCAGCAATACTTCCGTTATGTCGTTGTCTTGCGTTTGAAATCTTAGCATATATCTTGTACGCCAATTCCAGTAAACTTATTCTTCTGTAGCCACTGCAAAGGCTTTTATCTTCTTTTTTAAAACTGCCGTCACTCTAGGGATACTCTCGCTTTTCCAACTTTAGTTTGAGGTCTAACAGACGCAAATGTACCATCATTCATTCATGTTTTAGCAATTCAGCATCAAATGCATCTCTTATTGTCCTTCGTAATAATTTACGCGTTTTTTCTTCTTTTTCAGTATTGCTTACTTCTGTCTTCCTTTTTCTGATGTGTTACAAGTTTTTAAAGCCTTTGCCGTCTCCTGTGAACATCGTTCTCGATATTAGAAATAAATCTATCCCAATGCTCGTGGTGTGCTTTCCTTACCTCACTTTCAGTGATATTTATTTTCTTCTTACAGTATTGCTTCCTCTCAGCTGTGAGGTTGGGAAATGGAAATTTGTGGTAAGGACTATGGGGCCAAACTGCTGTGGTCATCGGTCCCTAGGCTTACACACTACTGAATCGAACTTAAACTAACTTACTCTAAGGACAACACACACATCCCTGCCCGAGGGAGGACTCGGACTTCAACAGAGGGAGCGACAAGACGCTTCAGACCGCACGGCTACCCCGTGCAGCCACTGTGAGGTTCTTTAAGTGTTGTATATATGAATCCTGTGTGTCTTAAATAGCTTTCATCATATTCTCATTCCAAATTTTTAGGTCCTTTTTTTCTTTTTATTGAGAGCTTCCTCTGCTATACTACACTCCTGGAAATGGAAAAAAGAACACATTGACACCGGTGTGTCAGACCCACCATACTTGCTCCGGACACTGCGAGAGGGCTGTACAAGCAATGATCACACGCACGGCACAGCGGACACACCAGGAACCGCGGTGTTGGCCGTCGAATGGCGCTAGCTGCGCAGCATTTGTGCACCGCCGCCGTCAGTGTCAGCCAGTTTGCCGTGGCATACGGAGCTCCATCGCAGTCTTTAACACTGGTAGCATGCCGCGACAGCGTGGACGTGAACCGTATGTGCAGTTGACGGACTTTGAGCGAGGGCGTATAGTGGGCATGCGGGAGGCCGGGTGGACGTACCGCCGAATTGCTCAACACGTGGGGCGTGAGGTCTCCACAGTACATCGATGTTGTCGCCAGTGGTCGGCGGAAGGTGCACGTGCTCGTCGACCTGGGACCGGACCGCAGCGACGCACGGATGCACGCCAAGACCGTAGGACCCTACGCAGTGCCGTAGGGGACCGCACCGCCACTTCCCAGCAAATTAGGGACACTGTTGCTCCTGGGGTATCGGCGAGGACCATTCGCAACCGTCTCCATGAAGCTGGGCTACGGTCCCGCACACCGTTAGGCCGTCTTCCGCTCACGCCCCAACATCGTGCAGCCCGCCTCCAGTGGTGTCGCGACAGGCGTGAATGGAGAGACGAATGGGGACGTGTCGTCTTCAGCGATGAGAGTCGCTTCTGCCTTGGTGCCAATGATGGTCGTATGCGTGTTTGGCGCCGTGCAGGTGAGCGCCACAATCAGGACTGCATACGACCGAGGCACACAGGGCCAACACCCGGCATCATGGTGTGGGGAGCGATCTCCTACACTGGCCGTACACCACTGGTGATCGTCGAGGGGACACTGAATAGTGCACGGTACATCCAAACCGTCATCGAACCCATCGTTCTACCATTCCTAGACCGGCAAGGGAACTTGCTGTTCCAACAGGACAATGCACGTCCGCATGTATCCCGTGCCACCCAACGTGCTCTAGAAGGTGTAAGTCAACTACCCTGGCCAGCAAGATCTCCGGATCTGTCCCCCATTGAACATGTTTGGGACTGGATGAAGCGTCGTCTCACGCGGTCTGCACGTCCAGCACGAACGCTGGTCCAACTGAGGCGCCAGGTGGAAATGGCATGGCAAGCCGTTCCACAGGACTACATCCAGCATCTCTACGATCGTCTCCATGGGAGAATAGCAGCCTGCATTGCTGCGAAAGGTGGATATACACTGTACTAGTGCCGACATTGTGCATGCTCTGTTGCCTGTGTCTATGTGCCTGTGGTTCTGTCAGTGTGATCATGTGATGTATCTGACCCCAGGAATGTGTCAATAAAGTTTCCCCTTCCTGGGACAATGAATTCACGGTGTTCTTATTTCAATTTCCAGGAGTGTATATCCTGTGATGACGTACGGATGCGAGACATGGACACTGAACTCATTCACAAAAGGGAAACTCAGGACAGCACAGAGAGCCATGGAGAGATCAATGCTGGGCTATACAAGAAAGGACAGGAAAAGGGCAGATGACATCCGGTCTGTGACGAAGGTTAATGACATCTTAGAGAGAGTAGGTTCCTTGAAATGGCAGTGGGCTGGCCACGTCGCAAGAAGAAAAGACAACAGATGGACGAAGTTAGTACTGGAGTGGAGTCCGAGAGAGCACCAGAGGCCTAGAGGAAGACCACCAGACAGATAGGACAAAGACATCAAGAAGATCGCTGGTAACACCTGGCAGAGAACTGCCCAAGACCGTCCCACTTGGAGAAGACTTCTGAAAGCCTACCTGAATCCACGACTCGAAGAGGCCACATCATCTAATGATTGAATTGGCTGATGATGATGATATACGAGGCCTGTTCAGAAAGTAAGCTCCGATTGATTGCCAAATTGAAACCACAGTGAACATCAGAAATGTTTTACTTGTAACAATTAGCTACACCTTTCAGCTACTTCTCTACGTAGTCGCCGTTCTGACTTAGACTTTTGTCATAGCGTTGTACCAACTTTTCAATAGCCTCATCATAGAAGGCAGCCGCCAGTGCTTTCCGCCAATTCTCCACGCTGGCCTACACCTCGTTGTCTGTGTCAAAATGTTGTCTTCAAAGCCAGCGGTTCATGTGACCAGAGATGAAACTCAGGGGGAGACAATTGCGGACTGTATTGTGGGTAATTTCACATTTCCATTTGAAAACGATGCAGGAGCATCTTCATTGCCCCTGCAGAATGCGGCTGAGAATTGTCGTGAAGACGAAACAGCACGACAGTTATGTAATGTTAGCTGCATAGCTTCAGGCGAAATTTCTCACCAGGCCCTCGTACTTGGCGGCAGACACTATTTTCTAGACATCTTTACGCACTCACTGCGAGCTCAGAAATGAGAAGAGCGACGTGATGCTAACTGGGGTTATACTAGAGACACTACCCAACACATCTGTGCAAAGCTTTATCGGATTTTCACAGTCGTTTCCATTTCGCGACCGATCGGAGCTTACTTTCTGAACGCCCCTCGTACATTCTTCAGATATCGCCAGTCTTCAGTATTATCTTTAGTTTGCATGTATTAGTTCTTCCTTTTTTCTGCTGTGGTAAAAGTATTTGATGCTGTCCTCTTCAAGCAACTATAATTTACAAATGGTCTGATCTTGTTGGTTATTTATTTGTTGCATCATTTTCTGCCATTTCGCAAAAATATCTATTCAGGAGATTACGAACAATTAATGTGATCGTGTGTCTTGTCCTCTGTAACCTCCAGAATCCTTTACTTGACCCGCCAGCTTTTCATTTACTAAAATTAAGTCAATTATTGATCTAAGACCTCTACTAGCCCAAGTATATTGATGTATATCTCTTTTCGTAGAGTGTTTGTTATTTTCAAATTATTTAATATTAGTTAATGTGATATTTCCTGTTCTTGCATTGAAATTACTCGTCATAATAATCTGATCAGTAGTACTACTTTTATTCAGAGTCTTCTGTAGTTCTTCAATGAAGTTTCTAGATTCATACTTCCTTCCTTCTTCCGGTGCGTATACACTAAC
Organism: Schistocerca serialis cubense; assembly: GCF_023864345.2. Taxonomy (NCBI): domain Eukaryota; kingdom Metazoa; phylum Arthropoda; class Insecta; order Orthoptera; family Acrididae; genus Schistocerca; species Schistocerca serialis. The sequence continues at coordinate 504,562,645 of NC_064645.1, forward strand.
AGTAGTGAGGTTACCTCTTCTTGGTTTGTCTGACTGTAAGTATTCTTTCGCTTATGCATGTGAAACCTTTGATCTCTTTTACTATCTCTTATGCAAGAGTAATGCTACATCTTTGCTTGCTCTTTCGGTTTGTTCAACTCTTCTATAGAATGTAAAGAAACGAACTACATATTTATTACATCCCATTTTTATTTTCATTTCTGTGATTGGTACAGCATCTATATTCACGTGTTTTACTATATTTCTTAGTTCTGTTCCTTTTTGCGAAATTTCTCTGGCATTTCTGGTTTCTATTTTCATATATTTGTTGATCTATTTTCGTTCGTCCCTCTTCATAGATTTGTCATTTACCTTTAAGACCATCCTGTTTTCGAGGCTCCTGTGGATGTTATGCTTTCCGAGAGTTGGTCACCGGTTGTCTCCTCAACCCGCTCTCTAGGAAGACTAGGATTTTCTTTCGAGCTGTTGAATTTAGAATTCATTTACATAGATTTTTTCTGCAAATAGTATTGATAATTAACGATTTATTTGTATTTCTTTTAAATATTTCTTCTTTTGGTTATTTGTGTTTTAATTAGCATGCTTTTTTAATCTTATTGTAGCGTAAGGTTTTACGTTACATCCAAATTCGTCCCCTAGCCAATATGTGCTCGTTATTTAAATGCGCCGGAAATCTTACCTTTCATCCTCTCCCGTTGGCTACATAATGTACAGCCACCGTACATATGTGTTGTCCAGGGTTGGGCGACTCAGGTCTTCTTGGACGTGGAGATAGGTCTGATTTAGTCATCGAAATTCAGAGGACATTCCTCAGAATTTTGATTCTGAACCTGTATTGGGACCCTTTGCCAACCTTTGGTAGTTGGAAATAGAAAACGAAAATGATAGACACAGTCAGGCCTCGAAACCTAACACATGCGGGTCCAGAACTCAAGAACACGCCAGAGGAAGATGATTGGGAAGAAACGAGAAGCAGCCTGATGAAAGTAAGTAGAAGTAATGTCAGATTCAGTTAAGGGCACATATGGTTCCCGCCCACATACTCCCAAGAAGGGAGCCCCCTACGGGGACTAAACTTTGGACTGTCAGTCTGGTATGGGTGACCTTCCAGGTGAATTGGTCTCACTGGCATAGCTTAGTAGACCATTCAGACACACACACAGCTCCCTGTCAACGTTACGTTGGTAGCCCATGGGGAAACTATGCAAGGTTTTTTCTTTATTGAGTGTTCTCGTTGGTGATTTAGTTTGATTCTTTCTTCGCACATTGCCATTATCAAGCTGTGTTCGAGCCTGGAATGTCTAAGAGGTTCTGTTCGGGACATTAGTGTGCATATCTTATTATAAAGGGTGTCTCTCCTTAGAGTCATCAGGTGCATTTTCTCTGGTATTGCGGTAGATTTTTGCAACTTCGTTTTTGGTTTGTGCAGCTGGAGTCAGCTCAAACAAACACTGCTCAGCACTTCTTTAACGCGACGTCCAGTGTCGACAAAAAGCGTCGGTTTGTTTCCCGTTGCGAACAGAATGATTTTTAAAGAGGGATTTTACGTGTCCTTTGGATAGAGCGCTCCCAAATAAGTCTAGTACGATATTCATTTTATCGGTATGTATTAACAGGAATACTGAAACACGAAGAATAGCCAGAACTCCACAGCAAATGAGCAGCGCTACATGCTTGGCGGTAGTAGTTAGCGCGTGCCAGTGTGGTGTTTTTACTGCAGTTGTACTGGACATTCTTAGTGTTTTGCTGTCTCTGTTAATTCATACTGATAAAATGACTATCGCGCTAGACTAATATGGGACCACTCTATCGAATGAACACGTAAAACGCCAATTCACAGTTATTTTGTTTGTAACGGGAACAAATCGACGCTTTCCGTCGACATTGGGCGTCACGATGCGCAGTGTTTGCTTCAGCTGCTTCGTGCTACATACTGCATAAACATCGCAAATATCTGTCGAAAAACAAGAGAAAATGTGGCTGGTGGCTCTTAGCTGAGACATTCAGTATACATTTCACGTTTCCGCAAGTGTGGAAACGTGTGTTCGTTGTGTGTGTTTACTATCTGCCGGGGAAGTAAAATAAGTTTTTCAAATACTCACGAAAACGTGTAATGTATGCAGCGAACTGTCCAAAATAGAATTTCCTGTACTAAACGGCGTAACTAAATACAATTCCACGCTGGCAGAGACGTGAAGAAAGGACCATCTGAAATCGCCACTGAGGACGTTACAAAAGTAAAACAAGTCAAATTCTTATGCAGATGAATCGGTCTTCTGTTTTATCGCAGAGACGAACCTTACACAATGTTAATCACCTAAAACTTACACGGAAAATATTGCGGAGGTAGAAAGTGATACTGGCGTGCTGTTTTCACAGAATGGAGTGGTTGTCAGGGGCTCGCATTGTTAGCAAATAAACATATTGTAACAATACTCAGAAAGTATGTTTCTGTGCAAACATACACTTTTTAGATGAAACAATGCCTGTTGACATTATATACTAAAAGTAAACTAAATTCGAATGCCAGTCGTGTCTGGTGCAGGACTCTACTACGGGTAGTTTACGAGATATCGTATTTTGAAAAGTACTCACACCGACACTTCTACAATATCTGTGGTACTAAAGAATACTAAAGAACGACACAAGTGCATAAATAGTTATGTTGATTCTGACCAGCAATGAGACAACTGGCCACGTGTTCAAAATAACAGCCGACAGTCCAGCGTAACATTGCAGAGCGATATGAAGTGGGACAAGCATGTAATGGCAGTTGTGGGGAAGGCGGATAGTCGTCTTCGGTTCATTGGTAGAATTTTGGGAAGATGTGGTTCATCTGTAAAGGAGGCCGCTTATGAAACACTAATACGACCTATTCCTGAGTACTGCTCGAGCGTTTGGGATCCCTATCAGATCGGATTGAGGGAGGACATAGAAGCAATTTAGAGGCGGGCTGCTAGATTTTTTACTGGTAGTTTTGATCATCACGCTAGTGTTACCGAAATGCTTCAGGAACTCTGGTGGGAGTCTCTAGAGGAAAGGAGGCGTTCTTTTTGTGAATCGCTACTGAGGAAATTTAGAGAACCAGCATTTGAGGCTGGCCAACTTACATTTCGCGGAAAGACCACAAAGATAAGATAAGAGAGATTAGGGCTCGTACAGAGGCATATAGGCAGTCATTTTTCCATCGTTCTGTATGGGAGTGGAACAGGGAGAGAAGATGCTAGTTGTGGTACGAGGTACCCTCCGCCACGCACCGTATGGTGAATTGCGGAGTATGTATGTAGATGTAGATGTAGATTTACTTGTGCGCGTTCAGTGTTCCGTCTATGAAACACGGGCCTATGAGATAATGGTTCACTATCCCACACTAAAAGTTCACAATCCATGGCAATTCATAAGACATTTGCCTGACTCATGCCACATCCATGAGTGGGAGCTAAGGTGTAGATCAACTGCGGCAGCAGCAAGAACATTAATATTCCCCTCTTCTGCCCTCACTTATTTCCTATTGTTGCGTTGTCTAGGTGGTATTCTACCACTTTCACGTAACTGGTGGAAGAGGTTGATAAGTAACTGACGAGTTGGTTAACGTCTATTGGGATAACCTGCGACATCAACCGTGCATGAAAGAACTGCATTCTTCTTACACTCTCCACACAACGTGAACAGGTTTGCTTTTCGTACATTGGTAAATTCCATCCTCCACTCACGAACTACTACTTGGACTGTGAGACACTGACTAACCGGCGAGTCGCAAGCGCTCGAAGAGCATACAAGCACACTATAAGCAAACATATGAACATCGTGCCTAGCAACTATGCAGGTTGAGTAGCACAAACAAGTGTCGGTGTGGGAACTTTTCGGAATACAATATCTCGTAAACGACTAGCTCTAAAACCCTCCAACAAACATCACTGACTTTCTAGTTGACCCTACTTTTAGTTTGGTAATATCAATAAGCTTTGTTTCATTCAAGAAGCATGTTTGCACAAAAAATACACATACAAAGTATTATTACGATGTGTTTATTGGCTAACGCTACCAGCCCCTGACTCTCAACCCGTTCAGTGAAAACAGCACATGAAAAGCAGTTTGCATTTCCGCAATATCTCCCGTGCAAATCTCAGCTGATTCACCCAGTATACTAAGAACACTTGAAATAATAGTCATAATGCTGTTACTGTCTCTAATTGTTTAATCTTAAGACCAAATAGGAGTCGCAGTAACCTCTGCAGCTTCCGTGACAAATGCTTGATCTTTGTTGATACGAATAGGAAAATGAAAACAACAGCTTCAAGTTTAAAGATAACTAAAACAATCACATTATTGCTTGTACTGGTCTTGTCACTATGGCCTACATCGTGCATTAGTATTTTATACACCACATCTCTAACGATATACGCCTTATACTAACGTTCATGACTTCTACTTCAAGCCGGAACTCATATATTTATCATCAGCTACAGCTACATGTTTGTAACTATTGAAACACGCCAGTGTATAACACGTGGCTCTCAAGGCAAACCAAGAAATAAACTTAGTCCCTGCTTGCGTGCTTACGGCCTATTAGTACAAACAACTTCTGGTCCTTCCGCGAAAGGCACTTGTACTAGTTAAAAGTTTCCCCATTTCAACAACAGATGGCATAGTCGTCCCTTTTAGTAACTTCGGTATTTGTGAAAGTGCCATTTCTCCGTTATAGCCAAATGCAAAGAAGTTGGTGAAAATATCTCTCAAGCAATCATTTCTCATCTCTGGCTTTAACATTGCCTTCAGCATATCGATTTTATCGCTCTTACATACAATCAAAATTCGGCCAAACTTTTTTCTAAGTTAAATCACTAACTCCACATGGACTACCACATGAAATAAGGGCTAGTTACTTCACTGTTTAGTCCCTTCACCAAACCATGCAATCAACCAACAAATCACTGCATATGATCATATTCTATTCACTAGTTCCAAGCAATCGCACGCATACACGGAAACACACTTTTCGTTATATGACTCCCTACACAGTTATTTTTTTCTCCGTTTACTTTTCTCTTATGGGTAGTGCGCTGGACACGACTAAGCTGCCGGTCTTCAAAGTTTGTTAGAACAGTGAAAGTAACATAAATATAAACAATAACCGTATGAAATAACGATGAATCCACAACATGATGCTGGTTCCTAGAAGTCTTTCCGTTTTGTGATGATCCACCTGCAAATCTACAAACGTACTCCGCAAGCCACCACATGGTGCTCGGCGTGGAGTACACTGCAACACTACTAATCGTTACCTTTCCTGTTCCACTAGCTAATGGAGCGAAGGAAGAACGACAGTCTATATGCGTCTGTACTATTCCTAATACCTCTTGTCTTATCTTCGTAGTCCCTATGCGAGATGTACGTTGATGGCGGTAGAATCATTCTGCAGTTAGCCGCAAATACCTGTTCTCGAAACGTTTTCAGTGATATTTCACAAAAAGAACGTCGTCTTTCCTACTCCCATCAGAGTTTCTGTTACACTTGTGAGTTGATCGACATTACCGGCTACATATCTACGAGAGGCGTTTGAAAAGTCCATGCAAAGTCCGAGAGATGGCACCACCGGCGCATAGCGAAGTCATATTTAGTTAGTAGCATCTTTGGAAAGAACGCACACCAAGTTTCAGCCATATTTGTCTATTTTTTGTGTTTGGCATTAATGTGAATCAAGGAAGTCTAGTGATTGTCAAAAAATGAACAAAAAGAATTTCGTGCGGTGATTAAACATTACTTTACGAAAGGCAAAACGCCTCAGGAGACTAAAGAGAAGCTTGATAAACATTACGGTGACTCTGCACCATCGATTAGAACAGTCTATAAATGGTTTCAAAATTTTCGGAGTGGCCATATGAGCACAAGTGATGCTGAACGTTCTGGACGCCCCGTCTCCAGAAATCATTGACAAAATCCATGATATGGTGGTGGATGACAGAAGAGTTAAGGTGCGTGGATTACTAGTGCTGTGGGTATCTCGAATGAACGGGTACATAATATTTTGCATAAACATTTGGACATGAGAAAGCTATCCGCAAGATGGGGTCCGCGATTGCTCAGGTTCGATCAGAAACGAAATCGTGTGAAGTGTTCAAAAAAATGGAATGGCTCTGAGCACTATGGGACTTAACATCTGTGGTCATCAGTCCCCTAGAACTTAGAACTACTTAAACCTAACTAACCTAAGGACATCACACACATCCATGCCCGAGGCAGGATTCGAACCTGCGACCGTAGCAGTCACGCGGTTCCAGACTGGCGCGCCTAGAACCGCACTGCCACACCGGCCGGCGTGTGAAGTGTTGCAAGGATGGTTTGCAGCTGTTCAGGAAGAATCCGCAGGATTTTAAGCGTCGTTTCGTCACCGTGGATGAAACATTGAATACATTACTATACTCCTGAGACCAAATAACAATCTAAACAATGGGATACCAAGGGAGAATCTGCACCGAAAGGCGAAGACCATTCCTTCGGCCGGAAACGCTATGGCGACTGTCTTTTGGGATTCTCAAGGGATAATCCTCATCGACCATTTGGAAAAGGGTAAAACTATTACAGGTGAATATTATTCATCGTTACTGGACCGTCTGAAAACCGAGCTCCAAGAAAAACGCCAACGACTGGATGGCAAAAAAGTCCATTTCCATCACGACAATGCACCAGCACACACCTCAGCAGCTGTGGTCGCAAAATTAATGGAAATAGGATTCCAACTCGTTTCACTTCCCCCTTTTCTCCAGACTTGGCTCTCTCGGACTACTATTTGTTCCCCAATTTGTAGGAATGGCTGGCGGGACAAAGATTTTATTCAAATGAGGAGGTGATTGCAGCTATTAATAGCTATTTTGCAGGCTTGGACAATTCCTATTATTCGGAAGGGATCAACAAATTAGAACAGCGTTGGACGAAGTGTATAAATCTAAAAGGAGACTATGTCGAAAAATAAAAAAGGTTTTCCCCAAGCAGGTACGTAATTTTTATTTTTGCACGGACTTTTCAAACGCCCCTCATATCAGCAGGTCTCTGAATTGCGCCGATGTCTTGCGTTAACCCTTGCGATGCAGTGTTTACTCGAGCAGTGCTCAAGAATGGGTCGCTCAAGAAATACTTTCTTTATAGATGAGCTACACTTCCCTAAAATACTTGAATCTCGAGTCTACGGGAAATTTTGTTCAGATGAAGGTGTTGTAAATGTTTTGCAAGGTATGGGGATTTTATAGATTAAAATAAGTTACTTCAGAAGCGTTCTACTTCGTCTAATGGACTCTAGTGTACATTAAATGTCAACAGATAAAACATAAAGCACATGAACAGAACAGAAAGTCCGTAATTGTTCCTGTACTGTGTTAAGGACTATCTGCTGTTAAACACACCGATTAAGGATTTACAACTTCATTGTTGTTGAAACAACCTCTTCCAGGAAGGAAAAATGGAGACCATACCTAATAGGGTGGTATTGGAACGCCTGCATAGGAATTAGAGCGTAACGCAGATATGCAGCCTATTTTTGATTGAAACTTCCTCTAAGATGAATACCGTGTGCCGAACCCGGACTAACTGGGATCTTTGCCCTACTCGGACAAGTGCTCTGTCGACTGAGGCATCGAAGCTCATTTCGCGAGCTGCGCTCACAGCTTCGCAGCCGCCAGTACATCTCCTACCTTCTAAACTTCACAGATGCATTGCTGGAACGAAAAAGCATATACAGGAGAAATGACTGAGCACAGCTTTGAGGGCCGTTTCCAGAGTGACGTTCTTAGATAGACCATTCGGCAGGGCGCTTGCGCGCGAAAGGTAAGAATATCACTTTAGAGTTCCGATACAGCACTCAGTTTTAACATGCCAGACAGTTTCGAATCGGCCCACAGTGAATATTCGTTGAGGGAATATTACTGAGTGCTTCAGAGTCTTCACCAGGTCACTGTAAAAGAGGAGAGCTTTTGAATACAGACTTGGCATGAGAGTTGCAATCCACCCTTTCAATCTCTCTTTCTCTCTCTCCAAAATACAGTATAAACCGACCTCCGTCGTATGTTACTTTTTTTTTTTTTTTAAGTCTTCTGACTGGTTGACTGGTCCGACGCACCCCGCCACCAATTCCCCTCTTGCGCTAATCTCTTCATCTCTCGCTCCCTATGTCCGTAATTAGTTGTTGGATGTATTCCAATCTCTACGTTCCTTTACAGTTTCTATCCTCTATAGCTCCTTTTACTACCACCGAGGTTATTCCCTGTCTTTACCACATGCCATATCACCCTGTCCCTTCTTCTTGTCAGTGTTTTTCATATGTTCCCTTTTTTTCTGTGCTTTTCCAGTTTCCCCACGATCCATGACTCACTACCGCACATTGCCGTGCTCCAAATGTACATTCTCAGAATTTTCTTCCACAAATTAAGGCCTGTGTTTCATACCAGTAGAATTATCCACTCCATGAATGCCTTCGTGAGCTAGTGTGCTGTATATGTCCTCCATGCTTCGCCCATGGTTTTTTTTTCTTTTTTTTCTTTTGCTTCGAAGGTAGCAGATGTAACTCACTTTTGCTCACTAGCAAAACAGAATTTGGAAAAAATGTTTAGCTACTACAAAAACGTATACAATGCATTTAAGAATGGTCTGCCTCAAGGAAGATACGTCACAAGTGCGATGACACGATGCAGTTACCAGCACAACATACGTCAAGTACGAATGAATTATCTTGAATAATTCCGTCAGCTTCTTCTTTGTCATACAGACATCGTCACGCGATGTCGCACTTGTTCGTTCTGCTCACAAACAATGAGTGCACAATACTGACCTATATATCTTAAACACAAAAAACTGCCACAACAAATTAATGCGACGAAATATAGAGTTCTACAAATGACTTGTAGAAAGCTATAAAATAACGTCTGCGTCTACATCTGCATTTACGTGATTACTCTGCTGTTCACAATAAAGTGCCTGGCAGAGGGTTCAAAGAACCACCTTCAAGCTGTCTCTCAACCGTTCCACTCCCGAACGGCGCGCGGGAAAAACGAGCACTTAAATTTTTCTGCACGAGCCCTGATTTCCCTTATTTTATCGCGATGAGCATTTGTCCCTATGTAAGTGGGTACCAACAGAACGTTTTCGCAGTCGGAGGAAAGAACTGGAGATTGAAATTTCACGAGAAGATCCTGTCGCAACGGAAAACGCCTTTGTTTTAATGATTGCCACTCCAATTCACGTATCTTGCCTGTGGCACTATCTCCCCTATTTCGCGATAGTACAAAACTAGCCGCCCTTCTTTGATCTTTTTCGATGTCATCCGTCAGTCCCACCTGATGCGGAGCCCACACCGCACAGCAATACTCCAGAATAGGGCGGACAAGCGAGGTGTAAGCAGTCTCTTTAGTAGACCTTTTGCGCCTTCTAAAGGGTTCTGACAATGAATCGCAGTCTTTGGTTTGCTCTACCTACAACACCACCTATGTGATCGTTCCAGTTTAGGTTACTTGTAATCCCTAAGCATTTAGTTGAATTTACAGCCTTTAGTGTGACTTATCACGTAATCGAAATTTAGCGGATTTCTTTTAGTACTCATGTGAATTTCACACTTTTCTTTATTCTGGGTCAATAGCCACTTTTCGCACCACACAGATAGCTTATCTAAATTATTTTGCAATTCGTTTTGGCCATCTGGTGACTTTAAAAGGCAGTAAATGACAGCATCATCGGCAAATAATCTAAGAGGCCTACCCAAACTGTTTCATATCTGGTTAATACAGATCAGGAAAAATAGAGGGCCTATAACACTTCCTTGGGGAACGCAGGACTTTACTTCTGTTTTTCTCGATGACTTTCCATCTGTTACTAAGAACGTACCTATCTGACAGGATATCACGAATCCAGTTGCACAACTGAGGCGATATTCCATAAGCACGCAGTTTGGTTAGAAGACGCTTGTGAGGAACGGTGTCGAAAGCCTTCCGGAAAACTAGAAATACGGAATCAGTTTGACATCCCCTGCCGATAGCAGTCACTACTTCAAGAGTATAAAGAGCTAGTTGTGTTTCATAAAAATATTGTTTTCTGAATCCGTGCTGACTGTGTGTCAATAAATCGTTTTCTTCGAGGTAATTCATGATGTTCGAACACAGTAAATGTTCCAAAACCCTCCTGCAAACTGACGTTAGTAGTTCAGCGGATTACTCCTATTTCCCCTTTTTTTGGGGGGTATTGGTGTGACTTGAGCAAGTTTCCAATCTTTAGGTACTGAACTTTCTGTGAGCGAGCGGTTGAATATAATTCCTAAATATGGAGCTATTGTATCAGCATATTCTGAAAGGAACATGACTGGTATATAATCTGGACCGGAGGCCTTGCCTTTATTAAGTGGCTTAAGCTGCTTTTCTACACTGAGGATATTTACTTCTTTGGCGAAGAAGCTTCGGGAAACCGTGTTTAATAACTCTGTTTTAGTGGCACTGTCATCAGTGACTTCACCGTTGTGAGGTATTGATTGCGTGTTGCCAATGGTGTGCTTTATGTATAACCAGAATCTCTTTGGGTTTTCTGCCAGATTCCGAGACAGAGTTTTGTTGCGGAAATTATTAAAAGCACCTTGCATTGAAGTACGCGCTATCTTTAGAACTTCTGCAAAACGTCGCCGATCTTCGAGATTTTGCGTTCTTTTACATTTTCATGCCTTTATTGTTGCTTCTGCAACAGCGATCTGACCCGTTTTGTGTACCTTGGGGGATCAGTACCATCACTTATAAATTTATGTGGTACATACCTCTCAATTGCCGTCGATACTATCTCTTTGAAATCATTCCACATCTTTTCTACGCTTACATGAACAGCTCGTAATGAGTGGAGACTGTCTCTTAAAAAGGCGTTAAGAGCATTTTTATCGCCCTTTTTAAATAGATGTACTTTGCGTTTCTTTTTGATGGTTGTAGGTGTTACGGTACTCAGCCTAGCAGCAACTGCCTTGTGGTCGCTAATCCCTGTATTCGTCACGATACTCCCTATTTGTTCACGATTATTTGCTGCTAAGAGGTCAAGTATGCTTTCGCAACCATTTACGCTTCGAGTGGGCTCATGAACTAATTGTTCAAAATAATTTTTTGAGGAAGCATTCAGTACAATTAAATTTGACTTTTTAGGCCTGCCGCAGGCTTTAAACGTATAATTTTTCCAGCATATCGAAGGTAGATTGAAGTCACCACCTACTGCAATTGTATGAGTGGGGTACCTATTTGAAATGAGATTCAAGTTTGCTTTGAACTGTTCAACAATTATATCTCCTGGTAAAACGATCCAATTAATAGTTTAGTCCGATTGTCAAGTATAGCCTCTACCCATACTATTTCGCAGGAACTATCTACTTCAATTTCACTACTCCTTCTGACAGCAATAAATACTACACCACCAACTGTATTTAATCTATCCTTTCTGAACACTGTTAGGTCATTTGAAAAAATTTCGGCTGAACTTATTTCCGGCTTTAGCCAGCTTTACGTACCTATAGCAATTTGAGCTTCAGTGCTTTCTATTACGGCCTGAAGCTCTGGTTCTATTCCCAACACAGCTACAGCTACAATACCGATCGTTTCTACAACTACCTTACTGTGCTTAATCTGCCCCATTTTAGACGGACGCCCTTGCTGTGGTTCCCTGAGACCCTCTAAGCTAAAAAAGTGCCCAGTCCCGTCCACACAGCCCCCGCTACACGTGTAGCCGCTTCCTGTGTATAGTGGACTCCTGACCTATCAAGCGGAATCCGGAAACCCACCACTCGATGACACACGTCAAGGAACCTGCAGCCTACACGGTCACAGAACCGCCTGAGCCTCTGACTCAGACCTTCCTCTCGGCTCTGCTCCAAAGAACCACAGTCGGTTCTGTCGACGATACTGTCTAATCTCACAATCAAGACTCGCAGTCCTTACCATTCCCGCTAACCGCCCGAAACCAGAGAGAATCTCCTCCGATCCAAAGCGACACACGTCGTCGGTACCGATATGGGATACCACCTACAGTTGGCTGCATCCTTTGCTCTTCATGGCATCCGGAAGCACCCTTTACACTTCCGGAATGACTCCCTGCGGTATGCACACGGAGTGCACACTGGCTTCCCCCACCCTTGGCAGCTCTGTTCCTAAGGGGCCCCAACACACGCCTACCGTTGGAGCTCCCAAGCTTATTATTCAATAAACAGTACAACGTACAGAGAGCCCTGGAAACATACCTCTTATCATGTCGTCTGTAACATCAGAAGTGACAAAACCAGGACAGGAAGTTTTCTTTTACGTAATATTTTGTTTGATGAAAAATCGAAGTGTCACCCACAATGATTTTTTAACTTCTCGCTTGCATTGTTTGTGCACTGCATTTGATATGGACTCCTTGGCTTTTAATATATTACATACTTTATAAAATATTTTTCTTTCCATAGTAATTGGTTCATCATCAGAATCAACTGAGAAAATGAAAACTTAACAGACTTCCTAAAAGATACGGTGCAACACTTCCTAAACTTCTTACATTTCGTCACCACCATTTTGAAGTTACGTTTCTCGCTATTCTCATTTCTGCTACTTATTATTACTTTCATCTTTTCTCGGTTTTCTCTCAGCCCACATTCTGTACTCCTTACGCTGTTCATTCCATTCAACAGATCCTGTGATTCTTTTTCACTTTCACTCACGATAGCAATTTCATCAGCGATATTTTTTCACTCTGAATTTTAATCCACTGTTGAACCTTTATTTCCTTCATTGCTTCGAGTGTATAGGCAGAACTGTCGGGGTGAAACTGTGAATTCCTATCTACTCCGTTTTTAATTCGAGCACCTAGTTATAGGTCTTCCAAACTTATAGTTCCCACTTGGTTGTTGATCACATTGTGTATTACTTTCTTTCCCTAAAGCTCAATCCTATTTTTCTCAGAATTTTGAACATCTGCACCATTTCACATTGCTAAAAGCTTTTTCTACATCGAAAAGTCCTGTACTCGGGCAAGAGAACATATATCAGCGCGTTTGCACGTGTATACTTACAATCGGTTTTCGATTCGGTCAGAGAAGAGGTTCATTGGCAGTGGTTTAGACGTACCCTTGGGACGTTGGTATGAAAGCAAAATTCGCGAATTTGAAAGATTTCCTCTTTTTCCACCGGCTTTTCAAATCTGGTCATTTTTGAAGGCATGATACTATTCAAATAAAAGCGTGAACCGAAATCTTTAACAGCTGTATTAAAAATGGACGTAGTGTAAAAAATGCCGTGGTTTCACGGCTTGAAACTTTAAAAATACAGAAAAATAAGAGAAACTACATTTGTAATTAATTTTTAGTGGCGCAGATGGCAGTTCCGTCATAATACATGAAACAGCAACATATATATGTTGTAGACAGCATCAGATTTAGTTACTTAAATATTCAGTAATATGCCAAGATCGTAATTGCATAGTTTTCAGTTTTTATCCCAGTAATGAATAAATAAGTACAAAATTATTGTCCATTGTCACAATATTTCTGATATCAGTTTTGGTTTTAATATTTCAAAAACTTCCCAGTATCAGCTATTCAAAGGAAGGAGAAAACGTTTCCACTTCCTTATGCACTTGATACATTGGATATGCGCATATTTCATTTCATTGGATGCCGCCCGCGTGGGAAATACAGCGTGTGTGATTTGTCTTTGTTTTCCTGTGGCGCTCTATTTCGGCGTCTGTTTTATTTAGAGGACGTGTGTATTTGAGCGGATGTAAATCTTATTCGGACGTCCGCTGGACGATTGCCCGGAAGTTCTGAATCTGCACCCAGAGAGCGTACGTCATAAAACAAACCCCTGCTGTAGTGAATTTGACGCAGTTTCCACAGAAGCCACCAGATAGCCAACGAGACTGATTTATCACGATGAAATTTGCTCAGTACGATCCAGAAAGCAAGACCCTGAGAATTCCACTAGCGAAACACACAACCTCCGCAGTGTTATTACGCGCAATTTCTCAATAAATAATTAGTCACAAGCGCATCACAAAGTCCAACACTTGCATAAAAACAATGTCTTTAATTTTTCATTTTTGTTCCTTCAGCGTATGATTTGATAGTAATTCGTCGAAGTACAACACGTAGCAAATAATTTAGGTATGTAGACTGACAGTATAATGGTTTATACAAGCGACTTATACGACAATATACAAATGCATAATTGTGAATAAGGATAAAATTACACAAAAATATACTTACCTAGTAGAAAGCGTACCACACACAGCTTGTTCGGAGTGATAATGGCGCACCCGCTTAATTATGTATCGCATAGGATGATCACCAAGTTAAGAAATGAATATTTTTGAGCATAAATTGTTCAAAAATGGAAAGACAAATTACGAGGCCACTGAACTGGAAAATTTTAGTTATTGCTGCGACATTCTACACAAAAATTAAAATCTAGAAATTTAAGGCATCTTGTTTTACCCTGAGAGCAATCGTCAGAACATAATACAATGACTATAGTGATTCAGTGAGAATGTCTACTAATAAACTTCAGTGTAGACTCATTAGCAGAAACGGATATGCTGTCAGCAACGTTTCTCTGAGCTATTAAAAACATCAGCGCCGAAAACGACGGAACGACTCCGTTAGGAAATCAAAGCAGCGTAAAAACTAGAAGATCGGCCAGTGAGCTATATTCGTAAATCAGTTTACTTCTCAAAAAATCAACTAAAATATGTTTGTAGTTCATCCAGTGGAGCCCAGATTTATGTTATTATTATCCTCAAGATAATATTATTATCCTGGAAGCAACCTGCAGTATTTTCTCGGAGTCATTCAGCCTCATGAATGATTGCCCCCAATCGCATGTCGCAGAGTGACGTATAAGTAACTGTCCATCTATGAGTGTAGCTCTATTCACAATCTCTGCATAACTGCACCTCAACAAAAGTGAAGACGTATGGTTTAAAGTACTTTTCTTATCACAACCTTCAAAATAAATTGTAATCATTGGTGCTTCAGTTGATCGAACCAAATGTGTGCATCACTTTCAACTAGCAAGTCGAGATACACATTTAAGTGCCAGTAGGTATGCTATGGCCATATGCAGTGTCCCGAGATCTTTCTACACCTGTAGGGGCGTCATAAATCCGTTGTTTGGTATACAGACCAGGTTGTTTTGGACGTTGGCTCATTGTGATATGGCACTTTATGCCCACACTGTCATGCAACAAGTTTTATATTGTAATATGTACATCTTAATGTTCAGCATAGTCGATCCTTCATCTCTGCATCACAACTGCAGACACAGCTGCCATTCACTGCACAACTAATTACTTCTCCTTCAACCTCCTTTTATTACTGTGAGGAGACATGTTATTTTCCCAGCTGGCTGTGGATATGGAATTTTATCTTAAAAGGACTAGAGCATCATAAAATTGTTCGGAGCTGAAAGCAGTCCTCCAACCAGGGGATAGAGAATCCGGTATGTTCCAACTACACACTGCAGGATATTCAGAGGGCGGCCTCTGTACCATAAGGAACTGTCTTAGGCAAGGCGCTACGACAAATCATTTAAGGAAAGATAAAAATCTAAGCGAGGTGCAGCTCTCACAGTGGGAGATGCGTGGGAACGGCCGCTTGCTCTATGGCCCCATCACGAGTTAATGGTCATTTGAAATCATAGTAAAAGAAATTTTGACTGGCTAACACTTTCCCATTCGTGTTTACATGTAATGCATTCAATTGGTTGGGGTTAGATATCTGTCATGGAGTGGAAGACATCTTCTGCTTTCCTTCCTAGGCCAGGTCATCATTGGTTAACCATGGCAAAATAACACGAGAGTAGAAGTTTCTTAAACTTGTTCAGAAAATTATTATTAGTTGCATCTAACTGGCCGGAGAGAATCCTACAGTGTCAGAAACAGCCATGTTTCCGAGAATTAAATCGTACATTTGCTGCCAGGCGGTGAAAGAGAGCATACTAGCCTCCGAGAGATCGACGATGACATCACCCTAAAAGATGTCTCCATATCACAAATGAGTAGGTAGGGCCAGCTGGACTCAGAATATCTAGACGTTGCTACCACCATCTTCCACACCATACAGGAGTGGTAAGAATGAGCCGTTGATGTAGTCACCGTATCGAGGAGCATGTGAGGCTAGTTCACTTTCATCAAACCTTAATTACACCTTTTTAACGTTCAGTGAGCTGGTTGCTTCCGTCATATATTTTGGAGATTCCACAAGTGTTGTTTCCCCATGTTTTTTCTTACATCACTAACCATGTTTGCAGCCTTTGGCCATATACGCTATGTAATTTCATGTTATGCTTTTATATGTCCACCTGCCTGTGGCAAGGCTATATTTCATAATTATAATCCTTTTATTCGCTTTTAAATGTTACTTACTTAATTCAGCAGGTAATTCATATGTCTGATGCTTCGTGATAGTAAACCAAATTGTTATAGTGACAGCTAGTATCTTTTGCAGTTTAAATGAGGCCCTTCATTAATTTATCCATGTGTGCTGTGGTACCTGCACTTCCATACTTGATTGAGCCACTCCTAGTAATTTCCTGCATACAAGACGTTTCCGTTGTACATCATTTTTCATAAATTTGGGTTGCCTTATAGCAAGCTTCACTCCCTTGTTCACTACTGGCCATTAAAATTGCTACACCAGGAAGAAATGCAGATAATAAACGGGTATTCATTGGACAAATATATTATACTAGAACTGACATGTGGTCACATTTTCACGCAATTTGGATGCATAGATCCTGAGAAATCAGTACCCAGAACAACCACCTCTGGCCGTAATAGCGGCCTTGATACGCCTGGCCATTGAGTCAAACAGAGCTTGGATGGCGTGTACAGGTACAGCTGCCCATGCAGCTTCAACACGATACCACAGTTCATCGAGAGTAGTGACTGGCGTATTGTGACGAGCCAGTTGCTCGGCCACCATTGACAGAAGTTTTCAATTGGTGAGTGATCTGGAGAATGTGCTGGACAGGGCAGCAGTCGAACATTTTCTGTATCCAGAAAGGCCTGCACAGTACCTGCGGTCGTCCATTATCCTGCTGAAATGTAGCGTTTCGCAGGGATCGAATGAAGGGTAGAGCCACGGGTCGTAACACATCTGAAATGTAACGTCCACTGTTCAAAGTGCCGTCAATGCGAGCAAGAGGTGACGGAGACATGTAACCAATGGCACACCATACCATCACGCCGGGTGATACGCCACTATGGCGATGACGAATACACGCTTCCCATGTGCGTTCACCGCGTAGTCGCCAAACACGGATGCGACCATCATGATGCTGTAAACAGAACATGGATTCATCCGAAAAAATGACACTTTGCCATTCGTGCACCCAGGTTCGTCGTTGAGTACACCATCGCAGCCACTCCTGTCTGTGATAAAGCGTCAAGGGTAACCGCAGCCATGGTCTCCTAGTTGATAGTCCATGCTGCTGCAAACGTCGTCGAACTGTTCGTGCCGGCCGCGGTGGCCGTGCGGTTCTAGGCACTGCAGTCCGGAACCGTGGGACTGCTTCGGTCGCAGGTTCGAATCCTGCCTCGGGTATGGATGTGTGCGATGTCCTTAGATTAGTTAGGTTTAAGTAGTTCTAAGTTCTAGGGGACTGATTACCTAAGATGTTAAGTCCCATAGTGCTCAGAACCATTTTTGAACTGTTCGTGGAGATGGTTGTTGACTTGCAAACGTCCCCATCTGTTGACTCAGGGATCGAGACGTGGCTGCACGATCTGTTAAAGCGATGCGGATAAGATGCCTGTCACCTCGACTGGTAGTGGATTCCATATTCTGCTAACAGTCATTGGACCTCGACCAACGCGAGCAGCAATGTCGCGATACGATAAACCGCAATCGCGATAGGCTACAATCCGACCTTTATCAAAGTCGGAAACGTCATGGTACGCATTTCTACTCCTTACACGAGGCATCACAACAACATTTCACCAGGCAATGCTGGTCAACTGCTATTTGTGTGTGAGAAATCGGTTGGAAGCTTTCCTCATGTCAGCACGTTGTACGTGTCGCCACCGGCGCCAACCTAGTGTGAATGCTCTGAAAAGTTAATCATTTGCATGTCACAGCATCTTCTTCCTGTCGGTTAAATTTCGCGTCTGTAGCACGTCATCTTCGTGGTGTAGCAGTTTTGATGGCCAGTATTGTATTTCACCAGGGATCAGACTTAACAGAATTTTAGGGGTGTGGTAAACAGCCCAGCTGACACCTCGCACCATATGCTCCGATGTTACAGACGTAGTGACATACCCCATAACATCGAGTTGGACCTCATTTTGCCCGGCGTAGTGCACCAACTCAACATTGCGTGGATTCATCGAGTCGTAGGAAGTCCCTGCAGGAATACTGAGCCACGCTGACTCTACAGCCGGCCAGAATTGCAAAAGTGATGCCCGTGCAGGAACTTGTGCACGAACTGACCTCTCGAATATGTCGCATAAATTTTCGATTGGATTCATGTCGGACTTTCATGCTTGTCAGATTATTCACTCGAATTGTACAAAATGGTCTTCAAACCAGTCCCGAACAATTGTGGTCCGGTGACATGGAGCACTGCTATCCATGACAATCCGATAGTTGTTAACATGAAGTCCATGAATGGATGCAAATTGTCGCCAAATAGCCATTAATGGATGCAAATGGTCGCCAAATAGCCGAACATAATCTTTTCCAGTCAATCAGCGGTTCAGTTCAACCACAAGGTCCATTCCGTTCCAAATAATCAAAGCCCACATCATTAATGGGCCACCGCCAACTTCCACAGTGCCTTGTTGGCAACTTGGATCCAAGGCTTGGTGGGGTCTGCACCACACTCGAACCCTATCATCAGCTCTATCCAACAGAAATCGAGACATATCTGACCAGGTCACGGTTTTCGAGTCGATACGATGACGAGCCCAGGAGTGGCGCTGCTGGTGATGTTGTGATGTTGGCAAATGCACTCGCGTCGATCCCTTTGCACCCATAGCCAATTACTGCCAAATTTCACCGCACTGTGCTAACGGATACGTTCGTCGTACGTCCCACAATGACGCTTATTTGTTAGCAGTGGCAACTCCACCCAAACGCATCTGCTCTCGTTGAAATTTCCGTTTTTGAATAAATAAAAATAAAAAGATAGTGCAGAATGGTAGGAAACCTTAAAACGTATTCACTGAAACCGGGAGGACTTCCACTGCAGAAGGATGTAATAGGAGATGGCAGGTTAGAAGTTCAATAAGATCCAGAGTTTGGGTGTAAACATGAAAGTCAAGTGGTTTGCCGGCCGCGGTGGTCTTGCGGTTAAGGCGCTCAGTCCGGAACCGCGCGACTGCTACGGTCGCAGGTTCGAATCCTGCCTCGGGCATGGATGTGTGTGATGTCCTTAGGTTAGTTAGGTTTAAGTAGTTCTGAGTTCTAGGGGACTGATGACCACAGATGTTAAGTCCTATAGTGCTCAGAGCCATTTGAACCATTTTTCAAGTGGTTTGTTACGCGGGGTGGGTGAGGAAGTGAATGTTAGGATAACGAAATGGAGCAGTGGACTGGGGCCACGGTATGAAGGAGAAAGAAATATTAAAGAGTAGGTGGGGATCCCTGATAAGGGGTAGTATAGAGAGGGAATGGTTAGAGCTGTCAGAATGGGTAAAGATCACTGTGGATTTCATTGTCTGCAACAGGGTATCAGTTGAGGTTTCGGTAGAAGAAAGTGTGGAGCTGGTGCTGATGTAGGTGTTGCAGGGTCAGATAGCAGAGACGAAGCAATGAGGCGGTTTACAATGTATTTACAATGGAAAAGAAGAGGTTGAAATTTGATGAGATGGTAAAAGAGCCGTCTGGGGAAAGGTAAAGAAATATGGAAGGCACGGCAGGGTGGATGCCGTTTATCGATTTGAAGAAAGCGATAGATATCCAAACAACGTGGGGTAGGGGAGGATACATCGGATCAATGTTTCGTAGGTACGGGGGATAGTTAGCAGGCGCAGTCCCTATGTTCCTCATGTTGGTGGTTTTAGTTGGTTTAGTCTACTTTGGTGATTGTTCAAAAATGGTTCAAATGGCACTATGGGACTCAACTGCTGTGGTCATGGGTCCCTTAGAACTTAGAACTAATTAAACCGAACTAACCTAAGGACACCACACATGCCCGTAGCATTTGGTGATTGTGTCTCATGGTTACTAGGTTGTGTTTCCATATCAGGTGTCCGTGGAGCGTTGCTTAGTGCGGTAGTGATAGCGACCACTCCCTTATAGTTCTGGTCTATGAATACATAACTATTAAGCCTCCGTTTTCAATGCCCCAGAAACATTCCCCTTCGTATGAAATTTGATCCATGACTGAATAATAACACGATCAGACAATTTTTAGTGAAATATGTGGTAGCGTACCAACTTTCAAAGTGCAACAGAAATTAAAGGGGCATTTACCGTAACTTAAACAGAGATAAATTGCAGCAAACAATGTTAGACTGTTCTACTACAACCTATCAGTGATACGTACAATGCAGATGAAACTGGACACAGTATTAAAACATAACCAGAGGAGTCATGCCCACCTTAGTTAGCTGAAAACTGTATATAAAATCAGAACATAATACTGTTTAAAATAGATATGGGTAAGAAATCAAACGAGAAGCAGTTACTGTGCAACGAGCCACCTAAGACCAGTGATGAGACAAAAAAATGGTTCAAATGGCTCTGAGCACTATGGGACTTAACTACTGTGGTCATCAGTCCCCTAGAACTTAGAACTACTTAAACCTAACTAACCTAAGGACATCACACGCATCCATGCTCGAGGCAGGATTCGAACCTGCGACCGTAGCAGTCGCGCGGTTCCAGACTGCGCGCCTAGAACCGCTAGACCACCGCGGCCGGCGTGATGAGACAGCCGACTAGTTTTAACAACTGATTGCCCAGTCGATTGTTTTTTCTTTCAGTCGGTTTTCTGAGGTGAATGAAACAACAGCATGAAACTAGCCTCTTCGCCCCCTTCAACTATGTCAGTTATATGAATCCCCCCTAACGCAGTCACAGGGGTTAAGTGGTTTTATTTAGTGTGAGACAACCGACTGACAAGTCTCTCACCGTTAAGTCAGTTGTAGGAAGATTCAGCTGCCCCTGCCTACGGGTGTTATGCAACCTGCAACACCTTCAAAAACCATGTGTGAGATTTTCATATTCCCCCGCTCGTTATGCTAGAAAAAAAAATTGAACGGAACATTTTTGTAGCAAATTTAATGTAGTTAAATTTTGTACTGGATGCTGGAGGCCCCGGTTTCGAGTTATAAAAGAAAAAGTCGTTTGAGGTCACTTTTATACTACTTTTAACTACATTAAATTTCGTACAAAAAGGTCCTGTTCATTTTTTCTGTAGCGAGGGAGAGAATACGAAATTCTTGCTCATGATATTGAAACACTTTCTGGGTTGCATGAAAGACATAGGTGGAGAGAGCTGAATGACACTGTGTAAATATTTTCAGTCGGTCTCTGGCTAGTAATTTTTCACTTACAGTACTGTTCAGACTTATCAAATATACATAAGCCATGCCTACAGTTACCAAATTTTTTAAAGACAAACAACATCTCATTTCTAGTAGAGGTGAATAAAAAGTAAATTTCTAAAAACGAATTATTTTCAAAATTTGTGTATGAGCTGTGCTGCAGCTCGCGTTGGTGCTGTTATAGGTTCCCATCGTCTGTTGGAGGCCACACTGTATCGTTTAGCTGACATGGTTGCGGTTGTATGTATTCTTCTTGTGTTGATTGGCGCCACTTGGTTTTGCAAGCGTTGCCTGTCCACTAGTGGCAGCAACGGCCTTATCGATATGTAGTAACTGTAGCCCTATCTTTAGGGTGACGTCGTTGGTCTTACGGGTCGTGTGAGTGAGTTCAGTTGGGAATTCGAGAGGAGCCAAGAGGGCAGTGCTCGAATACGCCGGGACAGCTGGTGGCACGCATGCGGATGGAAGGGCTGTGATCGCGAGGGTACACGACCCAGTTGTCAACCGGATCCAATAAGCTTTAAGTTGAGTGGATTTTAATCCTAGCAGTCAAACCTCTACCATTGTGATACCTCGCCATTCTCCAGTGATTTGGGTTCGTGTTGCTGCTCGCAGTGTCGCCGAGATTAAGAGCAGCGAGTGGAGCGCTTGGGAAAGGCGGATCTAATTAGTTTTCCTCGACTTCTTGTTGCTAATTGCTACATTCTATGGGTACTATTTGTTAAGTTCAACCAGCTGCAGTTTTCCTGCCTGGTGGCCGCTAGCGCCCCATTGACCTACCCTGGGAGTTAGTGTATGTAACAGCAGTGTACGTTTCCTCGCGTTTCCGCTGCTGTCCAGTTATGCATGTAGTTTTGACAGTTTCCTTGTTTTGTAGTTCGGTTGGTGTTTCTTCTACTCTGGTAGTAGCAGTTCCTTTCTCCTTTCGGACGCTCTATACACATCATTCTGAGGACATAGTGCTGACCGCCGGTTCCGGCCTTGGCGTAGTGTTCTATCGTTGCATTGGTTATCGGACGTTTGGTAGCTTCAGCAGATTATCATTAGTCATTCGTTAGACTGCCACTAGTCTGAGTTACCATCTTGTGAAGTGAATGCAACTCTTGGCTGCCTTTTTCATCGCTCGTGAAAGTGATTTTGGCCTGACATACTCCGAGGTCGCTTCCTGGAGCACCGTCTGTGACTAGTCCTTGTTTTATTATTGTGTTGTTATTTTATTGTTGTATTACCAAGTTACCGTCACTTGTCTCACCTGTTTGGTGATCAGTTGCCTGTCCTTTTGAATTAACCTTGTTATTATATTTGCTGTTTTATTGTATGTATCTAAATTTTTTAAATATAATTGCTATTCTTGGCGTTGCAACAAGTTTAAACGGTTGTGCTACCAACTTTCCTATCATTTTGTCTCACCTCTTTGGTGATCAGTTGCCTGTCTTTTAAATTAACTTTTGCTATTGCCTTGCTATTTGACAGTATGTTTGTTGAATTTTTTTAATAATTTCCATTCTAGGCGTAAAAGGGCTTCAGCCGTGACTGCTGCTACTTGTCTTAAAATTCTAATGTGGCAATTGTATTTTAGCAGTTAACCTTTAAGATCTTGGTGAGTTATTTTCCATATTTTAATAATTGTAGGTTGAAAATTGCAACAAGTTAAACAATTCTTAATTCATTGTCATTAAGGCCTTCAGCCGTGAAACAATTCTTAATTTATTGCCATTAAGGCCTTCAGCCGATTAAAATTTTAATTTGGCAATTGTATTTTTTTGCAGAGAGCTTTAAGACCTTGGTCACTTGTCTTTTATATTTTAATAACTGTAACTGTAAGTTGCAGCAAGTTTAATCAGTTCTTAATTTATTGCCATTAAGGCATTCAGCCGTGAAACAATTCTTGAATAATTTCCATTATTTTAATTTGTTGCTCCTTTTAAATAAATCGTGTGTGATTAAAAGAAAAGCCAACCAATAGCACCTGATTACGGCCCCGTCCACAATCGTAACCGAATCCTGCCTTCCTTGAGCACCAGGTCTCAGTGTATTTAATTACTTAAATACAATTTTTTTTTTTTTTTACATTTGGCATTAAAAATCAGTGTCACTTAGTTTTTCAAAGTTAGTGAATTATTGTTTAAATAAAAGGACAATGACTTCTGTAACTTAAATTTATCGGATCTCTGTGTCTCTCTTCATGCCAATTTGCACCCTTTAGAAGTAATTCTTTTTTCTAGGAGACTGCTGACCTCAGATGTTAAGTCCCGCAGTGCTCAGAGCCATTTGAACCTTTGTTTTTCTTTTTTTTTTTTTTTATTAATTCAACCGATACGTAAAATCCGACCGTTTCCCATCACTATCAGAGACATCAGTTACCTTAAACCAAAATATTTAGGAAATGTTAAAATTCAGTAACACAATCTCGATCGCAACAGCTGACGTCCGTGCTTTTACGCATATTGCTTGGCCCACTCCCACCAGCCGCCATCGTAGTGTTCACGGCCTGAAGATGGTCTGAATTATAGACTGAAACTGGTTGCCAAATAAACATTTGTTGCGATCGAGGCTTTTAGTGAATGTTAACATTTTATTCCCATAGCTGTTTATGCTCCATTGATAGCTTTCTAAAATTTTAAATTCAGCAAGAATTTATCGATATAGTTTGGGTTCATCTTGTAACATACATACCATATGGTAAGAGCCTACTTTGCATACGACATTTCAAATGTCTATTGCGATGAGCAAATTATGTATGTATTGGATACAGGTGTCGTCTCTGAACACACTCTGATACCGAGCGAGGTGGCGCAGTGGTTAGCACACTGGACTCGCATTCGGGAGGACGACGGTTCAATCCCGGCTCCGGCCATCCTGATTTAGGTTTTCCGTGATTTTCCTAAATCACTTCAGGCAAATGCCGGGATGGTTCCTTTGAAAGGGCACGGCCGATTTCCTTCACCATCCTTCCCTCACCCGAGCTTGCGCTCCGTCTCTAATGACCTCGTTGTCGACGGGACGTTAAACACTAATATCCTCCTCCTCCACACTCTGATGAAAGTCTATGTTGCTGCAAACAGCACGTGGCCGAGATATTTTATCGTAATTGCCTGGTGTAAAGGCATTCGTTCATTCAAACAGGACCCCCCCCCCCCTTGCCCGGCCTTTGGCGTGTCCCTCCGCTGGCAGAGCCCAGCTATTGCATCGGCAAGGCGACCGCGTATGCAAGCGCTCCTTTTGCCCGTGGAGGCGTAATTAAATTCTTTCCTGCGGGAGCCAACTCCTAGAAACTGGTGGCCCAAAGCAGCGCGCACTGGAATTCTCCACAGGGAAATTAAAATAAGGAGATGTCTGGTGGAGCCACCGTCTCGATTTCTGCAGGTAAACAAGGAACAAGTCTGCCGACAAGCGGAGTAAAAATAACGGAAAAATTGTTTGCTCGCAGCAAACAGTTTCCGAGGTTTGCGCGTTCTTAGGTTTCTCGTCACAGGATAAATAAATCAGAGATGGTCGCTCTCCTTCTTTACGTGCTTTCATAAGACCTTAATAACAACAGCGCACGATGGTTCGGTTAAAAAATAACAATCACTGATTGCTTGAGTTTCAAATCGAATGAAAGAGCTATGACATCCCTGCAGTCCATATAATAAATGGAAAAAGAAAAAAGGGAAAATATTATGTTTAATGTCCCTTCGATATCGAAGTCATAAGAGGCAGAACACAAGCTTGATCTGGGAAATGATGGTAGAAGGAAATCGGCAGTGCGCTTTCAAATTAACCATCCCCATATTTCCCTTAAGCTATTTAGGGAAATGGCAGAAAACATAAATCGGGATGGTCGTGTGGAGATTTGAAATGTATTTCTCCCCATTACGGTCCAGCGTCTTACCGCTGCACTAGTTATCTTTCCGTAACCGAAAACTGCCAGAACTGTAAAAAAAATTTGTTAAAAATAAACTTTCATTAACTGCTGATTTCCACATTTGATCAGCATCGCCGGCCGAAGTGGCCGTGCGGTTAAAGGCGCTGCAGTCTGGAACCGCAAGACCGCTACGGTCGCAGGTTCGAATCCTGCCTCGGGCATGGATGTTTGTGATGTCCTTAGGTTAGTTAGGTTTAACTAATTCTAAGTTCTAGGGGACTCATGACCTCAGCAGTTGAGTCCCATAGTGCTCAGAGCCATTTGAACCATTTTTTTGATCAGCATCAAATATCGTAAAATTATTTACAACAGCTTCTGCGATAACGTTCTAACAAAGGCGTCAAATAAAACAATTTCTTAAACAAATCAAGTTTTATAATTTTGTTCATAGCTGCAGTATATTTCCACGAAGGTAAAAAGTCATTCATCAGCTGCACAAGAAAACCTTTATTTAGTTCACTTTATACTTTAATCTTCAGAAGTGAGATAGGCTCAAATTGGCGGTAAACGGACGTCAAAATAAAAATCGGTTGGCAGTTAGAGATGCCACTCCGTTTTATTGACTCTGTAGCATGGGACACCACCATCCGATTCTTATTTAGAAGAAGATGACACTAGAAACTGTCAAAACGGTCATTAACGGTAACCAAATAAAGGTTTTCTTGTACAGCTAACGATTGACTTTTTATCTTTATGAATTTTTAATATAACATATTGTAAATCTGCCTGGAAAGTAAAAATACTTATACGAAAATCATTCAGACAGTTCTGAAAATTTGGGATTGTGAAATTTTAATAGAGAATATCTGCAAGATTCATAACGAAAAACGTGGAGCGCGCGCAATACATAACAGATACGAGGTGAACAATTTATGCATCAGTTACGTTTTCAAGAGCCCCACGAATATTTTCATAGCTATCAAAATTTCACAAATTTTAAGAAATATCTGAACAGGGTTGATGAATCTGTTTAGGCCTAGGAGAAATTGTTTTACATTCTTGAGTCCAATTTAATAACATGTTATATGCTATATCAAAAATAATTAGCTTTTTCTTTGTAGTCCTGAATGTATGAAATGTCTCAGCGGATTTTCAGCATTTTAATGACGTGATAAGAGAGGCCTCTGTTACAATTTAGGTGTATTTCAGTGTCTTTTCACCTGATCATATCAGAAATAGGGTAGATATATATACCTGTTAAATTATATTCTTCTTGTCACCTTCCTAAAAAATATAATAAAGGAGCAAGAAAAATCAATTTCGTATGATGTTTATAAGATTTTTATTTCATTGGTATCGATCCATAGCTTCAACTTTGTACTTGCACTCGTATGTTACATATATTGCACACATCTCGTCCTTCCACATCTCTCTGGCCATCTCTCCCTCTATGTGTCCATCTCCTCATCTCCGCTCTCTCTCTCTCTCTCTCTCTCTCTCTCTCTCCCTCTCTCTCTTTCTCTCTCTGTCCATCTCCTCCTTCCCCCCTGTCTCTGGCCATCTCATCCTTCCACCTCTCATTATCCATCTTCTGTCCCCCCCCCCCCTGCTCATCTGTGCCCATCCACACGTACACCCCCTAAAACACATTCTCATATAACATGCCCATTATGCAGGGCAGCCTAGATGTCAGGTATTATCAATCTTCTCACCCACACCTCCATCCCATCGGAAAGACCGTGAAGAAAGCGAGTTAACATGGCATTGTCATCCTGTTTTGAACAGTGTTTAAAATTCGAAGTCTCTAGCTCTTCAAGAAGTTAGTAAGCTAGTTTACAATCAGCTGCACAATTTATACTGAATGGACAGACAGAGAATAAAACAGCCTAGTAAAACGTAATATTACCAGCAATAGTAAAATGGAGTTACAAATTGGCTTTTGCACACAGTCCATTCTTCTATATGAATTGTAGGATTGTACCCAATTATGACAGTACATGAAATTTAATTAACTGTATCACTGCGTAATACTAGCAACTGAACTAAATATTGTGATATCTGATTATGATTGGATGATCAAAAATTGTAGATAATACAGCGTAACTTGACTGTTGTTAAATACAACTTTCTTCTTCTTTTTAATATTGAAGAGTTTTTGGTCACCACTTGCACAAAATAACTGCAATTTGGTAATATCGAACAATTCTGGCACAAACGAAGGGCATGTTCTGACTTCTAGGCATTCCGCTGTCACCATTTATTGTATGGTTGTTCGTGAGATTCGGTACAGAATTAAAATGAAGAGAGATGCTGGTATCCTTTTATGTTCCGAATGCACAAGGACAGCTTCGTAATGGATACTATCACTTATCACTTACCGCTTCTAACAGAAGTTATAACGCGCAAACCTGTCACCTCCAATTACCGTGTTGCGTCAAATTATTTCGTTCACATTCATCCGCGTTCAGTCTGTCGCTAAATGGTTGCCGTTCGTTTCATAACTGGAAAGCTAATTTAACATATGATCTCTTTTCTCTTATCAGAACAGACGTCTGTATGACTAACGTACCACACAGAATTTACGAATTACATGTGTATGTTTTTTCAGTTACGTAGCCTATTATGAAGTACAATCATTTAGTCCCACAATTTCATTCTCACGAGGACATCAATAACACGACTGAAGCAAAGACCACTCATAATAATTTTAGCAGGTTCAGTTCATACAGAATTTTTTTACTGCCACAGATCTCTCTATTTCACTGCTATCACTAAAAAATCAACATTAGATTGCGTCGAAAACGTCAGAGCTTTATATTAGTGCACTATCCTTTACTGATGAATACTGGGGCACAGTGTTCGTGTAAAGTGTTCGCTAAGAGTCACAGACTCCGAATGAGCTTTCCCACCAGGTCGGTTAAAGAGCTTGCCTCACAAGGGTACGAAAAAGTGACGAACCAAAATGTAACACACCGTAGCCCACTCTAAAGAGACAAAGCTAAGCGTGCGTATTTCAACTATGCATTTACTCCAGCAAAACGCGGTACCGACAGCAACACAAATATAGCCACAGTGTGACTTATGTGAAGTTACTTACAACATGAAATTTTAAAAACTAAAAGTCAAGTACATATAAAAACCAAGTACAATAGAAATCAAAGGGAATTCTTAAGGCGAAAGAAACGAATAGCGAACGTTGTAATAAGTTCCTTACAGTGAAATCCCTCCTACGAACGAGAGAGAAAAATATAAAATATGTAAAAGGAACAATAGCTGCCAGTCACCGCTGATGATTCTTTACCAATAAACTGGTGGAAACAAAACTGCTGCAAGCGTTCTTGATTTTCAGTACGCTCATGAAGTTAAAGCAAAATAATACTTTTTATATAACAACCGCTTCTGTGGAAGATGCCACCTCCCACCCCCAGAAAAAATCTACAAAAAAAGTATTTATATTATGTCGATGATGAGTTTCGCTCATGACATTAAGCAATGCCAGTTAAATGTGAGAAATAATTAAAGGACCTTTCGAATAGAATAAACATTCCACTGTGCAAACAACACAGACGAAAGACAAAAGTAGTGTCAATAGCAGAAATAAGATTCGTGGTAGACTTAAGATCACAATTGGGGATTATATATTACGTGTAGTGAAGGAATTTTCCAGCCTTCAAAATAACGCTTGACGGACGGAGAAACCAGGATATGCTGTAAGGTACAGATAAGCACAAAGAGTATTCCTTGTGTAACGTCAAACATAGGCCTTAATTAGATGACAAAAATTCTGATAACGTAGACGCTGAGTGTAGTGTTGCACGTTAGTGAATAACGGACTTGGAAACATCTTAAATAAAGTGAATTGAATAGTCTGAGATGTGGTGTTACAGAATGATGCTAAAAATCACGTGGATTAATAGAATACTAAATGAAAAACTTCTCCACACAAACGAGGAGTAAAGTAGTATGTGGAAAACACCGACTAGAAGGGACAGAACGAAAGGACATGTCTTTAGACATCAGAGAACAGTGTCCATGATATCAGAGAGAGCCATAGAGCACAAAACCTGCAGAAGAAGACACAGATGTTTCCATCAAATAATTGATCATGTCGAATGTAATTACTACTATGAGATAATGAGATGGGCGTATAAGAGGAAGTCGTATCACACTACATCAGACCAGTTAGAAGATTGACGATGCTTAGGCCAGCCGCACCCACCCACACACCACAATTTAAAAAAGAACTGACCCTAAATATAAAGCAGCGTCTTCAGAAGTTACAGAAGTTTGGAAACAAAAATATGTGCTTTATCTAAACTTCGATCACTACGAAACCATTTAGAGCAGGGACTGTAGCGTTGGATATGTGTCGCTCCAGATTGCTAAAACAATACACCAAACACTTTCAATAATTTATTTTACATATATTAGTATCAATGTTTATTATATAAAAATAAAAATATTACACAAAAATACAAACAGCCTGACGTATGGAAAGTAATAAGATAAACGATAAAATATAATGAATGACTTTTTGGATGTTTCCTGCATTATGACTTGCTTTTAAAAAATAAATAATCCTCTTTGCACTTTTATTACTTCTGGCCGCAATTTTCTTGTGTTTATTTTTAGCATATGATAAGTTGTCTCCAACATGGCGTCGAGTATACACTCCTGATGAAAGCTAGCCCACTTGTACTAGTAACAATGATCCCACAGTAAATGCACCAAGGAAATCAAATACGCTTTTGCCAGTGGTGAGGACAGGATGACGGTAATGTGCCTCCGAAACTTGTAGTTCGACAGAATAAAGACATTCTCAAGATATAGCTGTGGTGGTACTTTTTCTCATACAATATTTTCACTACCTAATACGATCTTTTGGTCAAAGTTGAGCCTTGGTGCGTGGTACTAAAACCGGCAGTCATTAGACAAAAACGCGCCTGTAGACTAAAGTAAATAAACTTTTATTGATTCATCCGTCCTCTAGCGGCGCCGCCAGTAAGAGAAAGGAGTATTTGTGTCTTCATAAATATTATATTACGAAATTTTGTGCACATTAATGTCTATCAAACGAAGATTATATGTGACACACATTCAGAGCTCAACGAATATACGCTGTGTATAGCCGTTACACGCAGGAGCGAAGCCGGCATATTCATCGGATTTCCTTCAGTGAGCAATATGTCGAATCGTTTTTCATACCGACACCCACTTCAACCTCTGATTAATATTCATGAGAGCCTTCACGTGCGTTCGATCGGAAACAAAGAGCGAAAAATATGTGTCAAACTTAAACTGCACTGCCGTTGCCTGTTGATAGCGAAGCATTCTGGGACATAGCAATCTCAAATCGAGTTCTTCTCGGCGAAAAGGTTGCAGTAAATTCAGGTGACGTACGCTGAACTATTAATCCCTTTCTCCTTCTCTCATGTATCGATGTTAAAAGTGAATTTCAGGAAGAAGCTTATCCAGTAACTGCTGAGACGTCGTAAGAGTAGACACTCGAGTTCACGTCCTAGGCCACTCATGCTGAAGTGAATCGTATGATGGTGCCTTGTACAAACCTTCTATGAAGTTGGGGCAGAGTTGTAAAACAAGGTTGTCAAAATTAGCTTGTACTCACAAATAGCTAATTATACTGCATAACAGACCGTAGCGTGTGATTAAATTTTTATGTGCCTGGTAAGATTAGGTCTTCTGGCTATGTCTCACATTTAAGCAGATCTCATTAGTGAATGAACACTACAGTATGAAAAGTACATGAGCGGTAGATAAGGGTAGTAACATGAATAATAACGATAATAACAATTATCACTGTTGAGATGTGTGAATGTTCCTAAAACTCTTAGACGACACTACTCCAGTATTATATACGACACTACTCCAGTATTATATTTCCGCGTTCGGTCAAAGATGAGCACTAGGTATTTTGGATTAGACTAGTAGCGCGCATGCGCCTCCTCCCCCATCGCCCCCCCCTCCCACCACGCCACCACCCCCACACCAAGGTCGTTGGGCCCCTCCATTACGTTCCCTTTGCATGAATCGCCATATTTATAATACGAAAAATAAGACAGGTCTTTAAGCTCTGTTAGCCACTGACGTACAACAAGGTCTGGCTCTACAGCGAAAATATTAGTTATTTATGTAAGGCAATAACAATCCTACTTAGCAATTCTGGAAACCCTTCCCAGTAAACTAAAAGTGTGGATGACACCGAAAAAAAACTGTAGTCAGATCATTCCATCGGACTTTATTTACCCCGGGCTATAATTTCTTATGTTCAAAAGTTTCGCCATATTAATGACTGGAGTCTCATTTTTGCTGGAAATGCAACGAATCTATGAAAGAAATCTCATACAAGATTTTAGCGCTACCAATTCTAGAGTACTGTTCCTATGCTGGTACTATTTATCAAGTAATCATGATAACAGCCATCGAGCGAATTCAGAGACGCGTTGCTTAGATAACAGAACGGTATAGGCCATACGAAAGTGCAAAATAAATGCTCGGTGAACTTAAATTGGAATCCTTGGAAGAAAGACGACTTATTTCAAGCGATAAGCTGTTGAATTTAGCGAATCTATATTCGAAAAAGACTGTACGAACGTCACCATCGCGCATCTCGAATAGAGCATACTATAAGAGAGATTAGGGAACGGCAAAGGCATATGAAATTTTCCCCTCCTTGAATATCTCAATGGGATAGAGTAGTTAATCGTAGTTTACCCTTCGCCATTGTCTGTACAGTTGCTTGGGGAATATACAAGTAGATTTACTAGTTTTTTTTATGAACAGACTTTGCCAATCGTCATTTACAGTCACTGATAAACAAATTAAATTCGTACCTCGTCGTATAATTGACTACTTGCCCACCGTCGATATGAGAAAAATGTCGAAGAAAGGAAATCCTTTTCACCTGGTGTTGCCGTAATTCGCTGGCTATCTCGAAGACTCAGATCCTAATTTTCCAGAAGACTCCTAGCAAGAGTTCAAGCTCGCGTAGCAAGTAATTGTCTTTCGAAAGTTACTGAAAGGAGAATCTTATTCGAAATACGAGCGAAATTTCCTCGGCAGCGACTGAAGTCTGCTCTTTTGTTTAACTTAGCGCGTACCTCAGCTCGGCACCTTCAACCATGGCCAACTTCCTGTCTGCAACCTTAGCCGGATTCTTCTGCTCGGAATGAGATGTCACATTTTTCTTCAGTGAGAAGCGCTGCGCCTCTACACAAAAGGATAATTGCGTTCTAGTATAGATGTGCTCGAATAACATAGAACGATATCTTGCGAGACAAGTAAAGAGAAGAAAAGAGCCTTTTGATACGTCTGGGAATAAACAACTACAAAAAAGAAAAGAAAACCGACGGGCAAGTGCGAAGTATATATATATATATATATATATATATGTGTGTGTGTGTGTGTGTGTGTGTGTGTGTGTGATCAAAAGTATCCGGGCACCTGACTGAAAATGACTTAAAAGTACGTGGCGCCTTCCATCGGTAATGCTGGAATTCAATATTGTGTTGGCCCAACCCTAGCCTTGATGACAGCTTCCACTCTCGCAGGGGCATGTTCAGTTAGGTGCTGGAATGTTCCTTGGGGAATGGCAGCCCGTTCTCCATGGAATGCTGCACTGAGGAGAGGTATCGATGTCGGTCAGTGAGGCCTGGCACGAAGTCGGCGTTCCAGAACATCCCAAAGGTGTTCTACAGGATTCAGGTCAGGACTCTGTGCAGGCCAATCACAGGGATGTTATTGTCGTGTAACCATTCCGCCACAGGCCGTGCACTATGAACAGATGCTTGATCGTGTTGAAAGATGCAATCGCCATCCCCGAATTGCTCTTCGACAGTGGGAACCAAGAAGGTGCTTAAAACATCAATGTAGGCCTGTGCTGTAATAGTGCCACGCAAAACAGCGAGGGGTGCAAGTCCCCTCCATGGTAAACACGACCACACCATAACACTACCGCCTCCGAATCTTACTGTACGCTGGCAGATGAAATTCACCGGGCATTCGCCATACCCACATCCTGCAACCGGATCCCCACATCGTGTATCGTGGATTCGTCACTCCATACAACGTTTTTCCACCGCTCTATCGTCCAATGTTTACGCTCCTTACACCAAGCGAGGCGTCGTTTGGCACTTACCGGCGTGATGTGTGGCTTATAAGCAGCCGCTCGACCATGGAATCTCACCTGTCATAGTACTTGCAGTAGATCCGTCGCAGTTTCGAATTCCTGTGTAATGATCTGGATAGGTGTCTGCCTATTACACATTACGACTCTCTTCAACTGTCGGCGGTCTCTGTCAGTCAACAAACGAGGTCGGCTTATACGCTTTTGTAGAGTATACATCCCTTCACGTTTTCACTTCACTATCTAGTCGGAAACAGTGGACCTAGGGATGTTTAGGAGTGTGGAAATCTCGCGTACAGACGTATGACACAAGTGACATCCAATCACCTGAGCACTTTCAAAGTCCGTGAGATCCGCGGTGCGTCCCATTCTGCTCTCTCACGATGTCTAATGGCTACTGAGGTCGCTAATATTGAGTACCTGGCAGTAGGTGGCAGCACAATGGCCTAATATGAAAAACGTATGTTTTTGGGAGTGTCCGGATACTTTTGATCACATAGTTCATCCCTTCCGTGAATCGAGAATCTCAACGATCTCAACGATTTCCAACTGTTATCGATACCGGGAATTCCGAGACCATATCTACAGTAATTCCTGAGATTATCTGCGACATACAAAAAGAAGCGAGTAGGGGAATTTAGTTTATACACGTAGAGAAAGGAGTTTTTATCAGTTATTTATTATTTACCTACTAAAACATGACTACAGTTTATATTTTATGTTTGCATATAGTAATATTCGTCTACTATGCTTCTGGTGGATGATGAACGCAATGAATGTTCAAATGATAAAAGATAGTTTTTTATGAGATATTATTACAATTTAACAAGTTTCAGGTTCTTTAACTTTACTTGTATTGTGAAACTTTCTTCTTGCCGAATTTCATGATTCTAGGTCAACGGGAAACTTCCCAAAGGCTTTGATGAGTGAGTTTTCGAGTATCAAAGTGTGTGACACAAATGGCTGTATCTTGAGACTGAATTGACTTATAAGCTTTAAATATTTACACCGCCAAGGGATCATAGACTTTAACATGTCGCATAAATCTGACCTTGAACTGTCTACCTTTTCCTGAGAAAAATAGTTCTTAACAGATAGACAGATGGACAACAAGAGGACAACAAGAGGACAACAAAGCGATCTTTTACGGGTTCCGTTTTTTACCAACTGAAGCTCGGAACTCTAATGATACCGTATGCCAACCTAAACAGAGAGAAATGTACACAATCAAAAGTAAATTCGGATGAACACCGCGTGGGTGTTATAGGATTATTACTGTTCGCAGTATATGCCAAGCGTCCCTCGTTAAGAGTCGTCAAGTGCATTTTCTCGAATGTTTTGGCAGATCTTTGCAATTTCGTTTGTGCAATATGTAGGTGGAGTAAGCAAACACAAATACCGCTCATTACGTCTTTCATACTACGCCCAGCGCCGATGGAAAGCGCCGTTTTGTCACTCACTACAAAGAAAATGATATTTAAAGCGGAATTTTATGCGCCCGTTTCATAGAGTGGTCCCGTATTAGCATAGTGCTGTATTCGTTTTGTCGGTATGTATTAAAAGGAACATAAAACAAGAAGAATGGCCACTATTTCAGAAGCGAGTGAGCAACACACATATTCATTATGAAATTTGTCATTAATAAACCATCCCAATTCAAAAGTAACAGCGAAGTGCAGAGCTACAACACTAGAAGAAAGGATGACCTTCACTATTCTGGGTTAAATCCCACTTTGGCACAGAAAGGGGTGAATTATGGTGCTACAAAAATCTTTGGTCATTTGCCAAATAGTATTAAAAGTCTGGCAGATAGACAACCAGCATTTAAAATCAAATTAAAAGAATTTCTGAATGACAACTCCTTCTACTCAATGAATGAATTCTTAGATATGCAGCAGTAACTGTAAAAAAAAAATTAAAAAGAAAAAACAAAAAATTAATTATTTTGTGTAAAGAAAACTTATGTTAAAATGAGATGTTTCACATCATTACGAAATGCCGTATTTATGATCTATGGAACAAAGATTATATGTACGTATGCAGTGCTGGAGCAGGGCAGTAGCAGTCGACACAGACCAGGGCAGCACCCAAGTGCTGGTTATTCTTCTTGTTTTAATGTTCCTGTTAATACGTATCGACAAAATAAATATCGTACTGAAATCTGGAACCCCTCTGTCAAAGGGATATGTAATACTCTGCTTTCAAAATCATTTTGTTTGTAACGGAAGGACGGGAGATGCATTTCTTTGGCAACGGACCTTGCATGAAAGACTTAATTAAGCAGTATTTTCTTGGGCTGACATGTTGCAAAATAACGAAATTGCTAAAATCTGCCGAAACATGGGAGGAAATACGGCTGACGACTCTTAGGAAGGACGCCTGTATGTAAATGACCTAGTGAGTAACGTCGGAAGCTCCACTGTACTCTCCGCAAGTGCCGCTGCCCTGCAACGGTAGAAAATTGTATCTGAATGAGGGAAGGCATGTATTCATCTAGTGTAGAGACAAGAGAATTTCAGGCACGCGTTGTGTATGATTTTCTTCAGAGACAGGTCCACAGCATTGACAAAACACTCCTCAAATAATGTAATTCCTAACATTGCAAAGTTAGCTTAAATTTATGATTGATTGAGCAAACATATAGGGTTTCTCTCTCTCTCTCTCTCTCTCTCTCTCTCTCTCTCTCTCTGTGTGTGTGTGTGTGTGTGTGTGTGTGTGTGTGTGTGTGTGTGTGTGTGTGTGTGTGTGTGTGTGTGGGAGTGAGTGAGTGGGTGGGTGAGTGAGAGCGAGAGAGAGAGAGAGAGCGTTTGGATTGGGTGGGTTGGTGCGTATCAGGGCTCACGTTATTTGAACATTATTGTATTAGTATCGTGTATCTGTATGAATAAAGTGGCTGAAACGTTCCAGTCAACACGGCGTACAAAAAAATTTCGTGTCGTTGTCAACCTAAAGTACGAGTTTTACTGAGCTTCCTAGTACTTTGAATAATTAGATCCCATCCTTACTTAGTTAAAAGCTACGATAGAATGTTTTAGCTATATCAAAAATGAACCTGCGCTTTGCTTTGTTTTCTCTCTAAGTCCAAGTACGATATGACTGTAGTGGATATCACTCCTTTCAAATATCAATGAGGTTTTCATTCAGCTATTATTAAATTAGAAAATGTGAGTCAGGTTCATAAATTTTTATGTAAGCGATCCGCCTAATAACTGCTCGATCGCGTGATTATTAAACGCTACATGAATATCTCATTTAGTGCAATATTCTACCACATTTTTTAATACTACAGGTTCTGTTTTAAAAATGACAGTGAATAAACTGGAGTTAAATGGTGCTCACAGTTTTTACACGAAACGAATCGATTCCGTTTTAAAGATGTCAACATTTAACATTATTCAATTAATTTTCTCGTTAATATTTTTGAAAGGTAATTTTGGAATAATTATCACGACACGATCAATGCTTGGATGGATTATTATTTGACAGAACAGTATATGTAACTCACGTGTAATCTGGGCGACGTTCATCAGAATAATAAGGCCAAGTAGACATTATTCCTTTTATCTCCCAGAAAACACAAAGGTATTCTTACTTTGCTATTAATTATAAAATCATTGGTCTTAGACCTCACCGGGCCTTTTATTGTCTTGACCTACACTTTTCGTCGTGCACGGCGGCAAAATGAAACTGTTTCGTGTTATTGAATTTGGGGTTTTACTAAAAAAAATTTAAAAAATAACATTACAACTTCGATGTCTCACAGGTTAATTTCCATACATATTACGTCAACGAGCCTCTCATCTGATCGCACGAGACTGATAGAACCACGTTCCATACCCATCCACCACAGAAAATTCTGGTTTTTGTCGAACCCGTGACCCCTGCGCCAGTATCCAGCAGCGCTAACAACGTGAGCGCACGGGCAATTACAAACAGGGCACCGACCGCGTTGTGTGTGAGGTCAGAGAGTGAATCTGCATGTAACTTCAGGGAAATACTCCAAGAACAATGTAGGTTTTTAAAAAAGCGAACGTGCCGTGTGGTGCGGTGTTTCCTGGTCACTTAGACTTAAGAGGGGTAGGACGTCAAACGGGCCGACTTGGAGCAGGAGAGGCCCCATTGAACATTTTAATTTCCACTGTCTATACTTCTACAAATAAATTCATAAAACATCGTCAGCATGACCAGGAAGGATTCAAAATTCACACTCTTAGCAGTGGAAGTTCGAAAACATACGAAATATTTTTTTTTTTTTTACATGTGACATTTCTTCATTTTTTTCACTTACTAGTGGCAGCATTTGTTGCTGTAGGTACACTTTTCTTCATAAGTAAGAGAGGTTCTTCGATGAATTTTGCACAGCATACAAACCATACTTAAAGGTGTATAAAGCTCTAGAATTTTTCAAATCTATTAAAAATTGTGGTAAAAATTGAGGTAATTAAGTATAAAATTTGTGTTTTTCTAAACAAGAAGTTTAAAATATAACGGTCCATTCGTTTTTTTATAAATTAAATAAATTCTAGAGTTTCATACACCTGTGAGTATGGTATTTACGCTGTGCAAAATTCATCGAAGAATCTCTCTAACTTATGAAGAAAAGTGTACCTATAGCAACAAAAGTGAAAAAATGATGAAATTTTGCATGTAAAAAAATTTATTTTGTTATGTTTTCGGAGTTCCACTGCAATGGGTGTGAATCCTGAATCCTTCCTGGTGATGCTGCCAAAGTTTGATGAATTTATTTGTAAAAGTATAGACAGTGGAAATTAAAATGTCCTGTGGTGCCTCTCCTGCTCCGAGTCGGCCCGTTCGACGTCCTACCACCCTTAATGCGTCGCTGGCGGCATTCCCAAAGCCCAGATGTAAGCTGACCTGCACTTAGCTAACGATGACGACTGCTGGTGGCCGGCGCAGCGGCCAGCCGTGGAATCGTTTCACCTGCTGTATTTCACCTGCAGTCACACACGGATGCCGTTTGGCGCATCGCAAGATGGATACGTGGAAGTGGCGTGCAGATACCGGAACGTTTCAAATAGCTTACTTAATGTATTCGAAGATTTACAAACCACAGTTTAAAATGCAAAATATTTCCAGAAGCAGGTGTGGACTCTAGCTACAATTTATTGATTACGAAAACTAATGAAACTGCAGGAAGATTCGAAGTTAAGAAGGTGGAACCTGTGGAAGTTGGAAGGACGAGACATTACTGAAAATATCGAAGCTAGTATTAGAGATGGATTGGCTGACACGAGAGTAATGACCATAATAGAAGACGAAAGGGTAGTCTTGAAAAAGTGAACGCAGCAGAAGACCAAATAGGACAAAGACGAGATCCATTAGAAATCTTCGGATAACGTACAAGGCACCTAGTCTAATTGACGAGAGGAGAAAATATAAAAATGCAGGAAACGTTGCAGGCAAATGGGAATACAGACGCCTAAAAATGATACTGATGGGTAGTGCAGTCTGGCAAAGAAGGAATCGCTAGATGAAAAATGAAAGGCTGTAGAAGGGTGCAAGACTTCGGGAAAGATAGCTGCTGTGTACGGAAAAAATAAAGAGAACTTCGACGAAAATGGAAGCACTCTTACGAATATGAAGATCTCAAGCGGCAAAACGCAGTAAGCAGCCAAAGGAAGTTTGGGAGGTGAGTATATATACGGAAAATAAACTTGAAGGTGATGGTAAATAAAGTGAAGAGAGCATAAATGAAAATAGGGCGGAAGATATAATACTGTGACAAGAGTTTGATAGAGCTACAAAAGGAGCAAATGGAAACAAGGATCCTGGAGAAGACAATATTACTTCAGAACTACCGAGATCATTAGGAGAACCATCCACGACTAAACTGTTCCACCTTGTAAGGTATATTAGACTGGCGAAGTACTTCATGAAGGATCTAATAATTCCCATTACGAAGAAAGCAGCTACTAATAGGTCTGAATACAACCGAACCATCAGTTTCATAAGTTATACTTCCGAAATACCGAAAAGGAATAACTTCGCAGTAGAACTGAAGAAACTAACCTCGGTAACGAAAGGTTTGGGTTCCGGAGAAATGTAGGAATTCACAGAGTAATACTGACGCTACGACTTATCTTAGAAGATGGAAGGCAAAACAACGTTTATGGCAGTTGTAGATTTGTTGCTTGGGTCATCAGTTTTCTGACTGGTTTGATGCGGCCCACCACGAATTCCTCTCCTGCGGCAATCTCTTCATATCACAGCAGCACTTGCAACCTATGTCCTCAATTATTTTCTGGAGCTGTTCCAGTCTCTGTCTTCCTCTACACTTTTTAATCTTTACATCTACCTCTAGTACCATGGATTTTATGACCTGATGTCGTAACAGATATCCTATCATACTGTCCCCTCTCCTTTTCAGTGTTTTCCACATATTCCTTTCCTCTCCGATTCTGTGTAGAACCTCCTGATTCCTCATCTTATTGGTCCACCTAATTTTCAACATTCGTCTGTAATACCACATCTCAAATGCTTCTCTCCTGTTTCGGCTTCCCCACAGCCCATTTTCCCTATCATAAAAGCTGTGTTCCAAAACTAAATTCACAGAAATTTCTTCCTCAAATTAAGGCTTATGTTTGGTACCAATAGAATGCACTTTTTGCCAGTGCTAGTCAGCTTTTGATGTCCTCCTTACTCCGTCCGTCATTGGGTATTTTCCCGCGTAGGTCATCCACTTCGTAACCATCAATCCAGATGTTAAGTATCTCGTTGTTCCCATTTCTACTACTTCTCATTATTTTCGTCTTTCTTCGATTTACTCTCAACTCACATTCTGTAATCATTAGATTGTTCATTCCATTCATCAGATCCTATAATTCTTCTTCACTTTCACTGAGTAGAGAAACGTCATCATCGAATCTTATCATTCATATCCTATCACCTTAAATTTCAATTTCACTATTGAACCTTCCTTTATCATTGCTTCTTTGAGATACAGACTGAACAGTAGGGGCGAAAGACTACATCCCTGTCTTACAGCCTTTTTAATCAGAGCACATCGTTCATGGTCTTGCATTCTTATTATCCTCTGTTGGCTCTTGTACGTATTGTATATTACCCGTCTTTCCCTATATCTCGCCCCTATTTTTCTCAGAATTTTGAACATCTTGCACCATATTACATTGCCGAACGCTTTTTCCAGGTCGACAAATCCCATGAACGTGTCTTCATTTTTCATTAGTCTTGCTTCTTCATTAGTCTTGTTTCCATCGTCAACCCCAACGTCAGAATTGCTTCTCTTGTGCCTTTACCTTTTCTAAAGCCAATCTGATCGACATCTAGCACTTCCGCAATTTTCTTTTTAATTCTTCTGTTTATTATTATTGTAAGCAACTTGGGTGCATGAGCAGTTAAGCTGATTATGCGATAGTTGTCCCACTTGTCAGCTCTTGCAGTCTTCAGAATTGTGGGAATTTTTTGGATGATATTTTTCCGGAAGTCAGATGGTATATCCATAGACTCATACATTCTACGCACCAACGTAAGTAGTTGATTTTTTGCCACTCCCCCCAATGATATTAGAAATTCTGATGGAATTTTATCTATCTCTCTTGCCTTGTTTGAACTTAAGTTTTTCCAAAGCTCTTTAAAATTCTTATTCTAATACTGGATCCCCACCTCTTCTAAATCGACTCCTGTTTATTCTTGTATCACATTAGACAAATCTTCCCCGTCGCAGAGGCCTTCAACCTACTCTTACCACCTACCTGCTCTCTCCTCTGCATTTAACAATGGAATTTCCGTTACACTCTTACTGTTACCTCACTTGCTTTTAATTTCGCCGAAGTTTCTTTTGACTTTCCTATGTGCTGAATTAGTCCTTCCGACGATCGTTTCTTTTTATATTTCTTCATATTTTTCATGAAGCCTCTTCGGCTTAGCTTCCCTGCACTTCCTATTTATATCATTCCTCAGCGACTTGTATTTCTGTATTCCTGAATTTCCCTGAATATTTTGTACATCCTACTTTCACCAATCAACCGAAGTATTTCTTGTGTAACCCATGGTTTCTTCGTAGCTACATTCCTTTCCGACTGTCGTAACTGTTCCTTTTAGAGATGCACATTCCTCTTCAACTGTACTGCCTACTAAGTTATTCCTTATTGCTGTATCTATAGCATTAGAGAACTTCATACGTATCTCGTCATTCCTTAGTACTTCGGTATCCCACTTTTTTGCCTATTGATTCTTCCTGACTTAGCGAGTAATGAGTATAATGGGCGGGGGTACTACGAATGTAGTGCGGGACAATACGTTGAGAATGTGGGTTTTACGGGAGGCGTGCCAGAGATAAATCCCTGCAGTCGCGCTATGCTTTGTGTCCTCGGTGGCTCAGATGGATAGAGCGTCTGCCATGTAAGCAGGAGATCCCGGGTTCGAGTCCCGCTCGGGGCACACATTTTCATCTGTCCCCGTTTACGTATGTCAACGCCTGTAAGCAGCTAAGGGTGTTCATTTCATTGTAATTTAATGTCTTAAACTTCAGCCTACTCTTCATCATTACTACATTGTGATCTGAGTCTATATTTGTTCCTGGGTACGCCTTACAATCCAGTATCTGATTTCAAAATCACTGCCTGACCATGATGTAACCTAACTGAAATCTTCCCATATCTCCCTGCCTTTTTGATGTATACCTCCTCTTTTTGTGATATAACAAAGCTTTACTGGAGTCCAGTATTTGTAATTCTGATAGAAATAAATGGTGGGATGCACCTATGCGAGGATGAATACGACGGCGAGGGTTCTCAGCTACAGACTCACACCTGACTGTAAGTTTGCATACATACCAGTATGGCAGTAGCCTTTGTAAGTATAAACGAAATACA
Organism: Schistocerca serialis cubense; assembly: GCF_023864345.2. Lineage (NCBI taxonomy): Eukaryota > Metazoa > Arthropoda > Insecta > Orthoptera > Acrididae > Schistocerca > Schistocerca serialis. The sequence continues at coordinate 504,605,015 of NC_064645.1, forward strand.
GTGATTACCATGTATTTACCATTTATTTGCATTGAAAAACACAGTGAAAAATATATTTCTATCAACACACTGCTATGCACGTCTAAGCACAGCCAGATACACAACGTGTAAATTTCGTATATCGATGGAGGCAACTTCACGGTTGATGTTGTTTTTGAGTTCCTGTATTGTGAATGAATTTTCGTCTAGACCTTGCTCTTCAAGTGTCCCCAAAGGAAGTAAATAACATGTTGTTAGATCCGGCGAATCCGGTGGCCATAAACGTTTGCTCACATTTCGTTCCTCAGTGAAGACACCATTGCCTCTTTCCAGGGATATCTTAGACGTGTGGCATGTTGCTCCATCTTGGTGGGAGAAGCAGTATTGTTTTTCATATTCAGTGAGCTAAGGACAAAATGTATTAAAAATTTCCATGTATGCAATCGCGTTGAGGGTAGCGTGAAAAGATATCGGTCCGATGGTGCGCGTTCCTGTTACACTGCACCAAACGCCGATTTTTTCATCATGGAGTTGTTGCTGAAAGACGATGTTGATATTCTCCTCCGTTGCCCAGAGAACCTCGTGTACTGCGAATTCACATGAGCGGACAGATGAAAACATACTTCATCACTCATGATCTAATGGAAAGAGTTTTACAAACCATCATTGATGTTATTCAAAAGCCACGTGCAGTAATTTACGCGTTTTTGACTCATCCTCTCATAGATGCTGCACAGCCGTAAACACGATATTGCTTCCGATTAAGACTTTTTCAACACGCTTTGGCAACTCATCCTACTTGCATGCGCCTGTTGGACCAATTCGCATGTACAATCCTTTGGGCTCTGAATAATACTTCGGCAAATGTCTGCAATAACTCTGATGTGCGAACTACAGGAATTCTTTGTCATTTTAGATTTTCCACAGATCCTTAGGTGTGCCAGTTTTTATGTAGACTTTATACCGCTGTCTTTGCTGGTAGTCCTCTGTCAGGATACTTGACCCTGAAACTTTCGAGAGTTCCCTTAATAGAATCTGGTTTTCACATGTGCTTCTACAATTTCAGTTCTTCCTTCTATCGAGAAAATCATTATGCAGACTGCGAAGAGAAACTTCTAGCTTCACTGATGAAATAAACTTCAATACTGACAGACGAATTCTAACAATTGATTATTACATAAAAATGTCCATTGCTGTAGCTGTTTACTTCAGAAGTCGAAATATTGCTTTCGCATTCAAAGGGGAGGCGGGTTACTATTGTGTCACCCTGTAGCAATTCGCAAGTAATGTCACTCAGAATCACGAACTTAGATGCAGGAACCGACCTGCTGCTTGCTTATCCCAGACGCGCAGGGTGGCCGAGCGGTTCTAGGCGCTACAGTCTGGAACCGCGCGACTGCTACGGTCGCAGGTTCGAATCCTGCCTCGGGCATGGATATGTGTGTGATGTCCTTAGGTTGGTTAGGTTTAAGTAGTTCTAAGTTCTGGGGGACTGATGACCTCAGATGTTAAGTCCCGTACTGCTCAGAGCCATTTGAACCATTTTGAGCCAGACGCGCGCTGTAGGAAGACTGAAGTGCAGTAGCGCGCACGGGGCAGCCTACCTATCAGGGGCTCGCGGCGTCATTTCGTTCCACAGCTTGAGCAGTTAACACTATTATGTATTCTACAGCTAATTATCAATGTAGTAACGTCAATGACCACTAGCTGGGACGGTTTGGGATGCATCGCTAACCGAGACGCAATGAAAGACTTTTTTCCATACTAATGTGTCTTTAAAACGAAGTATACACAGTAACATCACTCTACACAGTAAATTTAGCAAAATAACGGACTGAAAGATTATCTATATCGTTTACAGAAACCAGAGTAGAGTAATAAGAGTCGATGCTCATGACACTGTAGTAGTTGAGAAGAGAATAAGAAGAATTTGCAAGTTTTACACCAGTCATTCTAAGATAGACAGTAGCGTTAGACACACGATAGCAGGGGAGGGTGTTGCACCTTGGTACACATTTCAGACTTCCGCCTGTAATAGAAGTTTAGTTTCTTATTCCGTTTTGAATCACAGGATTCACATTTACGTGCTGCAGTCTTTTCCGAAATTACAAAAATTACTCCAGAAACTTAAGGTTTCTCCGAACATGATAAAGTGTTCCAAGATGCGACATGGTCATGTGCCTAAGAACAAACGCTGGGTTGAAATTTGAAAGCGTTACAATCGTGAAAATCTTGCCAATGATGTACTTAAAGGTCTACCTGTTAAATTATTACTTTGCTACACACCAATAATCAGTAAGTGAAGTCAAATTACGCAGAAGTGTGTATTATTATAAGCGATTTACAAGTTAAATATATTCTGATTCAGCTACTTATAACTGTGCGTACCAGGTAGCGTCTGGTCTTGTTCTTAATGTTTATGAACTACGAGTCGTACAGTGATATGATTTTGTAGGTACATTCAGCGGCACAAAATATGTGGATACTGTTTGCGAGCCGGTCGTAGTGGCCGAGCGGTTCTAGGCGCTTCAGTCTGGAGCCGCGCGACCGCTACGGTGGCAGGTTAGAATCCTGCCTCGGGCATGGATGTGTGTGATGTCCTTAGATTAGTTAGGTTTAAGTAGTTCTAAGTTCTAGGGGACTGATGACCTCAGATATTAAGTCCCATAGTGCTCAGAGCCATATGAACCATCAGTCAGGGATATTTACCGGGTGGGATTCATAGAGGAGACGCGGGACATCAAAGAAGAGCAACGAGATTCCTCTCAGGTTCGGACACTAATCAGTCAGTGCCATGGAGATGCTGAGCAAACTGCGATGGCAGACGTTACAAGATGGACGTTGCTCATCGCGGATAAGTTTACTGCAAAAATTCCAAGACCAGACGTCCCAAGAAATATCATGCAACATAGTTTTCGTTCTAGTCATATCTTCCGGTAGAAGCGAAAGTATGAGGAGGCTTACCAACAGTTGTTCCTTGCAAGCGCCGTTCAGGAATGGAACTGGAAAGGGGGAAATTTGCCAGAGGTATAACGTTTATTCTGTACCAGATACCGAAATGTGGCTTGAGGAATTTAAGTGTAAATGTAAATGTAGATGTAGCAGAACGTATATGAATTCGTTCGGTTACTCCAGTCTGTATATTATATGATCACAAGTGTCCCCTATGCGGGATTGACTACTAGATGTCACGAGAAGCGGGAGGTGTGCTGTCTGTATACAGGTGATAACAGCAGAAGGGTTCGTTCAGGAGAGTTCAGTGAATTACAGTGTTGAGTAGATACTGGTCGTCGGTTAAGTAGATCCATCAGGGACATTTCAGGCCTACTAAAGCTGCCCAGTTCGACTACTGGTGATGCAATCGTAAAACCGAAACGCGAAGGAGCAGAACCAAGACTAGGCAAACCTCATATACTGACCGACAAAGACCGTCGAGTGTTGCGGCGAGGACTGTGAAATAGCATGAAATCAGCCGAAGGGATCAGTCGTGAATTTCAAAGGGCTACCAGCAGTCCGGCAAAAACAGTGACTGTATGAAGGTGGTTAGAAATAATGGGGTATGATGCTCGAGCAACTACTCATAAGCTACACGTTTCTGTTGATTTAAGCGACGCTGGAGGTGGTGCAAAGAGCCGCGACACTGTAATTTGGTGTTATCAATCACGCTATACCCTGTGGCAATCCAATGGAATGATGATTTTGAGTTATGAATCACGCTATATCCTGTGGCAATGTGGCAATCAGTCCAATGTAATGGTGATTTTGAGTGATGAATCAAGCTATATCCTGTAGCAATCCAATGGAATGGTTTGCGTTTGGCGAGTGCCCGGCGAACATTACCTACCATCGTGTGTAATGTTAGCGTGAAGTTCGAAGGAACTCGTGTTAGGGTATGGGGGTGGTTTTTCGTGCTTAGTGCGCTAAACGCGGAAATATATAAACACATATTATAGCGTTGTGTACAGCGTACAGTAGAGGAACAGTTCGGAGATGACGATTGCTTGCATCAGCATGACTGTGCACTCCCTCATAAAGCAAGGCCTGCGAAGTAACGGTTTGTGAACAACACTCTTGAAATGGACTGGCGTGAACGCAGTGGAATACCATTGGGATGAATTAAAGCGTCGACTCCGTTCCAGACTTCAGCATCCATCAATCTGTGGTTTCGGCTCTTGAGGAATAATGTACTGCCATTCCTCCACAGACATTCAGACAACTCATTGTAAATGTCCCCACCAGAACTCGTGCCGTCATGAAGGCGGAGAGTGGACACATCCCATATTAATAACCACTTTATCGCCATCCACTCTATGTAAAACAATCGAAACTACTGAGCCAGGTAGCGCAGCAGTTAGCACACTGGACTTGCATTCAGTAGGACTAAGATTCAAATACGCATACGGTCATCCATATTTAGGTTTTCCGTGATTTCCTAAATCGCTCCAAACGAATAGCGAGATGCTTCCTTTGAAACGGTAGTGCCGATTTCCTTCCCCACCCTTAAAACATTCCGAGCTTTTGCTCACTATAATGACATCGATATTGACGGTACGCTAAAGCCTAATCTTCCTTCCTTCGTTCCTTCCTTCCCATGGAAACTATAGAGTTCCAAACGGCAGACACTCAGAGAAGAAGAAAGTAGGAATACGAGTATAATAAGGAAAGAGAGAAAAATAAGATAAAACAGAGAGTCTGCCTCACTTCTTACCTGTCCTGCCAGTGGCTTCAATGGATCATAAAAGGATTGGACTGACAGTTGGTTTCGGTGTTTCCAGATTCACATGTAGGCTGGCAGCCGGAACCTCATTCCGTTGCTCGGGCACTTGGAAAAAGTGGCTGTCTGCTTACTAGCGACAATCCTCGGCCCACTGATTTGTGATTTGTTCCTGTTCAGTGTGTCCCTGTTTTCTGATTCAGTATTCCATCAGCCTTCGCCACGACGGAAGTTTCATTAGTATATCAATTCACAGAGATATCACTTCCAGTCTGTGGCGTATTGAACTGTGTGACGTGTTTCCGATAACAGACAGACTGCAGCAGACAGGGCTACAAACCACACTGCAGCGATTGGATAAGGACTGAGAAAATCTTCCAGAGTATTCACACCTGTTTAATGCGTACAAATACACACGTCAAAGTATGTACCTCAATCAAACTCTCAATATAAATAATTTTACAACCAACGTCCAACTTTGTTAAAACATCAACCATTTTCATGTATTTTTGTACCTTTTATTTGAAGATGAGATCCTGTTGGAGAAACCATCGACTTATATGTGATCTGATCAGAAATTTTATGTGCAGAGCCTAATTTCAATATTCCACAAAGAGTAAAGGGCATCTCTCAGCATGAAATGGAGTACCAGTGTTCGGATGACTACGTATTATTTGATTAAATTTCTCTGACAAACGTTACTTCTGAATGATTATTACTAGCGACCCACCCTACTCTCGCACAAGTATCTACCGGCAGACGACTTGTCAGTATAGCTGTAATAAGTTACATACTCAAACCTTCCTCATGAATCAATCTAAAAGCGGCGATCAATAAGTTTACTTTCGAAAGCCGTACAGTCCATAATCGGTATGCCAATCAGGAAAATCGCCGTGAGCAACGAGGCATCATCCCACCAGCACATCATAATGAAGATACCCGCTTGCAAAACAAAGTGTCCTGCTGCGTGAAGAAGTTTGTAACTGCCTGTTGCATATCCTCGTCTATCAGGAATTTTCGACCCTTCAAGGCCTTTTTTAATCGACCAAAGGCGTAGTAATCACACTGTGATAGCTCAGGGCTATAAGCTCGGTGCTCTAGTATCCCCCACTTGAGTTGGCGTAACTTCTGCGTTACGTCATTTGTAATATGGGGTCGTAAGTTACCATAAAGCACCAACATCCTTGTCACGCAACACTCAACTTTGGAAATTTTCGACAGACATGTTGCCCCTTATACATTCTTCATTCTCCAGTGGATGTCTATGTGTTTGTACTTCGGTAGCCAAGAAAAGGATAACAACATGTTCGTCTTGCTTAGACGCATATAGCCGGCCGGAGTGGCCGAGCGGTTCTAGGCGCTTCAGTCCGGAACCGCGCTGCTGCTACGGTCGCAGGTTGGAATCCTGCCTCTGGCATGGGTGTGTGTGATGTCCTTAGGTTAGTTTGGTTTAAGTAGTTCTAAGTCTCGGGGACTGATGACCTCAGATGTTAAGTCCCATTGTGCTTAGAGCCGTTTGAACTATTTTTTTGGACGCATTTGGTACATTACGTCGCCATAACACGTTTCTTGTAGTGGCCATTTTCGCAGCAGCTGTATCTAAATTGCAGTTGTTTCAAAGAAAATGCCATTTTTGCATGCTGCACATAGAAATTTTAATTTTTATTTATGCTCCTAGACGCGCTTCGCCTTTTTTAGAAGGCATCTTCACTGGGTATCTATAACCTAGACGTCAAACCATAACCTCTGTGTAAAAATGGACAAATCTTGTAATATTTCAGGACACCCACTAAAGATGCCCTGTAAAAAAGGCGAAACGCGTCAGGGTGCATTAGTAAAATAAAAATTTCGATGTGCAGCATGCAAAAAAGGCATTTTCTTTGAAACAACTGCAATTTACGTCGCCATAGTTCACGTTTCCGCATTTACCGCACGCAACTCGGAAAGACACGAATGCCAAACTGTTCCCTTGCTCACATGTCGACGCTTATATACCCGCATCAAAGTCGCGCTACGTAGCAAACACGCTGCAGGAACGCATTCAAACGGAAACTTATTTCAGTGAAAACCAAATGAAAATCCCAACAGTAGTCCCTTAAATTTCCCTCCACATACAGACAGGAAAATTCGGCGGAGTACTTTTACCTATAATATGTATAGAAGACTTGTATACATTCTGGTCGATAATGCTGCTCTCTGGCGTTGTCATGGATTTTTACCTTGCTGTCTCCTCTGTAGCTGACCAAGTCGTAACTCCCATCACTGCAGCGAGATTGCATTCCAGACGTCAAACATTCTTCGTAAATAATTCTATCTAATAATGAAAACTATATGAAGGTACCTAAAGTAGTTCCTGTTATTAGCCCTCACATACAGGCAGAAAAATATGAAAAGGAGCCTTTTATTTATAAAAGGTATTGATGAATGCAGTATTTAACAACTCTAGATTCTTTATACCCAAGCAGATTTCTGGAGACACGGGAAGCAGTTGCAGAGTCATCCTGAACATTGCCTGTTGAATTGCTCGTAACTCGTCGAATATGACATGGCTGGTTCCAAAGCGTCTTTGGCGTTCCAGATAAGCTGAACAGGTTTCAGGTCAAGTGTCTTTCGAGAATATGAGAGCACCCTCGTGCCGTAGAGTGGTCCACAAACCAGTCAGACGCAATCCGGGAATGATGAGGCATTGTCTTGATGAAAGTAGACGTTTTCTGGGAGTAGGATGCGTGGCGTAGCCAACAAACAAATACACACTATCGGAAAGTAGATTCTCACATTCGGCACTAGCGAGGTGAAAGTAGCAGACGGACGAGGAGCAGGGAATTGGGGAGGGGGGGGGGGGGCGGGGGCATATTTCATATCTCGTAAGGAAGCTTGACCTCCTACCTAACGATATGCTCTGCCTTATAGGTTTTGCGAGGTATCCTTTCCCTGACACAGGCTTATACCTACGTGTACCGCTACTCGTTAGTGCATGTTGCTTCCACGACCGTGTTCTTCGTCTGAAGCCTACAAATTGATACCTTTCGTGCACTGAAGTTATTTACATGCAGACCTTCATTAAGGATGTCATACAACAGTACATATGAAATTCTCATAATCTAATCCAATGGTAAGCAACTTTTATTATCCATGGTACATCCTGATGGCCTTTACACTAAATACGGCACACTGTAATGTCTGCCTCCTCAAAATTGAATTTAAGGTGATTACGAATAATTATTATATTATGTAGTCATTATTATTATTATTATTATTATTATTATTATAGTTATGAAACAGGAATAGGTTCCTGCACATATTTACAGCTTATTAACTTTAATTCATTGTAGAAAGTATACATCTCAAATACGAATTTTAAACTAAGTAAACAACTCTGCTCGTACCTTCAGTACGATATTCGAGCCTGCTTAACTACACACGCGGCTGATTCATGGTGGAATCATTGACAAAGCAAACCAAACCTCAATTCTTCATCGATGGATCTGAGTTTCTGTGTCTTTGATGTTTTAAATTCAACGTCGAGAACCCCAGTTCACACAACAATGTAGTTAAAAATGGTAAAAGCACATAACTGCAATATCGGAGACAGACGGGTATTCGCTAGTTATTGACAACCAAAATGTGTCCAAAGTCACTTCGAAAAATTTTGATTTCAGTGTTCTGTCTGCTTTCAAACCTGTTAGTGCTAGTTCCTTTTGTAAGCCAAAACCTAAGTTATTTGGGAGATGTTTCGCATTCACGAATGGATCACGAACCCAGTCAAAATCTTCAACACTCTCTCCAAAACATTTTTTGAAATTCTGCTGCAACAGTGGTAAATGTTCCCTAATTAAGTTCATCAACATATTATCGTCTGTAAGGGGCTATACAGCTGGGAGCATCTCACACGATTCATTTTCAATTAACTGTATCCATAAATTTAAGTTATTAACAAATTATTGAACATCATCCTTACTAGTCAGAATATTTTCGTTTCTACCTCGCATTTTCTGTTTAGTTCATTTAGGTACACGAAATATCGGAAATATATGGAAATTTTGATACCCATTCATGATCTACAAATAAATCCGCATACTTACGCCCTCAGTAATCAGAAATGGAAGTACCCTATCTCTAAGTTCAAACATTTGCGTTAGCATTTTATCTCGAGATAACCATCCTACTTTTGTATGTAGCAGGAGTGTATTGTGATCCCATTTCTCGACACAAAAATTTAAAAAGTCACATATTTAGGGGCAGTGATTTGATGAAATTCGCGGCTTTTATTACTTCGTCCATCACAGTTTTCAGAGCAGATGGCTAATACTTGGCAACAATGGCTTTGCCGCGAATGAGACAATGGTCGGTTCGTAAGTGAGGATTTACTTCGCGTACTTTACTCACGAATCACTTCACTCGGCCTGTCGTAGAAGCGGCTCCGTGTGTACAAACACTGACGCAACCCTTCCACGTTATTTCTTGCGAGTAATGAGTATTTGGTCCCTAACGAATTATTTCTTCACTAGTCGCTTTGCAAAAAAAAAGAAATTACTTGCAGTTACCTCCCAATCAATATATCTTCTGTAGGAAAGAAGTTGTGTTTGACCGCCAACAGAGGTGGGCTCGTCGATCTGAAGTGAGAAATTACGACTGTTCTTTATTGCCTTTGAACCACTTCTTGTACAATGAAATTTTCCATATCGAAAAAATTGGTTCAATAATGATGTAATAGAAAATACTGATGTGGTAATCACAATATACGCGGTACTACAGAACACAGCTGTGATGAACTGAACTGAAATACCCGAACAACGGAATGTTCAATTTGGAATAACAAAAATATTGTTCAAATGGAATACTGTATTGTTGTCTGACAGTGTTACGGTACTTTGGTGGCAAATGTTAATGGCAATAAAGTTCAAGAATTGGCTTCAGACTGGAACATATATCAAAACAAGGCAAAAAAATAATAAGAGCGTGACATTTTTGCTTATCTCCGGAATTTTCGGAAAAAGCACTTACAGCCAGCTGTAAACAATAGATACGGCGTTACAAATTTCTCCCACTCTAGCGCCATAGCCGGTGCAGTGGTACAGGCGAGAATACAACTAACGTAAGTAAAGTATAATGAAAATATTGGGTAAATAAATCACATTTAATTTCTATGAAAATATAACAGTTGTCAGTGAACTGTCCCCCTCTTTCTTTAACAAAATATAACATGAAAATATGAAACGTTCTTGCGACTCTGCAATTACATTTTAAACAAATTAAATACAGGCAAAGAACAATCATGAACACAAGAGGAACGACAAACTACGTTCTAACTCGGTAGTGTATGGAACATCATCCAGAGGCTACAATTTAAAGAGTCATAACACTTTATCGAAATATTTTACATCAGACTAATAGCTGTAACTAAAAAACATTGTTAATTGTAGAGGTTGTCACAAATGGGCAATACATGCCCCCAACACCACATTACGCCAACACGGCCGTCGGCCGTATCATAAACATTCTGAATGTACGTTGGTACACGAAACTTCTGAAACAGGCTCACAACCCGCCGAGAGCTCTGGATTATGTAACACAATGGCAATAAGCATAATTAATAGAAAAATATTAATAAATAAGAATACTTTGAAACTCAGCTTTAAATAAAATGTACACTGCGTCAGTTAATGGAGCCACAGAATTATTCGGCAGTTACATTACTTAAAAGCGGGGAATACACTCTAGCAACAGCAGTCCAATAATAAACAGTTAGTGAACGGTTGCTGTAATAGGTTAATGGGCCAATGATTGTAAATTTAGGGTAATTAAACCGGAGTGTGTTTCAATAACTCGGCCCGCGTAAGGTAACTCAATAAAATGGAAATCACACATAAGCTTTAAAACGAACTTTAACACAGATATGAAAATAAAACACCTTTTTTTTTTTAAAGTCAACCAGCACATTGACATACAAAGTTCACATAGGGCTAATAAAGCTCGGCGCTGTTAGGAGCAGAGCAAAACACACTAAACAGTTAAAGCACAGACAATGAACAAAGTCTTACAGATTTGCAGATGCTCAACCGCAAAGAATAACTTTCCATCAGCACACAACGCCTTCCCATTGTGACAGCAGCTAAAGGCACTTAGCTATAATCGCACTTCACCTTAGCGAGCCACTAAAATGCCGCCACTCAGTACGATTACAATGGCCGACTCGATCTGCTGCAACGAGGATCTTTCTTCAAGCCAAGCGCCGTCCCTCCACGTAAGCCCTTACACGGCTTAATAACACGTCACAACGCTGCTCGCCTTCCACTCCTGTCTGCTACACGTTTTAAAGTATGCTCCGGCACCACACCACCTCGTGCCTTCCGTAAACTCAGCTTCGACGAAGCACTACAATCCGCTCGGTGGTAAGCTACCACATTCACTTACCCGTCAGCCACTGTCTACACCGGTCCGTGCTTTCCTCCTTTCAAATGTGCGTGAATTTCTAAACGACCAAACTGCTGAGGTCATCGATCCCTTGACTTACACAAAATTAAACTAACTTAAACTTATGCTAAGAACACCACAGACACCCATGTCCGAGGGAGGACCCGAACCTCCGCTTTCCTTCTTTAACGTTCGGCGCTGCAGGCTTACACCTCGCAGCGAGCGATACATCGCGGGCAGGTAGCTGGACTCGCTGCAGTCGACTGCTGACCCTCTCAATCAGCATGTGATAAATAATTAAACAATAAACAAGCACATTCTCACTTGAAATCGAAGGAAATAAATTTAATTTCTGTAAAAGCAAAGAAACTCGCGGTATGCCTAAAATCGAAATGCCGTAATTTCTTACAATAATATGTAAATGTTCGCGTCATATCCTTCACTCTGTGGTGGCACACCTTTGTGCCGCGGCTCACAGGTTGTGAACTAATCAACCTTATGTCTCTTAATATGCAGTTCGTGACACAAGTAGCGCGGCAACACCGGTTCCGCGCAGTCAAGTCGTAAGCCACTTTGGTGTCTGCTGACGCATGACTATAGACACGTAATTAGAAACGTTTGCATTCAGTTTCATGAAAGGAGTGTCACTAACAGGCGCATGGTTACTGTCCCACGGATTGTTTTCCAAGAGACACGTTTGGAGATATTCACTGAAGAGCCAAAGAAAATGGTATAATTGCCTAATATCATGTAGGGCTCCAGCGAGCGCGTAGAAGTACCGCAGTGCGACGTGGCATGGACACGACTAATGTCTGAAGTAGTGCTGGACGGAACTGATATCATGAATCTTGCAGAGCTGTCCATAAATCTGTAAGAGTACGAGGGGGTGGAGATCTCCTATGAACAGCATGTTGTAAGGCATCCGAGATATGCTCAACAATGTTCCTGTCAGGGTAGTTTGGTGGACAGCGGAAGTGGTTAAACTCAGAAGAGTATTCCTGGAGCCTCTGTGTGTCAGTTATGGACGTCTGGGGTGTCGCAGTGTACTGTTGGAATTTCCCAATTCCGCCGGAATGCACAACGGACATGATTGGATGCAGGTGACCAGACAGGACGCTTATATACGTGTCACCTGTCAGAGTCGTATCTAGACGTATCAAAGGTCCCACATCACTCCAACTGCAGACGCCCCACACCATTACAGAGCCTCCATCAGCTTGAACAGTCCCCTGCTGACATGCAGGATCCATGAGACTGTCTCCATACCCGAACACGTCCATCCGCTCGATACAATTTGAAACGAGTCTCGTCCGACCAGGCAACATGTTTCCTGTGAATAGTCGAATGTTGGTGATGACGGGTCCAAGCAAGGCGTAAAACTTTGTAGTCGGGGAACACGAGTGGGCCTTCGGCTCCGCAAGATCATAACGATGATGTTTCGTTGAATGGTTCGCACGCTGACACAGCTTTGAAATCTGCAGAAAGTTTCGGAAGGGTTCCACTTCTGTCACGTTGAACGATACTCGTTGGTTCAGTTCTTGCAGGGTCTTTTTCCTGTCGCAGCGATGTCGGAAATTTGATGTTTTATCGGATTTCTGATATTCACGGTACACTCGTGAAATGGTAAAATCAAGAATTTTCTCTCTTTTATGCACGTATTTACAACGTAGGAGTGTGATATGCCACAAAGTAGGCTTCAGAAATTTAAATTAATCTGATTCTTGAAAATTTGCAATCCGTAAAAAATTTATTTTGCTGGATGTACATCGGTCCAGAAACACTCTTTCTGTTTTTTCCTCGTAGAGTATTTTGTGAGTGCATTGACGACAAGGGTAGCTGAGCATAGAATTAAGAAAGAAATGATCTGTCAAATAAAGGAATAAGAAATCCTCATAATTAACAACCTAGCAGCGAGAGAAATAACCGCGGAAGAAAATAAAGAAACACTTATTCCCGTCCAGAGAAATAACTCCGTAATAAAATAAAATAAAAGACTTATTCCCATCCAGTCATGCGTAAACATTACCGAAACATCATCAGCCAGCCGTTTCAAAATTAGACGAGTTAACATGAAAGCTCCTACAATAACTCCAATTCTGTTAACCACAAAGTAAAGCTGTGGACTCCTGCTTGTTGTGCTGTGCATCACTATTGCTCCTTGGAGGAGCTAAAGGGCCTTTGTGTAGGTTAGAAAGCCTCGCGGGGTTTTTGTTCCGGGTGAGTAAATTGAGATGAGGAAATGGGTGCTTTGGTCTCGCTGCAGGATGTTGTCCCTTCCTGGGTGTAAGAAACTAGAGCGAGTGTTGTGCCTCCCCTCGGGTTTATTTCTTGCTTCCGCAGATTCATTGCTGTGACGCCAGCCAGCGCTGGAGATGGCGTACTAATTTATCCTGACATCATTTCTTTAGACCCCCCACTCCTTGATAAACGGTTCAGTACTGTGTCCTCTCATTTCCCTCCAAGGAGAAAGTGCCAACTGAAACCAGCATGGTTTCTTGCAGCGAAGTGTCTCTATAGCATCATGCTTTCTAGCAGACTTAGCAAACTAAATAAATGCTTTTGAGAGGCAAGAAACGTATTACCTCCTCTCTCATACATTTCGGCTAAGAATAGCGGCGGCAGAATTACGGCAAATAAACCTATTTGGGAAAGGGAAAGGGGGAGCAGGAGGGAAAGAGAGGAGAGATTAATTATTCTGGTGCGTAATGAACAGTTCCTCATACACCCGATTGTGACTTGAGAGTCACGGATGAAGGTGTATGACATATGAGCTTTTTATTGCGTCTTCCACGGCTACTTATTTCAGACACTCAGAACGTATACGTATGGGAAAATGAATTCTATAACACGTAGTACACTACGGGCCATTAAAATTGCTACACCAAGAAGAAATGCAGATGATAAACGGCTATTCATTGGACAAATATATTATACTAGAACTGACACGTGGTTATATTTTCACGCAATTTGGGTGCATAGATCCCAAGAAATCAGTATCCAGAACAAGCACCTCTGGCCGTAATAACGGCCTTGATACGCCTGGGCATTGGGTCAAACAGAGCTTGGATGGCGTGTACAGGTACAGTTGCCCATCCAGCTTCAACATGATATCACAGTTCTTCAAGACTAGTGACTAGCGTATTGTGACGAGCCAGTTGCTCGGTCATCATTGACCAGACGTTTTCAGTTGGTGAGAGAGCTGGAGAATGTGCTGGCCAGGGCAGCAGTCGAACATTTTCCATATCCAGAAAGGCCCGTACAGGACCTGCGACATGCGGTCGTGCATTATCGTGCTGAAATTTAGGGTTTCGCAGGGATCGAATGAAGGGTAGAGCCACGGGACGTAACACATCTGAAATGTAACGTCCACTGTTCAAAGTGCCGTCAATGCGAACAAGAGGTGACCGAGACGTGTAACCAATGGCACCCCATACCATCACGCCTGGTGATCGCCAGTATGGCGATGACGAATACACGCTTCCCATATGTGTTCACTGTGATGCTGCCAAACACGGATGCGACCATCATGATGCTGTAAACAGAACCTGGATTTATCCGAAAAAATGACGTTTTGCCATTCGTGCACCCGGGTTCGTCGTTTATTACACCATCGCAGGCGCTCCTGTCTGTGATGCAGCGTCAAGGGTAATCGCAGCCAAGGTCTCCGAGCTGAGAGTCCATGCTGCTGCAAACGTCGTCGAACTGTTCATGCAGAAGGTTGTTGTCTTGCAAACGTCCCCATCTGTTGACTCAGGGATCGAGACGTGACTACACGATCCGTTACAGCCACGCGGGTAAGATGCCTGTAATATCGACTGCTAGTGATACGAGGCCGTTGGGATCCAGCACGGCGTTTCGTATTACCCTCCTCAACCCACCGATTCCATATTCTGCTAACAGTCATTGGATCTCGACCAACGCGAGCAGCAATGTCGCGATACGATAAACCGCAATCGCGCTTGGCTACAACCCGACCTTTATTAAAGTCGGAAAGGTGATGGTACGCATTTCTCCTCCTTACACGAGGCATCACAACAACGTTTCACCAGGCAACGCCGGTCAACTGCTGTTTGTGTATGAGAAATCGGTTGGAAACTTTCCTCATGTCAGCACATTGTAGGTGTCGCCACCGGCGCCAACCTTGTGTGAATGCTCTGAAAAGCTAATCATTTTCATATCACAGCATCTTCTTTGTGTCGGTTAAATTTCGCGTCTGTAGCACGTCATCTTCGTGGTGTAGCAATTTTAATGGCCAGGAGTGTAGATTACTAATCTAATGGGGCCTGTTATCAGTCAACCTGTCCAACCTGACGACTTGTTTCAAGACCGTGTTCGATTAATCCGCTTTGAATAAGGACTGTCTGGTGACATTACGTGACCATCTGTCAAAAGCGCAGCGCGAAATGCTGCGAGGCGTGCAGGAAGAGGGCGAATTTCTGCAAGGTACCGACAGTAATGCGACTACAGCGCCGTAGCCAGCTGCTCTATGTTTTTCGGTTGTATACCTGGAAGAATCCTGGAGATACTAAAAGGTATCAGATTGATTATATAATGGTAAGACAGAGATTTAGGAGCCAGGTTTTAAATTGTAAGACATTTCCAGGGGCAGATGTGGATTCTGACCACAATCTATTGGTTATGAACTGCAGATTGAAACTGAAGAAACTGCAAAAAGGTGGGAATTTAAGGAGATGGGACCTGGATAAACTGAAAGAACCAGAGGTTGTAGAGACTTTCAGGGAGAGCATAAGGGAACAATTGACAGGAATGGGGGAAAGAAATACAGTAGAAGAAGAATGGGTAGCTCTGAGGGATGAAGTAGTGAAGGCAGCAGACGATCAAGTAGGTAAAAAGACGAGGGCTAATAGAAATCCTTGGGTAACAGAAGAAATATTGAATTTAATTGATGAAAGGAGAAAATATAAAAATGCTGTAAATGAAGCAGGCAAAAAGGAATACAAACGTCTCAAAAATGACATCGACAGGAAGTGCAAAATGGCTAAGCAGGGATGGCTAGAGGACAAATGTAAGGATGTAGAGGCTTGTCTCACTAGGGGTAAGATAGATACTGCCTACAGGAAAATTAAAGAGACCTTTGAGGAGAAGAGAACTACTTGTATGAATATCAAGAGCTCAGATGGCAACCCAGTTCTAAGCAAAGAAGGGAAAGTAGAAAGGTGGAAGGAGTATATAGAGGGTTTATACAAGGGCGATGTACTTGAGGACAATATTATGGAAATGGAAGAGGATGTAGATGAAGATGAAATGGGAGATATGATACTGCGTGAAGAGTTTGACAGAGCACTGAAAGACCTGAGTCGAAACAAGGCCCCGGGAGTAGACAACATTCCATTAGAACTACTGATGGCCTCGGGAGAGCCAGTCATGACAAAACTCTACCATCTGGTGAGCACGATGTATGAGACAGGCGAAATACCCTCAGACTTCAAGAAGAATATAATAATTCCAATCCCAAAGAAAGCAGGTGTTGACAGATGTGAAAATTACCTAACTATCAGTTTAATAAGTCACAGCTGCAAAATACTAACGCGAATTCTTTACAGACGGATGGAAAAACTGGTAGAAGCCGACCTCGGGGAAGATCAGTTTGGATTCCGTAGAAATGTTGGAACACGTGAGGCAATACTGACCTTACGAATTATCTTAGAAGAAAGATTAAGAAAAGGCAAACCTACGTTTCTAGCATTTGTAGACTTAGAGAAAGCTTTTGACAACGTTAACTGGAATACTCTCTTTCAAATTCTGAAGGTGGCAGGGGTAAAATACAAGGAGCGAAAGGCTATTTACAATTTGTACAGAAACCAGATGGCAGTTATAAGAGTCGAGGGGCATGAAAGGGAAGCAGTGGTTGGGAAAGGAGTGAGACAGGGTTGTAGCCTCTCCCCGATGTTATTCAATCTGTATATTGAGCAAGCAGTAAAGGAAACAAAAGAAAAATTCGGAGTAGGTATTAAAATTCATGGAGAAGAAGTAAAAACTTTGAGGTTCGCCGATGACATTGTAATTCTGTCAGAGACAGCAAAGGACTTGGAAGAGCAGTTGAACGGAATGGACAGTGTCTTGAAAGGAGGATATAAGATGAACATCAACAAAAGCAAAACGAGGATAATGGAATGTAGTCAAATTAAATCGGGTGATACTGAGGGGATTAGATTAGGAAATGAGACACTTAAAGTAGTAAAGGAGTTTTGCTATTTAGGGAGTAAAATAACTGATGATGGTCGAAGTAGAGAGGATATAAAATGTAGACTGGCAATGGCAAGGAAATCGTTTCTGAAGAAGAGAAATTTGTTAACATCGAGTATAGATTTAAGTGTCAGGAAGTCGTTTCTGAAAGTATTTGTATGGATTGTAGCCATGTATGGAAGTGAAACATGGACGATAAATAGTTTGGACAAGAAGAGAATAGAAGCTTTCGAAATGTGGTGCTACAGATGAATGCTGAAGATAAGGTAGGTAGATCACGTAACTAATGAGGAGGTATTGAATAGGATTGGGGAGAAGAGAAGTTTGTGGCACAACGTGACTAGAAGAAGGGATCGGTTGGTAGGACATGTTTTGAGGCATCAAGGGATCATAAATTTAGCATTGGAGGGTAGCGTGGAGGGTAAAAATCGTTGATGGAGACCAAGAGATGAATACACTAAGCAGATTCAGAAAGATGTAGGTTGCAGTAGGTACTGGGCACGTTTTCTTCGAACTATACACGTACACTGCAAGCTGTGTGACACGTTGTATTGTCGTGCTGGTAGATACCGTCGTTCCGAAGAAAAACACAGTGTAGGAATGTACATGATCCACAAGGATAGATGAATACTTATGTTGATCGACTATGCTTTCCAGGATGGCGAGATGACGCATGGAACACCACGAAAACATTCTACAGACAATAACGATCCCTCCCCCGACTTGGACCCTTCCGATGACTGTTGTAGGGTGTTTGCTTCCACACGTTTCTCGCCGATGTCGGGTCCTGCCCTTTCGTCTCTTACAGGGTGCCTAAAGGATGCTGCTCTCTCTGATAGCTATACAACAATTCAAGCAAGTCACATTAATAGTTTTTATTGCAATAAGGAAGATTGACAGTACTTAACTTTGGATTTACAACGAGTTGTCGCAAGCGATGGGCGACATGCAAACAGTCAGTGTCCTTCACTACACACAGTGTCCATGTAAGCAATTACAATCTCTCATAAGTCACTGCTATCTTTAATATCATTGCTCATCTAGGCCTCTCTGCTTCAAGCCTCTACCACGCCCTAGCGGAGAAGCGAGGCAACTGTCCCCCAACTGAAGCAGCTGATCGCCGCCATTTGCAGGGATGAATCCTAGTACTGGGACTGTGATTTGAAGTATATGAGACGCAACAAGAGCAAATTGAATCACAAATTAAACACATGTTTGTTAAAAAAAATACTGAGTATTCGAGTCTATTTTAAAAGCATACTTAAATGAAGTTCCCTAATTTCCGAAATACGTCTGTATAGAGACGCGAAATTTAAGAATGTAAGGCTCTTTCCTGACAAGGTGGAGCGAGTTTACATCGAGTTGTTTGCATTAGATAATTACAAGAAACTTTTAAAGTAGCAGGCAGTACGCTTATATTTGCCCCTAACTCCTTTGCCATTGCAATATTAGTGGAAAGTCCATCACAAGTAAAAGCTAACACACCGACATTTACATCATACAACATTGTAATGGCCATCTCCAATAACATGTCACTGTGAGTAGCGTTAATAAGCGAGATTACTTTATCGTTTACTAAGTTTTTAGCTTTTAGTTCTTCTAAAATATTTGCTAATTTGCAAATCTTCTGCGTCTGTCGTTTGCACTTTTTGTTCACTGTACATAACTTAGTCTTATATTGCACAATTTTTGCTCCCTTCCTTTCTTCAATTTTTTCGAACTTTTCCTTCAGCTTACTTGGACTTGATGGAAATGAATAATTGTGGTCTCCAGTGTAACCAGAAACGTGCACATCCACACACACGTTTTCTGCAATCTCAACATTTCTTGGCTTTGGAGGTTTCCTTGCCTTGGTAACCTGGAAAAGGAACGTTCAAAATTATACACACTGACAGTATTTCCACACTATTTAACCTAGGCCTATACTGCACGATTTCGAGGACACTATACCTTTTATAAATGAGTTGGAAATCCAAATACTGTCGGTATAGCATCGTCCTTCAGTTGACGTCTATTTACATAATTTTCCATGTAACAATTCTCTTCAAAATGAAGAGAGCACAGCAAATGATTTGCTGTCGGTTGGAAGTTCTCTCTCCGAGTAGCAACTATCCATTTCCGATTTAGAAAATCGTTTGTAAGGGGAAACCTAAACAAAAACAAACGCTCATGATGTATTATTTCTCCATGAAAATGCTATATACAAGTAATAGAAAGAAACAACCAGAAATGACTGATCTGTGAAGTGTAATATTGTTTCTGTCTTCGTCTTTGCTTCCATTCTTACTGTTACAATTAAAAGCAGCACACGAACGAACCATGTTTACGCACTGTTTCCTTGCAAATGGAGGCTTCTATCACGTTCAAAAAAATGGCTCTGAGCACTATGGGACTCAACTGCTGAGGTCATTAGTCCCCTAGAACTTGGAACTAGTTAAACCTAACTAACCTAAGGACATCACAAACATCCACGCCCGAGGCAGGATTCGAACCTGCGACCGTAGCGGTCTTGCGGTTCCAGACTGCAGCCCTTTAACCGCACGGCCACTTTGGCCGGCTCTATCACGTTCAATGTGGGGATGCGACACTAGCGCCAATGCGCGGTCTAGTTTTTATTTAGGAAGTCTATGCTCTGCTTGTGTCCGTCTTCATCTGTCCGCCGAGATTGGCAGGAGCGCGTTTATATTCTCTTCATATAGAAGCCACTCTTGTCGTGGTGCAGTGCAAGTCAGGGGGCTATTGGCTGACGTCGTCTCATAGCCCTCTCTGCTCCTTAGTTCTTCATCTTCGTGCCGGAACAGCCGATTGAGCATGAAATGTGATCCACCTGTGGCAACTCAGTGGTAGTGCAGTTGCGGTACTGGAGTGTGAATTCCAGTCTTCGTCGAGGATGAACAGCAGTCAGCACGGGGTGCACGAACCAGGTACCGGCTGCAGAGGCCTATACACATCACATTCGCTGAACGGTCGTTGACGAGACACTATTGGTAGTCCCTTGGTTCACCAGGGAGGTCAGTTGCTCAACAGTTGCTCAACAGTTGCTCAACAGTTGCTCAACAGTTGCTCGTGTTTTCGCTCATACACATCTCCACAGCCGTCGTGCATCCCTGCCATGTATTGCCCGTGGGGCACCATAGTTGACTCGACACCACTTTTGGACAGCGCCATTTTGCCATGCACGGAATACTTCACCCATGGCAGCACGCAGACAGTTTACAGACTTAGCAGTATCGGAGATGCTTTCACCATTGGTGCAAAAGCCAATGATTATGCCCATTGGATGTCAGATAAACCGTTCCGCTTCCGCATAACAACAACAGCTGCACTGTTTTACATCTATCTACATCTATATTTATAGTCTGCAAGCAACCCAACGGTGTGTGGCGCAGGGCACTTTACATGCCACTGTCATTACCTCGCTTTCCTGATCCAGTCGCATATGGTTCGCGGGAAAAACGAGTGCAAGAAAGCCTCTGTGCACGCTCGAATCTCTCTAATTTTACATTCGTGATCGCCTCAGGAGGTATAAGTAGGGTGAAGCAATATATTCGATACCTCATCCAGAAACGCACCCTCTCGAAACCTGGCGAGCAAGCTACACCGCGATGCAGAGCGCCTCTCTTACAAAGTCTGCCACTTGAGTTTGCTAAACATCTCCTTAACGCTATCACGCTTACCAAATAACCCTGTGACGAAACGCGCCGCTCTTCTCTGGATCTTCTCTGTCTCCTCTGACAACCCAACCTGGTACGGATCCCACACCGATGAGCAATACTAAAGTATATAGTCGAACGAGTGTTTTGTAAGCCACCTCCTTTGTTGATGGACTACATTTTCTAAGGACTCTCCCAATGAATCTCAACCTGGCACCCGCCTTACCAACAATTAAGTTCATATGATCGTTCCACTTTAAATCGTTCTGTACGCATACTCCCAGATATTTTACAGAAGTAATTGCTTCCAGTGATTATTCCGCTATCATATAATCATACAATAAAGAATCCTTCTTTCTATGTATTCGCAATACATTACATTTGTCTATGTTAAGGGCCAGTTGCCACTCCCTGCACCGAGTGCCTATCCGCTGAAGATCTTCCTGCATTTCACTGCAATTTTCTAATGCTGTAACTTTTCTGTATACTACGGCATACTACACCTATAGTACACCTAAATTATCCTAAGGACAAATACACACACCAATGCCCGAGGGAGGACTCAAGCCTCCAACGGGGCAGCAGCGTGAACTGTGACAAGGCAACAATGACCGTGCGGCTCCCCGCGCAACCTGCTTTAGGTTAGTTGTGAAACACGGAAGAAATCTAAATACACAGCCTAAGTGGAAAATGCTGACAGAAGACGACTCTTGAGCCCAGACATTTTGTGGTGAAGTATTATCATCTAGTGAGTAGTGAGTACCAAGGAAATAAGACAAAGCTAAAAGCGGAAGAAAAATGTAAGGTGGAACAAATTTGAAAACAGTATTACAGGAAGTGAAGAGAAAGCAGCTGAAGGTAAAATGGGTGATACGATACTGCGAGAATAATCTGACAGGGCACTGAAAGACTTAAGTTGAAAAAATGCCCATGGAGTACACTAAATTCCCTCAGATCACTGGAAGAGCCAGCCTTGATAAAACGTTTCCGCCTGGCGTATAAGATACGACAGACGGACGAATAATTCTCAGACTACACGAACACTGTAATAACTCCGAGTCAGACAAGGTACGTACTGACTTAGTATGAACACTAACGAACTGTCAGTTTAATAAATCATGTTTGCAAAATATTGGCACGAATTATTTGCAGAAGAATAGAAGAACCGGTAGAATCCGACCTCAGGAAAGATTCTTTTGGTTTCTGGAGAATTGTTGTAACATTCGATGCAATACTGATCCTACAGCTTGTCTCTAAAGATAGGTTAAATGAAGACAAACGTACATTTATTGCATTAATGGATTTTGAGACAGATTTTGACAATGTTGATTGGACTACACTCTTTGAAATTTGAACTAGTTACAAGATTCGAAGGACATGAATGGAAAGCAGCAACTGAGAAGGGAGTGAGACAGGGTTGCGTCATTCATCCATGTTATTCGATCTGTACATTGAGAACCAGTAAAACAAACCCAGGAGAAATTTGGAAAGGAAAATAAAGTTCAGGGAGAACTTGGAGCTTTATCGATGACATACAGTTAGTGATGGCATTGGACTTGGAAGAGTAGTTTAACGGAATTGATAGTGTCTTGAAAAGAGATAATATGATGAATATCGACAAAAGTAAACCAAAGATGAATTAATGCAGACAGTGCTGAGGGAATTAGGTTAGAAAACGAATTACTGAAAGTAGCAGATGGGTTTTGCTAGTTGGACAACATAAGAACTGATGATGGCCGAAATAGAGACGATATAAAATACAGACTCGCTATAGCAAGGAAAAGATTTCTGAAAAAGAGGATTTGTTAACATCTAATATAAATTAAAGTCTACTGATTGTCTGTTCCGTCAGCTTGTGATAGTATATTTTATACGTTACGAATGAAACCACCGGTGACACGTGTGTAATATTCTATAATATTTATTATTTTCTTTTACAAACAGGATTTCGGCTGGTACCCCATAATCAGGTAGAAAAATAAATATGTGTGATTGAGAAATTTTTGTAGAATGAGACTTTAAAATACTGCATGTGCACAGTATTTCAGTTCGTTTCCGAAGTTGGCAGTTGTTAATGTCTGTTGTTAGGACTAAAACGAGAGGAATTATTTCAGCGAAAATGCGATGAAAGCGGCGCGCCACGAATTCCTCTCCAGTGGCAACCTCTTTATCTCAGAGTAGCACTTTACAACTTGCAACCTACGTACTTCCTCAATTACCTGCCGGATGTATTCCAATCTCGACAGTTTTTACCCTCTAGTACCATGAAATTTACTCCCTGTTGTCTTGACAGATGTCCTATCATCCTCTCCCTTCTTCCTGTCTGTGTTCTCAGTATATTCCTTTCCTTGTCAATTTTACCTCTTCATTTCTTACCTTATCAGTCCATCTAATTTTCAACATTCTACTGTAGCACCACATCTCATATGCTTCGATTGTCTTCTGTTCCGTTTTCCTACAGTCCATGTCACACTGGCATACAATGCTGTGCTCCAAAAGTATATTCTCAGAAATTTCTTCCTCAAATTAAGGCCTATGTTTGTTAATACTAGTAGACTTCTCTTGGCCAGGAATGCCCTTTTTGATAGCTGTAGTCTGCTTTTGATGTCCTCCTTGCTCCGTCGTGTTGCGCTATTTTGCTGCCTAGGTAGCAGAATTCCTTAACTTCATCTACTTCGTGATCACCGATAGTGATCTTAAGATTCTCAGTGTTCTCCTTTCTGCTTCTTTTCATTACTTTCCTCTTTCTTCTGTGTACTGTCAATCCATATTCTGTACTCGTTGCACTGTTAATTCCATACAAGAGCACGTGTAATTCATCTTCATTTTCGCTGTGGATAGCAAAGTCATCAGCAAAACTTATCTTTGATATCTTTTCACCCTTGATTTTACTCGCACTCGTGAACCTTCCTCATCGATGCATAGACTCAACAGCTGGGGTGAAGGACTGCATCCTTGTCTTACACCCTTTCTCATCCGAGTATGTCGTTCTTACATATATACTCCGTATTTGACCTGTTAAAGACAAGATTATTTTTTTCGGTCACTCACTTGGAACATGTCACCAAAGTTGAAACATCCCCTTAGAAAAATTATACATGACTGTGCTTAAACTGACACACAATATTTTTAGCGAAACGCAATCTGACTTTCAAAAATCCCTACAAAAGAATGGCCCTGACTAACATTAACCTCTACCTTTCACAAATCACTTACCTCACCAAAAATCTTCGTTACTCGAACTACTGCAATACAGCGAGCGCCACTACTGCCAGCTAAATAAAAGATTCAAACTACTGAAGGCACTAACTACTGATAGGCATAGTTAGCAAATGAATGATTTTAATAGAGAACAAAAATGTATTTACCTTAATAGTCATAATAAATATAGCAGTTCATGACATCCATTCTTACAAATCTACTGTTTCTGATGGACACACCTCCAGATTATCCATTCTCAAAAATCCGCCATCTCACTTCCCCGCATCCACCACTGCTGGCGGCTCACCTCCAACTGCGCAATGCTACGTGCTGTTCACATCCAGCTGCCCAACACCACAATGGCAGACAACAATGCAAACTAGCCACAGACTGCACACAGCACAGCCAGTGATTTTCATACAGAGCGCTACGTGGCGTTACCAATATAAAAACCTAAACAGCCTACTTACATAGCCCCCATGCTCCCCCCAAAAAAATTTACAAATTGTTTTGGGCAGTGGCTAATAATGATTTGATAAAATTTTTCATAATTTCAATAACAAAGAAATCAAATGAACATGCTTATTGATACAATTTCGGTCAAAAGCTAAAATTTTCTCACAGTCCCATAAAGACAGTCCTGATCATTCATCACAGTAAAATTACAGTGGTTTTTTTCTCAAAGTCTGAGCAGTAAAAGAGAATGCACACGGAAGTAGTGGATTTCCATGCAATCTTGAAGAAGTAGTATTGTCCTTCCAACAGAAAGACAGTGATGACTCTTGACATGCAGACAGGTAATGGGCCACAACAGAGCAAACCCACAGCAGAGTCAGTCGAAGTTTTGAAGAATACTGGTAGGTAGGTCAGCACAGAGTAGACCTACTGTAGTCCTGGTAGAGATTACGGTATTGGTGGGCCACCTGAGGTGCAGACCCACTGCAGTCCTTGTAGAAATAATGGTATTGGTGGGTCATCAAAGGTGCAGACCCACCGCAGTCCTTGTAGAGATGGCCAGCAGCCATCTGCTGTGACTGTGCAGGTGCACAATCACCATCGAAGAGTCTTGTGGACAATATAGCAAGTCCATGAACCACCCACCATTTATGCACTCACAAATTTTTTTTTGAAATGTCCTTAGAACCAGCAATGTTGTTATCCAGTCCCTTGCTGAATTATTAACACACAGGCAAACACTATCAGTCCCTACTTCTCACATATTGTCCATATACTATGACCAACAGAAACGTGTGCAGTGAAATGTAACTTACAAGTTACTTTATTTGATGAACTGGTGTCAATTACAATTTTATTACGTAAGAATACAATAACAAAGGTACAAAATACATCATTAAAACATAATAATACAGATAACATTTGTAGTAATACAGGCTTTACAAAACAATAGAAATAAACATATACATCAGTGTTACAGGAATTATGATATAAGCAAATACATAAAAGATCAGAATAACCTTTGAAACATAAACTTCACACATGAGCATTAAAACTAAACAGAATAAATAATGTCTAAGCATCTCTACAAGGTAAATAACATATTATCAGAAAAATTATACAACATAAATCTTATTAGCTAAACATATACAGGCAGGAAAAACACAAATTCACATAGTGTAATAACACAAAAATACAGGGCAGGGTTTGGTTTCAGTGTGACATTTGGTACTGCAGTCCACCCCAAAACTTCATTCCATTATCTTTCCTCTTATTTCAACATTTGTTTCCACCAAAAAAATTCTATCCAAGCATGCTTTCTGTATTTATATGTTCACACATTTCTTACCTCATTATTTATTTTCCATTATCTTACTTCATCATTTATTTCCAAGAAAATCCTACCTAAACCTGTTGTCCCTAAACCCAACATTTTTTGTTCATATCCTCTTTCAAAATACTTTTTTGGCCAAACCATTTTCTTATAGCTTCTCAATGCATTTCTTCCAATTCATCACAACTTGTTCTCTTATATGGCCTACCCCATATTAAGCTAACTTAAATCTACTGAGCTCAGATGCTAAACTAAGGGACAAGGCAATGCAGCAACACAAAACAATTAACACAAACTGCAATGACAAAAATGCAAATTGGCAAAGCAAGCAGCAGTAAATCTAAATTAACAGAGAAAATGCAACATTACAACTAATATGAGCCAATGTGCAACAACAAGAAAAATAAATCAGTAGTAAAACTGACTTAACAGAGTAATACAAAGCGAAATACTGTAGCACTATGCCTGGCACACAGCAGCAGCAAATGCAATAACTTATATCTAAACATGACAAAGCTCAAGCAGAAAGATTATTACAGTAAAGATGGCCATGTCTAATACCTATGTCACATCTTAACACTAGAGTGATGCATCACCTTGACTTACTCTAGAAGACAAGTTACCAAACTGTTAAAAAATTATTTTTGCAATTCCTGTGAAGGGAAATGTCTATTTGTGCTCTCTTTTCTACGAAAGTACATCATAAAATTATTCTTTACTGGGTCTGTGGACAGAAAATAGTGATATTAGTACATCTATTAAATTTTATTTTAACCAATGCTGCTGCAGCTAGAAACTTGATATTAAACAAAATGAGCAAATATATATATATATATATATATATATATATATATATATATATATATATATATATATATATATAAAGCAACATATGAAACGTCATTCACTAGGCAAATGGCGTCTCCAAAGGCAAAAAAATTCTCTCAACTAGAAAGACAATAGATGTAAAATTTTTCTGATCATTTCATTAGGCATTTTAGTAAATATCATAAATTAAGAGCTCCACAGTATAATCATATGTTTTCAAGTTTGAGCGTGTTGTATTTGCGATACTTTCTACAAAGGAATGTCAGTAGCGAGGATAATGGCCTCTTTTTTTTTCTCCACCTGCGCCTCTGAAAGGCACACACTAATGGTTTTTTCCAGGCGACTGTCGCGTAGCTGGGTGCCCATGACGCATTACGTGAAGGTGGTCACTTAACTTTCTTACTGAAATATTTACGACACCAGTTTGCACTACAGTGACAATCTCATAAAAAAATTTAACGGGTCGAGAATTTGCATTGCAAATGTGTAGAAACAAAATCCTATGAATATAACAGTGTGCAAAAATTTTTTGCCTGCATTGTGATACATTCACGCATTTACACACATTTCATAACTCTTAAAGTACGATTCTCAGATTATTGATCATAAACATACCTCAGCTGCATAATACACATTGTCATTGTAATAATAACATCATAAAAACTCAGCCAAATCTCAAAAACGTCGTAGCTTTCTGTAATAATTTCAAAACTTAAAAAATTCTCTGCTCATTTCAGTAGTGTCATCTACCTCAATTGTACTTTAAAAATCGTGATCCTATACCAAATATATCATTCAAAGCTCTCATAGTATCACAATGGTACCGAAAAAATATGAACAGTTCACACAGTGCGGACAAAATACAATTTCATAAGTGTGAAGTTATCCAACTGTGTAATTGTGTAAACATGTGTCACTGACATAAAAAAAATTTTTGTTTCTCTGTTAAATAATCAGATAGCTGTGTAATTCTGTGTTGGAGAAATATGATACCGATGTGTAAAATTGTATAAGCAAATACCATATTAGCTAGGGCTCCTGGTGCTTGCCACACACATGGTACACAAAGTAAGCGTGTACCCCCTAAGGATAAATGTAATTATACCCTCAGGTGTTACAGATTACAGCAATGGAATGAAATGTATCACGGAATACTTTCTTTGTAATTCAAAAATCTTGAAAAATAAATGGTTTAAGTCCTGTAGCGCTAAATGTGCGTCTTGCTGTAAGATAATTCTGTGGAACTGTTGTAGTTATAGTCCTCTGTAAGCAAAGTTCTGCTGAAGTCAATGTACTTACCTCATCATAAACGAAAGTGAAATGCTTTGCATGTAGATATCGTAGTTATTACGTACCTTACCGTGATCAAGAAAGTACTATAATGTAACGAATTGTTGTGCTACGAAAAAGGCTGTCTCATTGTAGCTATACCACAAAAGTTACTACTAAAACATGTTTTACTTTCCAGAATAATACAGAAAAGCTGTACAGATATAAAACAGATACAGCACAAAAGCAATAATATAAATTGTGTCACTCATTAGTAGCGTCGTGATATAATCGTGTAGCTGTCAAATAAACTAACCACTGTGTCATCTGATATCTCTCAGAAAGTACTTTAAATCCAGAATATATTTTCAAATAAACCAAAATGTTGCATTAAAATCTCATTAGCAGTACCGGTACATGTTCTAAGTATGTGAGCCTTATGGTCGTTACGTAATCGTGCCACTAACAAGCAAGAATGTACACACACAATAACACTGTGTCGTCTGCTCACTATAACAATGCATTCGTAATTACTGTCTAAATATGTTCCCTAGGTTATAGACTGGATAGTTTATTTTAAAACATAGTTACATGTTAACAGTTTCTAAGTGTGACAAAGAGTACTAGCAACGTGAAGTGAAAAATTTTATAGTAAAGACTAAATTTAAAAAAAAAACAGATTATCTCTCAATAAACGGTTTTACATGTGAAATGTGGTGCAATTCTTTACTCTTCCTAGTACGCAGAGTTTCAACTTCAACGCAATTATCATGTGGTATGCGTCGGATTCTGGAAGGTCCATTGTAAATCAGAAAGGATTTGTGACTCAAGTGTTTCTTCTTATGTGACAATGAATGAGCTTTAATGAGAACTTTCTGATCAATATATAATTTCTTTGCATTTGCTTTACCGTGTCGTTATTTTCTTCTGTCTGCTGCAGATTTTATATTTTTAATAGCCAAATCAATTATGTTTTTGTGTCGAAGTTTACGTGTATTCGGGAAAGGTACAAGCTCTCTGATTCTGTTCGGTGGTTCTTCATTCTTCACTACAAGAGTAGGTGGTAAAGCAGTGGAGTCATGAGGCATTTCATTCAGCACATTTTGAAATAAGTGTAAATATCTGTCCCAATGCTGATGCTTTCTGTGACAATAAAGTCTGCAAAGCTTATTGATTTCTTTCATAATCCGTTCGGAGGGGTTACAATGTGGTGAGTACAATGAAATAAAAACAGGTTTGATTTTATGATTCCGAAGGATGCGTGACCAGACAGCAGATCTGAATTGCGGTCCGTTATCTGAAATGACTTTAGCAACGTGGCCAACTTCACGTAAGAAATTTTTAACAAAGGCGTTGGATACAGACCGTCCAGTGGCTTTACGTAACGGAGTGAAAGAAACAAATTTTGAAGTAAGTTCAACAGCGACTAGAACGTACAAAATCCATTCGATGTTTTGACAAGGGGTCCCAAGAGATCAACTACAGCAAATTCCTTTAATTTAGAAGGAATGATAGGAAACAACGGAGCACGATGTGAGATAGTAGATGGTTTCGCCTTTTGACAAAGTTTACAAATAGACAAGACTCTTCAAATTCTCTTTTCCATATTGTTAAAATAACAAGTCGTTCGAAGAATATGATAACATTTTCGTGGACCAAAATGTGCGTAGCTGAAATGAATGTACCAATTGAGCTTATTAACAAAATCGTCTGGAATGCAAAGTACCCATAGCTTGTCATCAACAGTGCAGCGTTTGAAGAGTATGTTGTTTCTAAACAGATAATAATGCCGAATCTGAGTGTGCGTCTTTTCATGCCATTTACTTTTGATGTCTTTCCAAATCGGATCTTTATCTTGCTCATGAGCAATGTCCTTTAAAGATGCGGTGATGAAGTTTTCAAAGGCGACTTTCTGAATGTAAAGAATACTGAAATTTTTCTCTAGGTTGCCTTCTGTGTTACTTTTCTCAAGCCAAGCTAGTGCGCGTGACAGTGCGTCCGCAACAATGTTCTCCTTGGCGGGAATGTAGACTGTTGTGAAGTGGAATTCTTGCAGAAACAATGCCCAACGTTTTAACCTGTCATAATTTAATTTTGAAGACATAAGAAATTGTAATGCACGATCATCACTGTTTACTTTTACGTGCTTGCCAGAAAGAAAGAAACGGAATTTGTTGAATGCCTAAACGATAGCTAAAGCTTCTAATTCAGTAACGGAATAATTTTTTCAGATTTTGTTAGCACTCGGCTAGCAAAAGCAATGGTTTTCTGAACAGTAGTGTCATTTTCTATGGCTTCTTGAAATAAATGGGCACCAAGACTGACTTTAGAAGAATCCGTGCTAAGGCAGAAATCTTGCGACAGATCTGGATGAGCTAGTATTGGCGCGTTAAGTAGCGATTCTTTCAAAGAATTGAATTCCAACTGTGCTTATTCGTCCCAGTTCCAAATAGTATTTTTTCCAGTGAGAGAACAAAGTTTTGGTGTAACTAGAATTTGCATATTCAGAAAATGACGGTAAAAATTTACGAGACCTAGAAAACTGCGGACTTGTTTTTTTGTGGATGGAACTGGAATGGCTCTGATTGCTTCTAACTTTTCAGGATCCGGCTGAATGCCTTCAGATGAAATAATGTGTCCCAAAACTTCATCTTTGACCTACCGAATTCAGACTTTTC
Source organism: Schistocerca serialis cubense (assembly GCF_023864345.2). Lineage (NCBI taxonomy): Eukaryota > Metazoa > Arthropoda > Insecta > Orthoptera > Acrididae > Schistocerca > Schistocerca serialis. The sequence goes on from NC_064645.1 coordinate 504,635,747, forward strand.
CAAGTTAACTGTAATTCCAGATTCTGCAAAAATATGTAACACGCTGTTGAGGATGCGATTGTGTTGTTCCCATGAGGCTTCTGCTATCAGAATATCGTCCACGTATAAGGTGATGTGACGTTTTAAGAACTCAGGTAATATGTAATTTAGCCCGCGAATGAATGCTGCCGAAGAAATGTTCAAACCAAAAGGAAGTTTCCGAAATTGATAACAAACGCCGAAACAAACAAAAGCTGTGAATTTTCTACATTCTGGATGAAGTTCGATCTGATAAAAGCTTGATCTGAGATCAATAGAAGACAACACTTTTACACCATTAAAATTTTGAAGACTTTCTTCCATTGTTTGCGGCCTGTCTGTTTCAGGAATAATGATAGTATTGATTTGTCTCGAATCTAAGACAAATCTGATCGATCCATTTTTCTTCTGAACAACATGTAATGGATTGATGTATGAGCTTACTGCAGGCTCAATAATGCCCTCGTCAAGCATAGATTGTATTTCTGTTCTAACACGGTCCCTATAATGTGCTGGAATTACGTATGGTCTAACACAAAATTTAGTATGCTCACGAACACGAAATTGGTATTGAAATCCCTTGATTGTTCCTGTTTTGTGAGTAAAAACTGTGGAATGTGCTTGTAAAATCTCAAAAAGGTCCTGCCTATCAGTGTCATTACAGTTCTCAATTGTTTGGATTTTATTCTGAATTAACTCATTAGTTTCAAATATGTCGTCGATATCATCCCTGTCAGTACTTGGAGAGTGATTGTTAGTGTCTATTTCCGTAGAAAATTCCGAACTGTCTAACAGAAGGTAAAGCCAATTAATTTCCTCGTCATGGTTTGAGAGCCAATCTTCAAATTTCAAAGCTATTGACTTACCTTCTTTCTCTAAACTTATTTCAGCATCGTGAAAGTGTAAGATTACTTTGTATTCAGTCAAAAAGTCTACTCCCAATATAATTTCCGTCGACAATAATGGAACAGTAAGGAAGTTCATAGAGAAGCTATGGCTTTGACAAAAGAATTCTACGTTGGTTTGTTGGCGTACATCTACACTTTTTCCAATGATCGCACCTTGTAATTTAATCGCACGTAACGGAAGTGTGGGGCAATCGTTCGATTTGTTGTATTTGCTAAAGGCTGTTTCACTAATTACTGAAATGGGACTGCCAGAGTCAAGTACTGCCGTAAATTTTACGTCATTTACTGTAATGTGAATCACAGGATATGCAATGTTGTTATGTTTTACGTCGTGTTCATGGAGTAAGATGTCCCTAATGTCTTCCATTTTTACGTAATTACTAGCTACGGAGCTGCGTCGTCAGTTTCATAAGTACGTTTTGTGGCTGCCAGCGGTGTGAGTCATTGCCTATTGTCTCTTTGTTGGCGCGCATCGTTATTGGGATTTGGAGACCTAACTTCTACAAATTCAGCTTGTCGAGAGGGCCCTGCCCTGTTTGAATCCCGCCAGTTCTGATGCAATTCAGTTCTCCCTGAATTGTAACTGCGCACTGGACCGTTGCGTCTAAAGTTATTCTGTCTCCCTTGATAACATTTATTTTGGTTCCCATATTGTCTGATTCTCTGATTGTCTCTGTGATAGTCACTATTGCGGAGAGGTGATCTTTCCCTGTAATTATTACAACTCTGCCAACGGTTGTCATATGGGTGATTTTTGTTTTGGTCACGATTTGTGTTGTGAGAATAGCCTTGTCCTGTCCAGTTATTCCTTTCATCGCAGAATTTCGACGGATGTGACCTGTAATTGTTGTGTTCCTGTTTTCGCGTTCTGCGATTGTCAGTGTCAATTTCTAATTCTTGTAAGAGTCCCTGAAAAGCTTCAATGTCGTCTTTGCAACGTCCTGCCAAAATAATATGTCGTAAATGTTCAGGTAATTTGATAAGCAAATACGGATGAGTTCTCAGGGGCTTTATGGGTTTGACAGGTACTGATTCTTGTGCAACATGTCTTCAAAATATTTCACAAGACTGGAAAATTCAGATTGTTCGAAATGTTTCATCATTAGGTTGCTATGTTTTACTCGGTCTTGTGTAGCTTGAGACCAATATGCTGAGAGGGAGGCATGATAAAATTCTCCTTCACTGTGGCAATCGTGAATGACCGATCGCATTCTTACAGCTGGTTCATTCACTAAATAGCTACACATAAATTCTAATCTGTGCTCTAATGACCAGTTGGGGGGGAAGCAATGAGAGAATTGATGAAGCCATGCTTGTGGACGAATGTCGTTGCCAGAATTCTTAAATGTTTTGAATTTGTGTGTAGTAATGAACAGCTTATAGTCAAAATCATCATGTCGGCGAGTCGCATGTCGGTCAATGTTGCGTCGTTTCGGCGGTTCCATTTCAAAATTCGGTGCACCTTGCCAATTTCTTTCATAATTTCCGAAATGCGCTGTGTTATTATTTTGCGGCTTTTCCGTATTTCTAAGTCCCTCTTCCCGTGTTGGAGCGCGAGTGTCCTCTGAAATACATAATTCTTGTATTACCTGTGTCAGCTGATCTTGTACTTCCCGGATTTCTCTTTGGTGTTGTGTATTAATTTGATTCTGATTTTGTTTGAATTTCCTAATTTGTTCGTACTCTTCCGTGTCATTAAAGACTACCGGTCTTGCTTCATTCAGATTATCATCTACCTTCGTAGATAAATTATTTAGCTGATCCGAAAGTTCGACTACTTTCTCTGATAGTGAACTGATTTCCTCCATGTGTCTTTCTGAACCAATTTTCAGAGTATCTACTGTGTACTTTAAGTTTTCCTGAGTTTTTGCAAGTTGCGTAACCGAATCGGTAGATGCAACTGAGTCAATTTTAGCCTGCAAGGTGTCGTGATTTTCATGAACAATAGTTTGCAGTTCTTTTATGGCTGCTTCGTGATTCTGTAATGCATTTTCATTCTGCGAAAAAATAGGTTGAAAATGCTCACAAATTTGTGTTTTTACGCCATTACAGACTTTTTGACATTTCGATTCAATGTTATGTAACTCAGTAGTTAGATCTTCACGTGTTTGTTCAAGTGTGGTGTCTAACTTTTGAAGCTTTTGCTGTGTTTGTCTCTGATTTTGTTCCATTGTGTCTAACTGTTGCTGTGTTTGTCTCTGATTTTGTTTCATTTGCTGCATTAATTGCAATAATAACGTATTAGTGTCTGGAATCTGTTCCTCTATGCTTTTCGGCAGTGCATTTGCACCGGCAACATTTACATTTTGACGAGCAGAAAATGTGTCTTGACTTATTTGAGAAAACGGTGAGGACCCAAAACCTGAGTCTACAGTATTTGCAATATTGTGTTCTGTCATTTCGGATTCCTGAGGCGAGCTGTTGCCGACCGATCGATCGATAATGCTTCCCTGTTCACTACTTGTTTCACTGTCTACACCATTATTTGCCGCCCGCTCCATTTCCCTATGCACAATTACCAAATTACTAGTTTGAACATTAGTTAATTCATTACACGGTGGCGCTAACACACTGCTTTCGTCTTCACTGTCATTTCTCAGTTTACTTTGGAGCCTAGTATGACGTTTTTCACACGCCATTATTGTCACAATATTTCACACGACAACACAGAAAAGCACAATTTGAAGAGAAAAATAAGAAAACACATTAACGTAGCACTGAAAATAATATCTAGTTAATTGCAAGCGGAGCTGCGAAATACTTGGTGCAAATCTACATGCATGCCATAAGTGTTTTACTGTACAACAATGAAAAACTACAACTACAAAGGAAATTCTCTCTATAATTACGCGCTAGCAATTAACAATAGCTACACTAATTACACAAACTACAAGAAAAAATCAGAAGATTCCAGTGAGGCATCCTCGGCTAAGGGTCGACATATGAAACGTCCCCTTAGAAAAATTGTACATGACTGTGCTTAAACTGACACACAATATTTTTAGCGAAACGCAATCTGACTTTCAAAAATCCCTATAAAAGAATGGCCCTGACTAACATTAACCTATACCTTTCACAAATCACTTACCTCACCAAAAATCTTCGTTACTCGAACTACTGCAATACAGCGAGAGCCAATACTGCCAGCTAAATAAAAGATTCAAACTACTGAAGGCACTAACTACTGATAGGCATAGTTAGCAAATGAATGATTTTAATAGAGAACAAAAAATGTATTTACCTTAATAGTCATAATATATATAGCAGTTCATGACATCCATTCTTACAAATCTACTGTTTCTGATGGACACACCTCCAGATTATCCATTCTCAAAAATCCGCCATCTCACTTCCCTACATCCACCACTGCTGGCGGCTCACCTCCAACTGCGCAATGCTACGCGCTGTTCACATCCAGCTGCCCAACACCACAATGGCAGACAACAATGCAAACTAGCCACAGACTGCACACAGCACAGCCAGTGATTTTCATACAGAGCGCTACGTGGCGTTACCAATATAAAAACCTAAACAGCCTACTTACAAAGTTCATTGTCCTATTTATTTTCTCCGCATAACGATTGCTGCAATTTTTTATATAACTGATTATTTAATGTGTCACATATTTTATCTAATTTCAATAGTTTTTCATCTCATTTTCACAGAAATAATTCCTCTCGTTTTAGTCCTAAATCAATCATTAACAGTTATATTTGTATACGAACATGCTTTGTAGATGCGTTAGATTAAACCTTCGACCCTGCAACAACTTCACAGACACAAATATTTGTACGTGATGACGGCGTAACAGCCGAAAACCGGCTTGTAAAAGAAAACAACCCCAGTTGTCAAGCCAGCATGAGATTTTTCACTCTGCAGCGGAGTGTGCGCTGATATGAAACTTCCTGGCAGATTAAAAGTGTGTGCCTGACCGAGACTCGAACTCGGGACCTTTGCCTTCCGCGAGCAAGTGCTCTACCATCTGAGCTACCCAAAAACGACTCGCGCCACCTCCCTACAGCTGTACTTCTGCCAGTAAGTCGTCTCCTACTTTCCAAACTTTACAGAAGCTCTCTTGCAAACCTTGCAGAACTAGCAATCCTGAAAGAAAGGATATTAGGAAAGTAAGAGACGAGGTACTGGCAGAAGTAAAGCTGTGGGGATGGGGCGTGAGTCGTGCTTGGGTAGCTCAGATGGTAGAGCACTTGCCCGCGAAAGGCAAAGGTCTCGAGTTCGAGTCTCGGTCCGGCACACACTTTTAATCTGCCACGAATTTTCAACCCCAGTGTCGTTTGTGTTTAACTTCATAATTAATTTAATCTTTATGGAGACGTTTCTGGACGTAACTGTGTAGCAAATGGCTCCGAGCACTTTGGGACTTAACTTCACAGGTCATCAGTCCCCTAGAACTTAGAACTACTTAAACCTAACTAAACTAAGGACATCAGACACATCCATGCCTGAGGCAAGATTCGAACCTGCGACCGTAGCGGTCGCGCGGTTCCAGACTGTAGCGCCTAGAACCGCTCGGCCACTCCAGCCGGCAACTGTGTAGCCTTTTACGGAAGGTAAACATGGGTAATGATATTAGGCAAGAAGAGAATAGAAGCTTTTGGAATGAGGTGCTACGGAATAATGCTAAAGGGTAAGTGAGCAGATCGAGTAAGTGATGTGGAGGTATTGAATCGAAATGCGTAAATGAGAAATTTATAGCGCCACTTGACTAAAATAGGGGTTTGGTTGATAAAACGCAGACTGAGACATCAAGGAATTGTCAATTTTGTGACGGAGAGAAACATAGGGAGTAAAGTGTGTAAAGGAGACTTATGCGTGAATATAGGAAGCAGGTTCAAATTGATGAAAACTGTAGCAGTTATTAATATATGAAGAACTACAGTATAGACAAGCGTGAAAATGTGTATCAGACAAGTCTTCAGACTGTAGCCCACAACAACAACATATTCCATTACAGTTTTGGGACGCCTCCAAATGCTAACTGGGGCACGTATTTATAACACCCGCACCTTGTTTCCGCCCCCTCTATATATTTCAGAATATTATACATTCTGGATCAACATTTCTTATAATTTCCGGAAGACTGGTAAACCTGATTACCAGTATCGTTCATTTTCATTTATTTTTGGAAGTCACGCTCGTGACACACGTCACACCATTTTAAGGGCGACTTACCGACATTATACTTTTTAAATATTTCTTCATTTTAATAAGTTGTTCGTGTAGCAATTTTTTAAATTATTTCAACATATTGAAGAGTTACCATGGAACAAACATAGCCACTCCGTTAGCATCATACAGAGTTTTTTGAAACATAATCAAAGTTTTCTCAGCTTGGTGTGAGGCCCAACTTGAAATGAACACGTTTCATAACAAAAAGATTGCTAAGACCTAAAGATGACAGCAAAGTCAGTCGAAACCGATTGTTTTAAAAGAAGAAATATTTATACGATCTTGGCTTTAGAATATTTTTAGCAAGTCAAACATATCGCTCCTTCTGTCTTCTCAAAATGAGAAAATTTAATCTTTCTCAAGACCTTTTAACCCAAATAAAGTGGCAGTTTAATTAACACTCATTTCTGAATTCTGTAATTTCTTTCACGACTTTTAAACAATATATTCTTCTGTATCCGCTTCTTAAACTAGTTTGTTACTGTGACTATTTAAATATTTTTCTTTTAATTGGACCAACATTTAAAGCACTGTTATAATGCTGGTGCCGTTTTCTCTCTGTTGCTACTGTGTTATGTGCTTTCTTAATTAAAAGTATCCACCCAGCATTTTTATTTTCTTCCTACTGTTGCTGTTTTCAGTTGCTTCTTTCACCATTTTCCATTGTATCTTTTTTTATCTTCTGGAATAAATTTGCAGTAACACTCTGCAAAAGAATTGAAGGATCACTATTTCGAAACCACGTCATTTTCCTCATTGCAAAGCAGAAGTTTGAAATTTGGCTCAAATGCGCCTACAACGTCCTGTAACGACGCAAAAGCGTGGCACCATGCAACGCCACCCTCGAACTTGGAGACGCTTCAGGTAGCGAGGTGTCGACAAATGCGAAAAAAGGCCACAGCTCAGAGATTCCTGTGATGTGTAAGATGTGTCAATGGCGTCACAATTCTTTCCAACGCGACTTGGACGCTTCACACGATTGTAAGGTCGTCACATTCCATTTTGCCCACATTTCGGGCGTTGCTGACGCCTCTGTGTTGGATATGAGAATCGTGACATTTTTTGAAATCTTATGGGCAGCCGAGGAAAATATTTCAAACACACCACCGCTCAGAATCGATATGAAAAGGCCCTAAGAAGTGAAATAAATTGCATCAATGAAACCATACCTCCTCTAAGGACATCGTGGGGCTGCAACCCCATTGAATGGATTCTGACCGCTTCAGTGCGACTGTGGTTTTTTCACCGGTGTACAGCGTGAAACCACTATGGACCGTTCAAAACCACTAGAGGAAATTTGAACGGAAGCAGCAAACGGTGTTTCTGCTTTTCAGCCTTCCTGTCTCGCGCCCTCATGGCGCGGTCTGGGGACGAGGGTGGGGTGTTGTGGGAGGAGGTGGGAGGTTTGCGTTATTGACCCTTGCGTAATCAGCTGGGCAACACCCTCGTTGACACCCTCTCACCTTCATTTTAAATTTATACCTGCACACAGAGACAACTCTTGATTAGTTTCTTTCCGCCTGTAACATGTTTCATTGTACAACTAAGTAGCTTCGTGACACACACAGTGTTTACGGTTACTACAACCCTCATCACAAGTTGGGAAGCGGGGCCAAATTTCTAGTAGTTTACTGTCGAGTTGAGATTTTCACACACAAATGTTTTATTCATATCTTACAGAAACTAGCAGTACGGCAATAAACAGCCTTTTAAACACGCCGCTAACGGCAATCAAGTAATTTATAGCAATACAACAATATAAAAAGAATTCTTTTTTTTAAAAAAAAAATGATTCAAATGGCTCTGAGCACTATTCGACTTAACTTCTGAGGTCATCAGACGCCTAGAACTTAGAACTAATTAAACCTAACTAACCTAAGGACATCACATACATCCATGCCCGAGGCATGATTCGAACCTGCGACGTAGCGGACGCTCGGTTCCAGACTGTAGCGCCCAGAACCGCACGGCCACTCCGGCCGGCCCTTTTTTTTAAATGGAAGTAACAGTACGGCAATAAACAACCTTTCAAAACACGCCGCTAACGGCAATCAAGTCATTTATAACAACAATACCACAATTTAAAAAAGTTTATTTAAAAAAACACAGAAGCTAGTAGTACTGCAATAAACAACCTTTCAAAACACGCCGCTAACGGCAATCAAGTAATTTATAGCAATGCAACAGCTTAAAAAATTTAAAGAACATTAGTAAACAGGCTACTAAAGTAAATACAGAACTTTGTTAGTAAAGTACGGTGAGGTAGTGAAGCTACCAACCCTGCCATTAAAAAAAAAAAAAAATCAAAGGTCTCAGCAAACACACGATTAATGGCAATAAAGGAATGGAGGAATTTAAAAAAGTTTTTAAACAAAAGTGTCCTGGAATATCATTAGAACATAACAGATATGAGGAGTCCGTGTAAGGCGGCCTAAAATCACCCACTCAGGGATGCTCATGCTAGACAGAATACTGACCAATTTAAATACGCCCGTAAACACAATTGCCACTCTCAGGCTGGTCACTGCACCGACTTTTAGCCAGCGAAAACTTGTAATAAGATGGCTTAAAGTGCTGACAGAATTAAGAGCTAACCTCGTGCAAGGAAAATTACACCACACAGTCCTGAATGAGCGACCACATGATCAACCAACAAGAAGCATGAATTTACTCATAACACACGACAGAACAGCGAAACAATTAAACTGCCAAAACTACACCTCCCATCTGGCAGTAACGAGAGGAGGAGAATAGATCACTGTCTTCAATTACACCGTTGCCAGGGACAGGAAACCCGATCGCCGGAGGCCACAAGGCAGAAGAGACACTGGTTACGCAAACTTCTTACTTAATGATTAAACCTTCCACTAACGTAACTTGCAATTATCCTCGAACAGGCAGTACACGACCTCCGATGGCAAGGATCCACACATCCGACCGCGCATTCGTCGCCAGTGTACCCACACGCCACGGTCACGCGACAACACGCTCTGTCACCGGAGTTCACGTCTTCTCCGCAGCGTTGACGGGTAGTGACCGCTCCTTCATGTTAGGTGTCTCCTTTTTAAACTCCAGTGTTGAAACGGAGGACTTAAAGAAGCTTGTTAACGTCCCACCAAGGTGAAATGAACAGCAACTACTCGTGGGGCGATTCTGTATACAACCAACCCGCGGGGAGCTCTTCCGTCAACTCGACCCGCTCGTTACACACAACCGACATACATCACGTGGCGACTCGGTACAACCGACCAAGGCTGGTCCGCGCTGGCGAGCCCTACTGTCCTCCCGTGTCCATCAGATTCTCTGAGCGCGCGCCCCTACTTCCGCGCCACCACACGAAGTTACCACTGGTCAAAGATCTCACTTCCTGCAAAGCAGTTTCCCGCAAGCAAAACGCAGATATATATAGCAGAGGGAAAAGAAAACCAAGCAGCCACGTAATGACAGACAACATATCAAACATGCCAAGGGGAAGAAAAGGAAAACCAGTGCAATTTAAACAAAAAATGCAGCACGAGTCGATACACGGCTCACTTCGTAAACAGTTACCCCTACCGCCTAGTTACGTGTTTATAAAAGACAGAATATACACTCCTGGAAATGGAAAGAAGAACACATTGACACCGGTGTGTCAGACCCACCATACTTGCTCCGGACACTGCGAGAGAGCTGTACAAGCAATGATCACACGCACGGCACAGCGGACACACCAGGAACCGCGGTGTTGGCCGTCGAATGGCGCTAGCTGCGCAGCATTTGTGCACCGCCGCCGTCAGTGTCAGCCAGTTTGCCGTGGCATACGGAGCTCCATCGCAGTCTTTAACACTGGTAGCATGCCGCGACAGCGTGGACGTGAACCGTATGTGCAGTTGACGGACTTTGAGCGAGGGCGTATAGTGGGCATGCGGGAGGCCGGGTGGACGTACCGCCGAATTGCTCAACCCGTGGGGCGTGAGGTCTCCACAGTACATCGATGTTGTCGCCAGTGGTCGGCGGAAGGTGCACGTGCCCGTCGACCTGGGACCGGACCGCAGCGACGCACGGATGCACGCCAAGACCGTAGGATCCTACGCAGTGCCGTAGGGGACCGCACCGCCACTTCCCAGCAAATTTGGGACACTGTTGCTCCTGGGGTATCGGCGAGGACCATTCGCAACCGTCTCCATGAAGCTGGGCTACGGTCCCGCACACCGTTAGGCCGTCTTCCGCTCACGCCCCAACATCGTGCAGCCCGCCTCCAGTGGTGTCGCGACAGGCGTGAATGGAGGGACGAATGGAGACGTGTCGTCTTCAGCGATGAGAGTCGCTTCTGCCTTGGTGCCAATGATGGTCGTATGCGTGTTTGGCGCCGTGCAGGTGAGCGCGACAATCAGGACTGCATACGACCGAGGCACACAGGGCCAACACCCGGCATCATGGTGTGGGGAGCGATCTCCTACACTGGCCGTACACCACTGGTGATCGTCGAGGGGACACTGAATAGTGCACGGTACATCCAAACCGTCATCGAACCCATCGTTCTACCATTCCTAGACCGGCAAGGGAACTTGCTGTTCCAACAGGACAATGCACGTCCGCATGTATCCCGTGCCACCCAACGTGCTCTAGAAGGTGTAAGTCAACTACCCTGGCCAGCAAGATCTCCGGATCTGTCCCCCATTGGGCATGTTTGGGACTGGATGAAGCGTCGTCTCACGCAGTCTGCACGTCCAGCACGAACGCTGGTCCAACTGAGGCGCCAGGTGGAAATGGCGTGGCAAGCCGTTCCACAGGACTACATCCAGCATCTCTACGACCGTCTCCATGGGAGAATAGCAGCCTGCATTGCTGCGAAAGGTGGATATACACTGTACTAGTGCCGACATTGTGCATGGCCTGTTGCCTGTGTCTATGTGCCTGTGGTTCTGTCAGTGTGATCATGTGATGTATCTGACCCCAGGAATGTGTCAATAAAGTTTCCCCTTCCTGGGACAATGAATTCACGGTGTTCTTATTTCAATTTCCAGGATTGTACATTTAGAGCGGTTTCAAATTCTCAAGCAATCGTCCATACCTTCATCGCATGCTGCAGCGTAGCTTCACCATAAACTTTCCATCGTGGTTTCTTTTAACTTGCATATCTGATAATGCCATTTACTTGTTTCCCACAATAAGATTAGCTTTCGTCGGCTAAATTCTGACACGGCTAAGAGACTCCTACTTCGTATTTGGCTCGTCCTCTGATATGAATTAGTTCCCCGTCACCAGAAGTACAACGCTAACGCGTGCAGCAGCACAGGCAGTGGTTCTGAGAGAGGTCTTGCTCGGCGCAGTGGGTTCCCTGCGGCCCAGAGCGCACACAGTGCGATCGCAGGCGTTATTGTGCCGTCCTGCCCTGTCCCCAGCGTTCTGCAGAAGCTGTCAGCTCCACTCAGGGCGCCACGTGCCACAGAATGCGACTCCACCGCCGGGCAGTGGTCGAGGTATGAAGTATCGTGGCAGGCGCTGGAAGTCAAGCGAGCCTGGAACATGCAGTTATCTCCAGGCAAGCGCTAAGCGGGGTAACTGTTTCTCGCTGTGCTTGAAGTAGTCAGCTTTCGCTTTCTGTCTCTTTGGTCTCCGTACACGAATAATCTCTCACATACACATCAATCATATCGTATTCTTCACATTTTGCTCTTTCTCTAGAGCTACCTCCTGCGTTAGGAGAGGTTAAGTCACTACAGGGGTGGTTCTGGCCACGCGCTTGACAATGGAAGCAAGACTTAATAAATTTTAATACCATTTATAAGATTTTACGTTCTACAAAAAGCGTTCGACAACGTAAAGTGCTGTATTTTTTGACGTGTTTATTACCATTTGCTTAATTCAGTTGATGTATTTTCATAGTTTCTCACTTCGTCAGTTACATTCAATACATCATGTGGCCTCCAAAGATTTGTACTGTGCTTCGTCTTTTTGTCTTGTTATTCTTCTGCTGCTATATTTTTTTTTTTAACATGTTGGTGTCAGAGACAGCAGATGACCTGGAAGAGCAGCTGAACGGAATAGGCAGTGTCTTGAATGGAGGGTATACGATGAACATGAACAACAGCAAAACAAAGATAATGGAATATAGTCTAATTAAATCAGATGATGCCGAGGGATTAGATTAGCAAACGAGACACTAAAACTAATAGCTGAGTGTTGCTGTTTGGGCACCAAAGTAACTCATCATGGCCGAAGCAGAGAGGATGTAAAAAAGAGATTGTCAATGGCTAGAATAGAAATTTATGAACATCGAATGTTGCTGTTTGGGCACCAAAGTAACTCATCATGGCCGAAGCAGAGAGGATGTAAAAAAGAGATTGTCAATGGCAAGAATAGAAATTTATGAACAACGAATAAGTTCTTTCTGCAGGTATTTGTATGGATCACATCATGAGTGGAAGTGAAACATGGACAATAAACATTTTAAACAAGAAGAGGATAGAAGCTTTTGAAATGTTGTGCTATAGAAGAATTCTGAGGATTAGATGGGTAGATCAAGTAACTATGAGAAGGTACTTAATAAAATCCAGAGAAAATAAATTCGTGGCCCAACCTGACTAGAAGAAGTGATCGGTTGATAGGACACATTCTGAGACATCAAGCAATCATCAGTTTTGTACTGGAGGGAAGTGTAGGGGTATACATCGTAGAGAGAGAACAAGAGATGAATGCAGTAGCAGATTCGTAAGGAGGTATTCGGAAATGAAGAGGCTTGCACAGGATAGAGTAGCATGGAGAGCTACATCAAACCAGTCTTCCGACTACAGACCACAACAACATAGATTTCAGGCAAAATTCACTTCAGCATATGCAATTATCTCACACAGTGCGATAAAAGAAACAGAGTATTCCTCTGACCTATAAAACCAAGCTGTATAAAGACTAGCGAAATACGTGTGATACGATTAAGCTCCAAAGTAACGTTAGTCTGACTGCACTAATACGATAAAATCAGCAAACTTTTAATATCCCTTCAATTTTACTCTATAGCTCATAAACAATAAATTTTTCTCAATGTCTTCATCCACACCTGAAAATGTTTAAAATCCGATTTCGAAATGTCTGCCGAGCGAGGTAGCCTCGTGGTCTCGGGCGACTTGCCACGGTTCGGCGGCTCCCACCGTCGGAGGTTCGAGTCCTCCCCCGGGCATGGATGTGTGTGTTGTCCTTAACGTAAATTAGTTTAAGTTAGATTAAGTAGTGTGTAAGCCTAGGGGCCGATAATCTCAGCAGTTTCGTCCCATTGGAACTTACCACAAATTTCCAAAAATTTCGAAATCTCTGCCGTATCATCATATAATCGATGTGTCAATGGATCAAAATCTCTTTCGCTCACATAACCTTCTTACATGGTTCTTAAACAAGGTGATAGCAATGATTAAATTATTGTCTGTATAATATTCTTTTGAGACGGCTTCCCTGTCATTCTTTTGCCCCAGTCAACGTTCTTCTAGAATTTACCGTTCGATTTCTTTCCTATCATGCACCGCCAGTCCTCCATCGCAAATTTTCGTTTTCCTTAACGGCCTGTAAAATCTAGGGGGCTTGTGCTCTAAACTTATATTACTGCGGGGGAAGTTAGCTTTGTGTCCGTACTGGCAACAATAAATCGTTCACAACTCTGAAATCGTCTTACCGTAAGATATATGTAGAGGAAGCAATATGTTGGCTCGGTCTTATAGGAAAGTAGTCTGGTTCAAATGGCTCTGAGCACTATGCGACTTAACTGCTGAGGTCATCAGTCGCTTAGAACTTAGAACTAATTAAACCTAACTAACCTAAGGACATCACACACATCCATGGCCGAGGCAGGATTCGAACCTGCGACCGTAGCGGTTGCTCGGTTCCAGACTGTAGCGCCTAGAACCGCACAGCCACTCCGGCCGGCCGAAAGTAGTCTTTTTGAAATTTTAACATCATACCTCACCATGTTGAACCACGTCTCTCTCGTACCGTCTTGCCCTGTGGTTGAGTGAGCATCCTTGGGAGACTTCACAATTACTAAATTAACCCGTATCAAAACGGTTACTCTTCTTTGGGTCTTAGAGTGAGGAGAAATACTCAAATATCGGTCAACGAGGTTGATGTAAGATACCTCCTTAGTGGTAGCTAGCGTCGTTCTTCTTCTCTCACAGAGTCGAAAACTTTAAATTAGTCCATGCTTAGATCAGACCAGAATTGAGACCGAAGTCGACGGAGCCGTTTAAAAAGAGCCATCTTGGCTTTTGTCTTATTGTGCTTAAGCAAAGTCAGATACAACTGTTCTTCATTATCGAAAGGATATCCCAACTTCTCTCTCCCCGAATACGAGTTCCTTGTCTCAGCCTTCGTGTCACTTTTGGCAAGAAAGGTAGTAGCAGGACTGTTCAGCAGTTTTGTCAGATTTATGCGCGTCATCACTTTATTACAATGACCAGGGTGGCAACGAATTCTAATTGGCGTACCGATGTTCGTAAGTTTCTTACAGCCAGGAAGACAGCTGCGTCATCAACAGCTTTGCACTTCTTGATTGAGCTAGGAGGGCCAGTAAAACTGAAACGAGACATATGGGAAAGAAAGTAAGTAAACTGTTTATTATTTCAGCAGTAATTCAGTGATGATACTGTGAGATAAGGTTGTCGGTACCTTCATGGAAAAATGTTTGCGGTTGCCTGCGGAACTGTGATTCTACCCTGGTGTGCAGCTCTCGTGGGCGGGCCTACATGTTGCCAAGGTCATTTCGACTACGCTGCAGAAGTTTTGTTTGCAAGACCTTTTACATACTCCATTCGGTCATGATCTCTCTCCACGCGATTTTCATATTTTTGAAAAAAGAAAAACGAGGGGGTCGATTTGCTTGGGACGAAGAGGGTGAACGACTGGGTTCAATCATGGTTCAATGGGCAGCTGCAAACATTGTTCCATGAAGGTGTTGATCGTCTTGTCTCACAATGAGATGAGCGCTTTAACAGTTATGGCGTTTACTTTTCAAATAATAATCAGTTTTTCCATCTGTCTCGTTTTCTTTTGAGTGCCCCTTATAAATGTGAGCGTTTTCGTCCAAATGAAGGAATTCAGTGCCTTCCCTAGGTTATTAAAGTCATCTTGTAAATCATAAGGCGAAGAGAGTCCCCATTCGTAACTACAAAGAGTTAGGCTATACCAAGAAAAATGTTCCTCATATTTTTCCCGTAGTAATAGTGAGAATTTACTGGCTTTTGTTTATACACAACGAAATAAATTTTCCTTGCCGTTTTTTAGTTGGTGTCCCTTGTCCATTACGAATAATTCTCATTTTTAATATTATTTTTTCATCATTCCAATGAATTTCAGTAAGAGAATAGTCGCCGTTACATATAGTTTTAAAATGCTCGTACGACATATGAAATGGCAAAACCACCAAGCGCTTAACTCACCTGTACAGTCCTCAACACATTAATGTTTCTATTTTCTGTTCGTTTACGAAGTAAATTATAATGCGGAAGATGTGTGATTTTCTTTTTCACGTTTCTTGGTGCTATTCATGGTGAGCTAACTATTTCAGTTAAAATATCCTTCACTGCTTTCGAAATATTACACACACACACACACACACACACACACACACACACATACAAGCATACACCAAGGAAAAATCCATGGCAGTTCCAAGAACTGAACCCTCGTCCTTCGCATAGTAATCAGACACGAACACCACTTACAGTCAGCTAGGGCGTGGGAAAAGTTGGACATATAAGTGATTTTTTTTTTATATAGACAGCCATATTTTCGACTAGGAAAAATTTATTGGTAATACGAATGCTACCTAATAGCAAGATACTACAAACGCATTTCGGCGATACACCCAACAAAGCTGCTCTATGGGGATACTGGTTCCACTGTAACTCACTACACAACTGATTATACGGCCACTGCATGTAAAAAGCATTAATCGTGAGAGAATCACAACTTTCCAGGTTATTCTCAACATGTCGCAAGAAGAACAGAAAAGCTCTACGTTTACATGCAGTACGTTCTTCATTAAGTAGTCAAGGCGTCAGTAGTTGCTGTACAATTACTTCAAATCATTCTTCGAACGCATATTTATTTCCCAAATATGTTTTATTCGTTTAAAACACCGTCAGTGTTCTGTAAACAAACATATCTGCAATTCTGGATTATTTCTAGGTCCAAAAAGTTTGTTTCGTAAGTAACTGAAGTGAGTTTTTTGCTTAGTGCATTTTCACCCGACTTTACATTCGTAAGTGTCCTCTCTACGCACAGTTTTCAGGTATTCTTGCCTTTTGCACTCGTGCTTTAGCTTAGTTTTACTTTGACTTGCAGTGCTATAAATTTCTTAGTAAATAATGTTCATGCACGTGGATTGTACTTTACTTAATCTTCTTTTCATCTGTGCTCTTTGGTATGTGCAATAAGTCGTTTTATGTATGTTCATATGTATTTATTTAATTCTGTGAGTGTGTGTTAATAATCTGAAAAGGGTAGGGAAGGTTAGGAGGCTAATGATGAACACAATGCGATGAACAGAGATTGCAAAAACGGCAGAAACTGGGCAAAATAAAAACACGTTTATAGTACGTGCAAAGAATAATTTAAAATACCTGAAGTAAGTTTAGTTAGGAAATTCTTGGTGATCTATGAAATTGTTATATTTTGAATTTAGCTTATCAAGAAATTAACTTGTAAATCGAAAGATGTTGGGGTTCTGTTTTAAAAATTGCCGTAACAAGATTAGTAAAACAAAACCGCTGTGACATTTAGACCGTTTCTCACTGTAACTCTTAAGGCCAAAGGCGACGATTCTAGGAGAAATGTCATTTTCATAATGGAGAATAATAGTAGCAGGGGTTTATCAAGGAAGAAATTGAGTTGGTATCTATTTCTTTTGGAGGAGAAGTACAACTGAAAAAGAGGCAAGTAACGATGGCAATGGATGGGTAGGAATGCAGAAGTGTGTGCGATAAAACTAGGTGAAGGTTCAAAGGAAAAATGTGTCTTGGAAAGTGGAACAACGAAAACGATTGTACTCCCATTCCTATGTTAGAACTGAGTAATTGCAAGTGTTATGCTTTGAAGAAGAGTTTCTGCAACTACTATGCAACTACTAAGAAGTAAAATGTCATGTTATGCAGATTAAAATTAGCAAATGAAAACCAATACGCCGGCAGCTGAAAATCAACACTCTACCGCACTCTATCCAGTGCATGAACTACGCGTCGCCGTTATTACGTCAGACATGAAGATATTCGTCGTACGTATGCTTACACTGTTGGCACTGTTGAACAGCACCGAAGTTTTATGCAGAAATTTTGGTATTGCTAGTATTCGAGATATGCATCGTACTGTGAAGAAAGAGTATGCTGCATACCACGGATGAGCACTGATTATGGTGTTTAAAAAGAAGTGTCACATATGCCTACAGGAGGTAGTATTGATCAAAAATAGAAGAAAAGTTCCTATAACGATTTGTCCGGAATCGAATACCTGTTAAGATAAGGGTCAATCTGTCCTCTCATTCCCATCTGTCTTTTACGTAGAAGTTGACACTGTAGGCTCTGCTTTGTACTTTTATCAAGCTTCTGGACTAGAGTTCGAAAGCTACTGTACGCTGCCGCAGCCTATCGTAAGAATGCATAGACTAAGATAGTTTTCCTAGCAGCTGGGATCAGTTAAGACCATAAACTCGTTACATGTACGTTAGGGGTGTGACATTTTTGTAGGGCGTTACCTCATTTTGATCGTTTTGTTCGCTTGTGCGGTCAGTGTCTTACTAGATACCAGAAGCAGCGAGGAGTCTAGAAACTGAGCGATAATATATCAAGGGCCGCGTGACCTACTGAACATTTTTGTGCTACATAGTTATCCACCGGTCTGTGGCTTAAAAATAAAAAGCATCTATAGCAAAATTGCAACTGTCAATGTTTATTAGAAAATCATTGATTTTTATCGTGAAACAGCAGGCCCTGTAGTAAAATTGAAAAAACAAAGCAGATTTATCAAACAGCGCTAGCAACTCCATTTCCTTAGGAAAAGGTAATTTAAGTAAACTTATTAAACATCACTTCAGTACTTCGCCGAGATTATATCAATCATACTTTCGCACTTATCAATAATGTTAGGAAACTCTTTCCTTTGAACACGATGAAGAATGTTTTATTGAATACAAAATAACAACAGTAATTACATAGAATTTTTATGCTTGTGCATGTAAGCTGTACTTGCATCAAAATTAATTGTTTCAGTTAGACAATAGCACAGAAGCTACGTGATCAACTAATATTTATGATTTATAAAATGCAATTTATATTTGTAACGATACCAAATACACAATAAACTAACGCTGAGCGACGTGCGGTTCTGTGTGCAAAACAAACGAACAACAAAGGAAGAGAAGTCATCGGCTCCAAGTTTCTCTCACACAAAATTAAAATTGAAACAACTGAGCCCTCGGTCACAATTTTTTAGTCTTATTAACCAGGTTTCAGCTCTTCTAAGAGTGCCTTCATCAGAATTTAGATATTTAAAGTGGTCTATGACATAATTACGAATTTGTGGGAAGAAAAAACTTTTTTATATAAAAAACATGTCCGAAAGAACAGAGACCATCGGTAACCATGCAGCTCGTTAGAATGAAATTACAATGCAATGAATACCCCTAGCTGATATAAGTCAACGGGGTCAGGTGAAAATGTGTGACCCGACCGGGACTCGAACCCGGGATTCCTGCTTACATGGCAGACGCTCTATCCATCTTTCTTTTATTTTTTTATTTTTTTTATAGTAAGTAGGTCAGGGGGCAGAGTGGGCAGGGGTCGTACTTGGAGGCCTGGCCACGGTGTCCCCGTCTCCTGACAGGATAGGGGAGAGGCAGCGGGAAGGAAACATTGTATATTTAGGCAATTTTTTTTGTATTAGTAACAATAATATTTTATTTATTCATTTAATTTTAATGTCCCAAAAGAAAAATCATATATGAAAAAGAAGGGAAAGAAATATAAGGACGAAGTGACATCCTCGACACTTCACTGGGAGTAAATCCTATTCCTCGTAACAACGTAAACCTGGGACTCCCCACCTCTTCGGGGGGTTATGAAACATGCTGCCTAGAAAGTTCGCAAAATGCGTTTTATATTTAGAGTGGCGTCGGATGATTTCGTGTTGTTCTAGTAGATAATGCCAATAGTCCATGACCGATATCAAGGTCCGCGAGAGCATGTAGTGCGATGCGTGTCCTCCAATCCATCGGATTGCCGATGTTTTTTGTGAGGGGAAAAAGACAGCGTCAGGGAAG
Organism: Schistocerca serialis cubense; assembly: GCF_023864345.2. NCBI lineage: Eukaryota > Metazoa > Arthropoda > Insecta > Orthoptera > Acrididae > Schistocerca > Schistocerca serialis. The sequence goes on from NC_064645.1 coordinate 504,655,139, forward strand.
AATAAAGCGTCCATCGTGATCGTAGATTCGTCGGTGCGTCGGAGGAGGGCCATGATGCGTTGCGTCAGCTGCCAAACATCATTTGCCTCACCGCACTGCAGAGAATGTTCGTCGGTGTCCTGCATGCCACATATAAGGCAGAGTGGGGAATCGACCATGCGAATGTCGTACAATCGTTGGCGGTTGACTGTCTTGCGGTTGATGAATTTATACCATGACAATCTCGCTGCCGTGGTGAGGAGAGGCGTATGGACAGCTCGCCAAATCTGTCTCCAGTCTCGCGTTGGGTATTTAAGTTCGACAACATTGCTGCCATGATGACGCCGCAAGTATCGATATATCTCACGGGTAGTGGGGAGTCTTGTAGAAGGTATCTGTAACTGAAGATAACTAAAACCAACAAAGAATCGCTCGACGTGAGAAAAAGAGGGCGAAACTGTGCCTACCGCCACCGGGGGTTCAAAGGACGTGGGAAGAAGCACATCCAGGATGGCCGACGTGATGGCGTGTTGCCGTTGGTTCCAAGTTCGCAGCGTCGCTCGCAGGTATAGAACTAGAGCCTTTTTCCGCACGTCCGTGAGGTTAAGTCCTCCAGAATGGTGTGGGAGAGTTAAAGTCTCGTATTTGATCTTAAACAACATTCCTTGGCTGACATAGTATCCAAAGGCCGCCATTAATCTGTCAGCAATACCATGTGGCATTGACAGTACCTGTGCCAGGTGCGGCAGTCGCGAGGCCAGGTGAACATTAGTGTAGTCCACCCTTTGGAGCAGGTCGTGCGTCCGGAGTGAATTGTTGCGTATGTGCAGTCGGACGTGCTGGAGGAGACGTCGATAGCTCGCCGCCGCTGATTGCCTTAGCGATCGGGTGAATAATACACCTAAGCATCTCAAGATGTCCACCGTCGTAAACGGACTGTGCAGAGCGTCCAGCCCTCGACCGATGTGCATGATCTTGGTTTTATTCATGTTGATCCATCTGAACCACCGAGGACACAGAGGATAGTGCGACTTCAAAGACTTACCTCTGGCACGCCTCCCGTGAGACCCACATTCCCAACTTATTGTCCCGCACTATATTCATAGTGCCCCTGCCCATTATACTCATTACTCGCGGCTTTTTGCCGATTCCCGTAAGAGTTCGGGCACTGTTTGTGTCTCTAAGGGCTGCTCATACCTGTACAGCCACAGTTTGCAACAGACTGAGGCGCCCGCGTTAACAAGCGTGGCAGGTGAACATGACATTGCAGCGAGAGCGCAATCTAGCAGCCGCAGGTACAACTTGGCTACTTAACATTAAATGTAGACAGGTAAAATTATAATGAATTTTGTTCAGTACATAACGTAAAAGGCAATATTTTGTTTAATAGTGACAGATAAAGTAATACTTTGACTACGTCAGATCTTAGAAGTACAGTTTGAAACATAAATGTCTAAATTCTGATGAAGGCACTCTTAGAAATGTTGAAACCTGGTTAATAAGACTCACTTGTTTCAACTTTAATTATTAAACGGTCACTGGACCAAGCAGCCATGTTCAAAACTTTCTCTCACACACATTCATATATGTTTGTTTCCCTACCAATGCTACCAACACTACTCTTAATCGTACCATTTACGACACCACTTATGTACTGTTTCAAAACTACCGAACCGTAGTTTTTGTAGAGCTCAGCTCCATTCCTCACATTTCCTTCAGCCCCTCTTCGCAGTGAACCAAGCACTCTGTCAAATACAGCTGGCTCCACTGGATTGCGTCACATGTATTGGTTACATGTTCCTGTAAGTTCTGCACATTGTCGATGGGTGGACATACAGCTACACCATAGCCAGAAATACAACGTATTCTGATCTAGTGAACGAGGAGGCATGCTACCGGATCTCCTCGACCAAACCATCACCCATGAAACACTGTAGTGATGAACGGTCGCACGATTCGTAGAAAATGTGGTCTTCCATAAACCACAGTCGGGGCAGTGTCTTTCTGCGAGAATAACGTTCTCCAACAGCGTTGGCAATTCCTCGCGCTGACATCTACATCTACATCTACATCTACATTTATACTCCGCAAGCCACCCAACGGTGTGTGGCGGAGGGCACTTTACGTGCCACTGTCATTACCTCCCTTTCCTGTTCCAGTCGCGTATGGTTCGCGGGAAGAACGACTGTCTGAAAGCCTCCGTGCGCGCTCTAATCTCTCTAATTTTACATTCGTGAGCTCCTCGGGAGGTATAAGTAGGGGGAAGCAATATATTCGATACCTCATCCAGAAACGCACCCTCTCGAAACCTGGACAGCAAGCTACACCGCGATGCAGAGCGCCTCTCTTGCAGAGTCTGCCACTTGAGTTTGCTAAACATCTCCGTAACGCTATCACGGTTACCAAATAACCCTGTGACGAAACGCGCCGCTCTTCTTTGGATCTTCTCTATCTCCTCCGTCAGACCGATCTGGTACGGATCCCACACTGATGAGCAATACTCAAGTATAGGTCGAACGAGTGTTTTGTAAGCCACCTCCTTTGTTGATGGACTACATTTTCTAAGCACTCTCCCAATGAATCTCAACCTGGTACCCGCCTTACCAACAATTAATTTTATATGATCATTCCACTTCAAATCGTTCCGCACGCATACTCCCAGATATTTTACAGAAGTAACTGCTACCAGTGTTTGTTCCGCTATCATATAATCATACAATAAAGGATCCTTCTTTCTATGTATTCGCAATACATTACATTTGTCTATGTTAAGGGTCAGTTGCCACTCCCTGCACCAAGTGCCTATCCGCTGCAGATCTTCTTACATTTCGCTACAATTTTCTAATGCTGCAACTTCTCTGTATACTACAGCATCATCCGCGAAAAGCAGTACCATTTAAGTTGTTTGGTAAAGCGTGTAAGCCAATGACTATGTCACTGACTTTTCCTGCCCATACTAAAGCGATCCTGACGCTTCATCTCCATGATTGCACGAGACTTTGCATCTGCCCACACGTACGTATCGAAGTAATATACTATGTCGTCTCCTGTGAATCCTGACTCATCCGTAAACAGAACTGAGGCTGTGGACTATAGATCATCAACGGCCCATACTCTAAAGTGACAAAAGTCGTGGGATATCTCCTAATATCGTGTCCGACCCTCTTTTTCCCAGCGTAGTGCAGCAACTCGGCGCGGCACGAGCTCAACAAGTTCCCTGCAGAAATATTGAACTATACTGCCTCTATAGCCGTCCATAATTCCGAAATGTCGCCTGTGCAGGATTTTGTACACGAACTGACCTCTCGATTAGGTCCCATAAATGTTCGATGGGATTCATGCCGGGCGATCTGGGTGGGCAAACTATTCACTCGAATTGTCCAGAAAGTTCTCCAAACAAATCGCGAACAATGGTGACCCTGTGACATGGAGAATCCTCATCCGTAAAAATTCCGCCGTTGTTTGAGAACATGACGTCCATGTATTGCTGCAAATGGTCTCCAAGTAGCCAAGCATCCAGAGGACCCAATCCATTCCGTGTAAACACAGCCTACATCATTATGGGCAACTACCAGCTTTCACAGTGTCTTGTTGACAACTTGAATCCTTGACTTCGAGGGGTCTGCGCTACACTCAAACCCTACCATCAGCTCTTACCAACTGGAATCGGGATTCATCTGACGAGGGCACTGTTTCCAGTCGTCGGTCGTCTGCTGCCATAGCCCATTAACGCCCAACATCACCGCACTGTTCTAATGGATAAGTTCGACGTACGTCCCACGTTGACTTACGCAGTTATTTCACGCAGTGTTGCTTGTCTGTTAGCACTGACAACTCTACGCACATGCCACTGTTTTCAGTCGTTAAGCGAAAGCCGTCGCCCACTGCATTGCACATGGCAAGAAGTAATGCGTGAAATATGGTATTCGCGACACACTCTTGACACTATGGATCGCGGAATATTGAATTCCCTAACGATTCCCGAAACAGAATCTTCCATGTGTCTAAATCAAAGTACCATTCGCTTACAAAGTCTGTTAATTCCCACTGTGCAGCCATATTCACATGAATCACCTGAGTACAAACGATAGTTTCGCCAATTCAGTCTCCTCTCATAACTGCCATCGGCATATATGCGTACCACTATCCCATGACTTTTCGCACCGCAGTGTATCACAACAGGAACTTGGTTCCAGACATTATACGAACTTTTCCTCTAGTTTTCTGCTACGCGGTCCGGGGCGCCTTGCCACGGTTCGCGCGGCTCCTCCCATCGGAGGTTCGAGTCCTCCCTCGGGCGTGGGTGTGTGCGTTGTCCTAAGCGTAAGTTATATTAAGTAGTGTGTAAGCCTAGGGACTGATGACTTCAGCAGTTTGGACCCATAGGAGCTTACCACAAACTTCCAAATTTCTTCTAGTTTCTGCCAATATTACACCCTGTAGGAATATGGGACACCGTTTCTACACCCTGTTTATGACGTGAGATGTTCGCATGCATTGTGTTCTTCATGATTCATGTCACTGGCAAAAATACGTGTCTTATTCATGTTTTAATAAATATTATCGAAGGTACCCCTAGACGATCTTTATTGATCGTGGACTGTATACTCATTCTAGGGTTGGTGAATGTCTTGTTCCAGAATTCACTTCGTCGAACCGCGAGTAACGTTCTAGCCGGATCGACCACAGACCGCACTCGCCTGGTCGTAAAACGGAATTGAAACGATGCCGCGTGCGCGAATGTAAAACCCAAGAGAGAAGGTAACGCCAAAGTGCGGTCGAACAGAGAGAACTGCCCCGCGAAGAAAGGATTCGTGAATAACCGTACATCGTGCCGCGACTAATTATTCATGTGCGACCGGTCTGCGGCATCCTTTCGGGCGCTTACACGTCCTACCCCACGTGAATATTTTACCGGGGCACTCTGAGCACGTGCAGCTCTTTCGCGACCATCACGAATTCAACTGCATCGCTTTCTCCGAGTATTCAGTGCGCATCAGATTTCTTATTCCTGTTTCTCTATCCACTACTCCATTCAATAATTACAATAAATACATTTTATTTGGTGCACTTGATTCTCCACAGTACGTATATATTTCAAGAAAGTCCTATTTACGAATACAAACAGTTTCTGATGAAATGAACTTCTATGCAACAAGAGTTTCGATCAACCGGTCATCATCAGTTGTCTTATTGTTTTAATATTAGCCTGTATGGTACTGTTCTCCTTTTGGAGTCAATAAATAAAATAAAAATCCATGTTGCGTCATTGTAACTGCAGTCGATAGTAAAACGCCTGAAAACAGTCAACAGTAAGAAGCATGTCCATAATTGTCACTTCAATTGCATATAATTATAACAGAATAAAACGAACTTTTCTTGTCATTTGCGTTTCGCATTTACTTAGAACAGCTCTAAACCAATAAAACAAGGACATAGAGCAAAATCTGCGAAGTTTGCCACTGATGATGCCTTTCAAACAACGAAGCAAAACATATACGGCACGAAAAATTTGTTATATACGGTTGTAATTAGGCGAACCTAAAATGACAATTATCAACATGAATCAACGGTGCTGAGGACGGCAGGTCAACAAAAGCTAAAGATGCAGTAATATAATTGAATAATTTTAGTACTCTGTCTCTAGTATGATCCAATCCGTAATACACAACACACAGGAAGGTAATCCTGAATATAGATGGTGTACTAAGACTATAGAACCACAAGTGGTGTAGGGGTAGTGTCTTTGATTATTAATCAAAACGTCTTGGTGCTGCATTCGGTTCCAGCCACTGCTAAACTTCTCAATAAAAATTATCAGCAATAAAGGCAGAAGACATCCTCCGTCAGCTAACAGCGTCGTCAGAGAACGAATGAGTGCGCAGAGTTTCAGGGTAACCCATGTGGAGGGAACCTGCTCCCACGAGGCGGAACAATCAATAATGATCAACGCCATGGGGATGCAAAAGGCAGTGGAAATCATTCATCAAAGACACAGGACAAGTGACTGGTAACTGAAAAGTGATTCTGGATTATTCCCTCAGTCGGATCTCCGGGAAGAGGCCGCCAAGTGTGACGTAACCATGACTGAAAGACTGAATAACAAATGAATGTGTAACATTTTAAGAGACGGAGTCTGGAATATCATAAGTTTGAATATGGTAGAAACGCCAGAAACTTTGAAAAGGAAAATGCAAAGACTCGATCCAAATATAGTGGAGGTTACTGACGTGAAATTGAAAGAAAGTAAAGATCTGTGGCCAGATGGATATAGAGCGATATTAATTGCGGTAGAAAATAGTATAAGAGGAGTAGGATCCGTTGTGAAAAAGAAAATAGGGTGGCAGGGTAGTAAATCAGAATCAACAGCAAACCAACAGCAACGACAGTAGTTCAAGTACACATGGAGATTTCTCAAGCAGAAGATAGAGAAAGTATATCAGGATACTGAGCGGACAATTCAGTATGTACAGCGAAATGCTAATCTAATAATCATGATGGATTGTAGCGCTATAGTTCAAATGGCTCAAAGCTCTATGGGACTTAACACCTGAGGTCATCAGTCCCCTAGACTTAGAACCACTTAAACCTAAGGGCATAACTCACATCCATTCCCGAGGCAGGATTCGAACCTGCGAGCGTAGCAGCAGCGCGGTTCCGGACTGAAGGGTCTAGAACCGCTCGGCCACAGCGGTCGGCTTGCTTTATTGTCATCGAAGACAGATGACTGAAATCCTAAAATTATCCAATTGTATTACTGCATTTGTTGGCTGTATCACGTATTTTACTACTGGTGGTAGTTTCAGTGACGCAGAAAGTTACAATCCAAGACAAAGAAAAAATCGACGCGCCACGAAGGAATTAACGGAATGGGACGGAAATCGACAGATATGATTTACGTGTACAGACAAATGATTACAATTACAGACAAAAACTGGACGATTAATTCAGCAGAACCAGCTTCACAAATTGATACACCTGTGTCTCTTAAGCAAGTAGTTATTCAGCTTGGCACTGACTGACAGAGCTGTTGGACGTCCTCCAGAGGAATACCGTGCTAAATTCTATTTAATTGGTGCTTTTGATTGTCAGAATCCCGGGACGATTGTCTGGCGTTGCCCACAATGTTCCAAACGTTCTTAGCTGGGAAGAGATCAGGCGACCTTGTTGGCCAAGGAAGGACTTGGCAAGCACAAACACAAGCAGTAGAAAGTCTCGCCGTGTTAGGCGGGCATTATCTCGCTGAAATGCAAGCGCAGGATGGCTTGTCACGGAGGGCAACAAAACGGGACGAAAAATATCTTCGATGTATCGCTGTGCTGTAGGGGTGCCACGGATAGCAACTAAAAGAGTCCTGCTGTGAAATGAAATTGCACACAAGACCATCAGTCCTGGCTGTCGGGCCGCACAGTGAGCGACCGTCAGTATGGTATTCCATCGCTATCCGGGCCGTCTCGAAGGACGTCTTCAGCGTGGAATCTTACTGACTGGTGAAGAACTGTCGACAGTGATAAGTCCTGCTTCTAACTGGATCCCAATGACTAGCTACTGAGTGGAAAGCGGAATCTCTGAAACACAGATCTGTACAGCCAAGGTGATTGCACTTCAGTTAACACTGGTTAACAACTTCTGAAAGCAACAAGCAAAAGCATCTTATCGCACAAAATTCTAGACTTGAACAAAATGCACTGAACAACCAATCAACCAGAAGTTCGAAATTTCTGACCTCATACAACACGAAACGTGAAGGTTTCAGGTGCTACGGTTAAGAAACCACGTTGACAACAGGATTGTTACACACGTAACAGACATTCACAACAAAATATTTTCATACATAACAGACATTTCTGCGTACCCAGTTAGTACTAAAATTCACTATACATTAGCAGAAGGTATAGGGCACTCTCTAAGCTATACCCAAGCTACTTAACCTAGAACGCTCGCTGCTCGTCAACTAAAGCTATGCCAGTGGGCGTGTGTCACAAGATTGTACTCTTATGGTAATCGACACTAGTCGTAACTTAATGCAGGTTTTCAGCTCATATCGGGAACGTAACTTCTTTACAACTAAACAGGCACGAGCTTAATAAAAACTAACATATCTGAAACATACGGTGTTACCCTACGAGGTAATCAATGCTGTAGCCTTACTGTTAAAGGATTTACAACCATTCTTGCTGTTTAACTTCACTGTGAGAGCTCAGGATAGCCACTGAGGGCAGCTAACAACCTCAACAGCGAAGACACTTCTGTTCTCCCCTAGGCGCTATACAGGAGAACATCTCAGAATACGGGTCCGTGCGTACAATAAATAGAACTCACCGGAGTCCAAAGGGCTCACCTAATACAGGGTGTTTCAAAAATGACCGGTATATTTGAAACGGCAATAAAAACTAAACGAGCAGCGATAGAAATACACCGTTTGTTGCAATATTCTTGGGACAACAGTACATTTTCAGGCAGACAAACTTTCGAAATTACAGTAGTTACAATTTTCAACAACAGATGGCGCTGCGGTCTGGGAAACTCTATAGTACGATATTTTCCACATATCCACCATGCGTAGCAATAATATGAATGAAATTCCCCGAAACCTTTGACAACGTGTCTGGCGGAATGGCTTCACATGCAGATGAGATGTACTGCTTCAGCTGTTCAATTGTTTCTGGATTCTGGCGGTACACCTGGTCTTTCAAGTGTCCCCACAGAAAGAAGTCACAGGGGTTCATGTCTGGCGGATAGGGAGGCCAATCCACGCCGCCTCCTGTATGTTTCGGATAGCCCAAACCAATCACACGATCATCGAAATATTCATTCAGGAAATTAAAGACGTCGGCCGTGCGATGTGGCCGGGCACCATCTTGCATAAACCACGAGGTGTTCGCAGTGTCGTCTAAGGCAGTTTGTACCGCCACAAATTCACGAAGAATGTCCAGATAGCGTGATGCAGTAATCGTTTCGGATCTGAAAAATGGGCCAATGATTCCTTTGGAAGAAATGGCGGCCCAGACCAGTACTTTTTGAGGATGCAGGGACGATGGGACTGCAACGTGGGGCTTTTCGGTTCCCCATATGCGCCAGTTCTGTTTATTGACGAAGCCGTCCAGGTAAAAATAAGCTTCGTCAGTAAACCAAATGCTGTCCACATGCATATCGCCGTCATCAATCCTGTGCACTATATCGTTAGCGAATGTCTCTCGTGCAGCAATGGTAGTGGCGCTGAGGGGTTGCCGCGTTTGAATTTTGTATGGATAGAGGTGTAAACTCTGGCGCATGAGACGATACGTGGACGTTGGCGTCATTTGGACCGCAGCTGCAACACGGCGAACGGAAACCCGAGGCCGCTATTGGATCACCTGCTGCACTAGCTGCGCGTTGCCCTCTGTGGTTGCCGTACGCGGTCGCCCTACCTTTCCAGCACGTTCATCCATCACGTTCCCAGTCCGTTGAAATTTTTCAAACAGATCCTTTATTGTATCGCTTTTCGGTCCTTTGGTTACATTAAACCTCCGTTGAAAACTTCTTCTTGTTGCAACAACACTGTGTTCTAGGCGGTGGAATTCCAACACCAGAAAAATCCTCTGTTCTAAGGAATAAACCATGTTGTCTACAGCACACGCTTACAGTAGAAAGACGACGTACAGAATGGCGCACCCACAGACTGCGTTGTCTTCTATATCTTTCTCATCACTTGCAGCGCCATCTGTTGTTGAAAATTGTAACTACTGTAATTTCGAAAGTTTGTCCGCCTGAAAATGTACTGTTGTCCCAAGCATATTGCAACAAACGGTGTATTTCTATCGCTGCTCGTTTAGTTTTTATTGCCGTTTCAAATATACTGGTCATTTTTGAAACACCCTGTACAAGCAGCATGGACGTCGATCCTTTGAACCAACTCACACACCTCTACAAAATACAAGTTAAACTGAGCAATACAAGGAAAAAACGTAAGTGAATATACGTACATCCGTAATTCCACGCGCAATTAATACCAAATACCACTAACGAACTGAAGGAAAATAGAGCACAGAACGACAACTTAACTAAATGGACACGCGTTCGCTGAATAAACAGTCGACAAGGTTAAAACAATTTAATGCAACACAGACAACCAAATTCATTCTCTATCGTACACAGCTCTCGCCAAGCACCTTTGTGCGTGGTACCAAAGCACGTAATAGCTGAGTGAACAATTCAACACACTTATGGGAGCATACTGCATAGTATCTAACTCTGAGTAATTCGTGTAGCAAGTTAAGCATATGCAACGAAACCTGCACAATCTCTGCTACAGGAAACCAATACGGGATTTCAAATTGCAGCTGACTGGACCAAGCGTTGGCAAATAAGCTATCGATGGCTAAAGCTCCAGGCGTCTGCAAGCACAACGAGTGTAAATGTCCGTTTAGGAACCGCACGTCACTGTGGACACCTCGCAAAACCATCCAAAACCGATTTCGCTAGAAGTGATGCCTAAACATTGTCGGAACACACGTCAAATAGACAAATGTTAATGACTAATGCTACGCGGGTCGCGTGAGAAACAAACTCAACACTTGTCCCTAATCATAACCCAAAGGTCATTGGAGATCACGAAAGAGTCAAAACCTGTTTCCGAACGCGTGATACATTATTAACTACGAGTGCGATCACAAACACACACAATACTCACTGAGAAACCATACAGGTGCCAGCATGCCAGTATTAACAGCAACAAATAAGTTACTACCATTGGTAGAGTGTTATACACTACCCGATGCTCAATCAGTTCGCCAGTTACTAAAAATGCTAGAAAAACTGATGAAACTCATCCAAGCATTCTGTTACGTGCGAGAGCATTAAATAGAACGCGACTGCACTCGACTGCTCGTGGCAGCGCGACCGAATCTGTCGCTACAACCTCACCATATATCCCCCCCTCCCGACAAGAAAAGTGAAACGTGTCAAAAAACGCCTATTTTAAGTTTATGTAATTCCAAAATATGTACTCAGTGTCTCAACGTGCACGAAAAACGTCGCATCTCTGTTTCGCAATTTGTTCACATCAGGCCAGCTGTGTCAGTTTTGTTGTACGCCACTTCATGATTCGACGTGGCAAAAGCGCTGTAACTTCATGGTTGCAATTGGCAGGTGTGCATGCGTCATACTAGCAGCGTAGCATATTCTGAGTTGTGGCACTTGTCATGTTTGAGGTAAGTTGAATGTAATTTTTAATTTTGCCTCATGTAGATTTGAATATCGTATTATATTATAGTAACCAAAAATATATTTATTATTTGGGGTAGAAAAATGGCAAAAGTATTACGTGAGGGACCATAACAAAAACAAAACAAAAATGTTTTATAAAAGCCAGAAAATTGACACACCTGAAAGAAGTACACTACTGTCCATTAAAATTGCTACAACACGAAGATGACGTGCTACAGACGGGAAATTTAACCGACAGGAAGAGGATGCTGTGGTATGTAAATGATTAGCTTTTCAGAGCGTTCACACAAGGTTGGCGCCGGTGGCGACACCTACAACGTGCTGACATGAGGAAAGTTTCCAACGGATTTCTCATACACAAACGGCGTTGCCTGGTGAAATGTTGATCGTGTAAGAAGGAGAAATGCGTACCATCACGTTTCCGACTTTGATAAAGGTCGGATTGTAGCCTATCGCGATTGCGGTTTGCCGTATCGCGACATTGCTGCTCGCGTTGGTCAAGATCCAATGACTATTAGCAGAATATGGAATAGGTGGGTTCAGGAGAGTAATACGGAACGCCAAGATGGATCCCAACGGCCTCGTATCACTAGCAGTCGAGATGACGGGCATCTTATCCGCATGGCTGTAACGGTTCGTGCAGCCACGTCTCGATCCCTGAGTCAACAGATGGGGACGTTTGCAAGACAACAACCATCTGCACGAACAGTTCGACGACGTTTGCAGCAGCATGGACTATCAGCTCGGAGACGATGGCTGCGGTTACCCTTGGTGCTGCATCACAGACAGGAGAGCCTGCGATGGTGTACTCAACGACGAACCTGGGTCCACGAATGGCAAAACGTCATTTTTTCGGATGAATCCAGGTTCCGTTTACAGCATCATGATGGTCGCTTCTATGTTTAGCGACATCGCGGTGAACGCACATTGGAAGCGTGTATTCGTCATCGCCATACTGGCGTATCACCCGACGTGATGGTACGGGGTGCCATTGGTTACACGTCTCGGTCACCTCTTGTTCGCATTGACGGAATTTTGAACAGTGGCTGTACCATTCATTCGATCCCTGCGAGACCCTACATTTCAGCAGGATAACGGACGACCGCATGTTTGGATACAGAAAATGTTCCACTGCTGCCCTGGCCAGCACATTCTCCAGATCTCTCACCAATTGAAAACGTCTGATCAATGGTCGCCGAGCAACTGGCTAGTCACAATACGCCAGTCACTCCTCTTGATGAACTGTGGTATCGTGTTGAAGCTGCATGGCACGTTATCCAAGCTCTGTTTGACTCAATGCCCAGGCGTATCAAGGCCGTTATTACGACCAGAGGTGGTTGTTCTGGGTATTGATTTCTCAGGATCTATGCACCCAAATTGCGTGTGAAATGTAATCACAAGTTAGTTCTAGTACAATATATTTGTACAATGAATACCCGTTTATAATCTGCATTTCTTCTTGGTGCAGCAATTTTAATGGCGAGTAGTGTAATTAATAATTAGCTGATAACATCACACAATCGAAAAGAACAGAACTACACTTCCACATTACTGTTGTATAGAAAATAATGGAATTTACTGTCAAAAATATTTAACTGAAATACGAAAAATGCTTATACTATTTCTGTAAAAGTTTTACAGAATTTTTTAAGTTGATTTTTCTGAGTTATTGCGTACTTGAGTTGTCACTGTTCTTGCCGGAGTGGGATATGTGACTGCACGACTCAGCGATACAATAACGAAGACCTTATCACACAGTCGCTAGAGGCGGACCAAACTGCTAGTTATTTTCGCACTGCTCGCTGTCTCGGGAGAGGTGCCTCACAAGGGAACCTCCCCATCGCACCGCCCTCAGATTTAGTTATAAGTTGGCACAGTGTATAGGCCTTGAAAAACTGAACACAGATCAATCGAGAAAACAGGAAGACGTTGTGTGGAACTATGAAAAAATAAGCAAAATATACAAACTGAGTAGTCCATGTGCAAGATAGGCAACATCAAGGATAATGTGAGTTCAGGAGCGCCGTGGTCCCGTGGTTAGCGTGAGCAAGTACTGAACGAGAGGTCTTGGTTCAATTCTTCCCTCGAGTGAAAAGTTAAATTTTTTGTATAATCAACTTCGCTCTCCAAAATTCCAGGACATGTTCAGATTGCTTGGACAGATGCAGGATTTGACGGTCTACACACGGAAAAATTTGAAAACGTTAAAAACATATGTTTTGACAGAGCACAGGGAAAACGGCGACTGTGAAACTGTTACTCCAAAATTCCAGGACATGTTCAGATTGCTTGGACAGATGCAGGATTTGACGGTCTACACACGGAAAAATTTGAAAACGTTAAAAACATATGTTTTGACTGAGCACAGGGAAAACGGCGACTGTGAAACTGTTACATTCATTTGTTGCAGTTTATGTGACAAACTCTTATGTTTTCATCACTTTTTTGAGAGTGGTTATCACGTCCACAAGAAAACCTAAATCAGGCAAGTTAGAAGGATCTTTTTACCCATTCGCCAAGGGTACAAGTTAGGTGGGTCGACAACATATTCCTGTGATGTAACGCACATGCCGTCACCAGTGTCGTATAGAATATATCAGATGTGTTTTCCTGTGGAGTAATCGGTTGACCTATGACCTTGCGATCAAATGTTTTCGGTTCCCATTGGAGAGGCACGTCCTTTCGTCTACTAATCGCACGGTTTTGCGGTGCGGTCGCAAAACACAGACACTAAACTCATTACAGTGAACAGAGACGTCAATTAACGAACGGACAGATCATAACTTTGCGAAAAATAAAGAAAATAAACTTTTCATTTGAGGGAAGACTTAAACCAAGGACCTCTCGTTCCGTAGCTGCTCACGCTAACCACGGGACCACGGCGCTCCTGAGCTCAAATTATCCTTGATGATGCCTATCTTGCGCATGGACTACTGAGTTTGTATATTTTGCTTATTTTTTTTTTATATTTCCACACAACTTCTTCCTGTTTCCTCGATTGACCTGTGTTCAGTTTTTCAAGGCCTATCCACTGTGCCAACTTATAACTAAATCTGAGGGGGGTGCGATGGGGAGGTTCCCTTGTCAGTATCTGGCCGCTGCACGCCTCAGATCGCGAAAACAGCCGCCAGAGAGCGTGACTTTGACAGCACCACGGCACACGGCAGGCGGCGGGATTTCAAAATTATCAGAGGGCAGCACCATACGGCATAACGTTCTCTCTCTCTCTCTCTCTCTCTCTCTCTCTCTCTCTCCCTCTCTGTCTGTACGTATGCATATGTGTGTTTGGTGTTTTTGGGTGGAGCTTATAGCTAGGATTACAGGGCTGCAGTCTAATTGTCAGCGGCCAGCTCGGAGCCATATTTTCGCTGGGCCAGACCCTTTATATATTTATCCGGACTGTAGCGGTATTCCATTTGTAGGACACACACGCACGCACACACACGCACATACCCAGAGTGGGAAGGGAGATTAAAGCGGCTGCACGCTGGGCCAGAAGAAATGAGCGCTCCTGCGGCAGTAATTAGGTTTTTCCAGCCGACAACGCGCCCCGCTGATTGCGACGAATGGCAACGCAGGGAAGCAGGGATGCTGCGCCGGACTGCACAAAGCCCGCGCCTCATTACGGGGCTCCGGCCGCGCTGGCGGTGCGTCCCACCGTGCAAATTTTAGGCTCGCCTTATTTCCGCGCTTTAGGATGTTCCGGACGCCGAAACTGGGCTAGATGGCTTCCGTGGCGGTGCGAAACGAAGGAACGTCGCGTTGTGTTTCTCTTTCAAATAGCTGTTTCCTTTAGAGAATCGTTATCAACGGGTGGTAGGGAAGAAAAGAGATATCAATGACATCGATGTGCAGTAGGACTTTGGAACGTACCTGTACTACTGTAAAAAGACAATTTGCTGTTTAATGCTATTTCCAAAAAATCTCGAAAATTTGTCATCCGATTTATTTTCATCTTTGTACATAATACTCTAATAAACATTTGGGTCTCCAAGGCGACTTACCTGACACTGACACAAGTAAATTAATACGAGACACGTGGGGTCACAAACGTCGGGAAAGCCCCAAAAGTAAATGAGCAAGGCTGAACAGCTGACGTCAACAGATGAAGTACCTCGCCGCACGTGGAGCGGTCTGTCGCACCTGACCATTCCAAACCAAGTCTCCACGTCGGCGTAGCTCTCGGGCCACGTGCTCAATTTTAGCAGAGGCGCTCAGGGCTTGTGTCTTCAGTTTGGCAGGCAGTATCCTCTTAAACTGCGTTACAGTTAAGTGTTTACTTTGAGGGAAGATTTATTATTTATTCACCGGCCTCGCGGTCTCTGCTGATTTATTGCAAACGGCAGTACAACAAAAACCTATCGTTTTGCGTCACAAGTAAATGAGTATAAACTTCTGGACTGCGTCATTATCACGAAATGACGCACGTTTCTTTACTAAATAATCTCTGTAAACAAAAGAAGAAGGGACAAAAGGAAAGAACCACAAAATAAGGACAGCTTTTACTTGGTTACAGCGAGGACAATAATTTTGTAACCTCTACGTTTACAACAGATCGCATATACAAAATGTGTTCGAAATTTACACCGTTTGATCGAATGCAGGAATTACATCCCTCAATCATCCCTTCACTCCCGAACCCAACCGCTGAACATGCGGTGAGGTGCGTCATCTGGCGACGTCACAATTCAACTTTCCTCATCCATTTTTGGGTTATTTCCTGACATTTGCGACTATAAGTGTCTTATACTGAAACACGCCGCTTCGTGGTTTTTAAACGCTAATAAAGGAGAATCATTTTAGCGACAATCTAGAATAGTTCTTGACCAATTTACTTCATATTCTTACTCAATACTCTAACAAACGTACGGACGGACGTAGACTATATATTTATATATTATTTAAAGAAAGCTCTCAAAATTCTTGATCGATTAACCTCAAATTCATACGCGTTGCTCTAATAGATCTTCAAATTGCCGTTTGCTATATATTTTTTTTAAAACGATAATGCACAGGTTTACTCTTGAAACCGACTGCATGAGTGAAAGTACTGTCTTATGCTGTGCTGCGAAAATGTGTGGTTTCGGATTTTTTTTTTCTTACGGTCAAATGTGTGTGAAATCTTATGGGACTTAACTTCTAAGGTCATCAGTCCCTAAGTTACACACTACTTAACCTAAATTATCCTGAGGACAAACACACAAACCCATGCCCGACGGAGGACTCGAACCTCCGCCGGGACCAGCCGCACAGTCCATGACTGCAGCGCCCTAGACCGCTCGGCTAATCCCGCGCTCTTACAGTTAGTTTTAGCAGTGATAGCAGGGCATTTTAACCATTAGATAAATTGTTTCACCCCTATATATTATTTCTCCTTATATACCTAATTTTCTTAATAATTGTATACACAAATACGTGCTGCTTTGTTTCCTTCCTAGCCGTCAGTTTTAACAGAAAACTAGAAAGCTGTATTTATGGCTTAGCGGTTAATGATCGGAATCCTACTACAGAATCTTAACCGTCCGAAATTTTGTAATCCTAAAGGTTGAACATTAAAACTACGCGAAACACTCTCATTTAAGATACTATCGACACAAGTCCAGAAGCAAGAGTGGTGTGACACGCCCTGTGTGCCCAGTGGTCTATCGGTTTATCCACTCATTTAAACGACTTCATTTCCCAAAAAATGGCTCTAAGCACTATGGAACTTAACTTCTGAGGTCATCAGTCCCCTAGAACTTAGAAGTACTTAAACCTAACTAACCTAAGGACATCATACACATCCATGCCCGAGGCAGGATTCGAACCTGCGACTGTAGTGGTCGCGCGGTTCCAGACTGTAGCGCCTAGAACCGCTCGGCCACCCCGGCCGGCTTTCAATTCCCAATCAACGTTGACAATAACGATGAACAAGACGCAATGGCAGAGAGAGGGAGGAAGAGGAATGGGTAAGAAGGTAGGGGGGGGGGCGGCGTAAGGGGGAAGGATAGGCATAGAGTGGGAAAGGGGAAGCAGGAGGTGAAGAGAGATGGGGGGGGGGGGGGGGGAGATGACCCTCTTTGCTGAAACACTGGAGGAAGCAAAGGAACAAATCCTTGAGCAAGATAAACAAGCACCGAAAATAGGTCTCAACATTTCCTTTGAAACAAGCAAAATAACTACAGACACCCAAATAAATACTTAAAAGTCCAAGAACAGTAAAAGAATTTAAATGTCTGGGGAATGGATTAATTGGAATGCAGTGTAACGCATGGCAATAGAATCCAGGAAAAGTAAAGTTGAACTAGTCTTCTAACTGACAAGAGAGACACAACACGAAATCCCTTTCATAGGGGTCAAAAATTAAACATTAAAAAACAGAGATCATGCCAGAAGCGTTGTGAACAGCAGAAATCTTAAACATGAATAGTGTAGGTCAGATATAAAAACTAAAACTAAAAGAAAGAAATATTTTAAGAAAAATCCTAGTAAAAAAATTTCATGCTGATAAAACAGTATGCATCAATAATGAAATACTCTATAAGAAAGGAAAGCTCTCAGGTAAAATGAGAAAACGGAGGCTGAATTTTTCTGGACATGTTTTCAGGATCAACTCTAATAGACTACCTAAACGATTTTTTTGTTTCTTCCATGACCGCATAGCGAAACCTAGTCGATTTACGGAAATTGAAAATGAGCTAAGAGAATTAAAAATTACAAAAAGTCGTTACTCGATGAAACAGCGCAAATAAGTACTAAAGAGGAAAAAATAAGGTTCCAAGGCAAATATAAAATAAAGTCGAAACCATCATCTAGGAGGAGGAGAGAAGAAAAAGGCAGAGAGAGTCAAGAAATACTTGACACAAAGGAAGGAATATCACACAAAGATATGACTGATTCATCATACTCCAAAGAGGGTGAAATGAAAGAAGAAGACATGGGCATGCTAACAGCAATCAACAGTGCAATTTATAACCTGTCTTCGAAGCTTTTCCTCACAAAAAATTGTAACAGCTATATTTTGGCTGCATAATGTACGTATGTCAGCTTCAGTTATGTGAGCTTTCATTCATATTTGGTTGTTTACCTTCGCCGTTATTGCCTTTGGGTGAGATGTCATACTAGCAACTTCAGTTTTGTATGTAGTCCTAACCTTTACGTAGCTGACAAGGACAATATCTGATAGTATTTATAAATCATCTCGGGAAACCGAACAAAATTTTTTTTAAAAAATCCGAGAAAATAAAAACTGATACAAGTAGACTGGGAGGTAATACGTATCGTAGAAGAAAGTACTCTCAGGAGCATAGAAAATAGCGCACCAAGAGAGAAGTATCGGACCGAAACGAAATTTATTAGACATAATGATACAGATGAGAGATTCACTTGA
The DNA here is from genome assembly GCF_023864345.2 of Schistocerca serialis cubense. Classification (NCBI taxonomy): domain Eukaryota; kingdom Metazoa; phylum Arthropoda; class Insecta; order Orthoptera; family Acrididae; genus Schistocerca; species Schistocerca serialis. Next base: position 504,673,695 of record NC_064645.1, read on the forward strand.
TCCCAAAATCAAGGCAGCCGGCCGTGGTGGCCGAGAGGTTCTAGGCGCTTCAGTCCGGAAGCGCGCGATTACTACGTTCGGAAGTTCGAATCCTGCCTCGGGTATGGATGTGTGTAATGTCCTTAGGTTAGTTAGGTTCTTAGTTCTAAGTTCTAGGGGACTAATGACTTCAGATGTTAAGTCCCATAGTGCTCAGAGCCGTTTGAACCAAAATCAAGACAAGTAAACAAATACAGTGAGTAAAGCAATACAATATCAGTAACGCGCTGGACCACCTTTCGCTGGAATCTGGCATCGAGTAGATCAGACATCTGATGTTTTCCTGAGGCAGACTGGTCCACAAATCATGAACGGCCACCTTCAAATCACGTAGATTCTGACACGGCGGCATCTGGCTTTTCTGTCGGTCCCACACACGCGCTATAGGGGACAAATCCGGAGAGAAGGCCAACTATGGAAGAGTCGTAGCATGACGTAGGAAGGTTTGAGCAACTGAAGCTACATGCGGACAAGCATTATCTTGCTGGAAAATGTTAATAATTGGCAACCAATGCTGTACAAAAGCAATAAAGTCATGAGATGTTCAATTGACTCTTTTATTAGAACATGTTAAACGTTTCGGGATTACACCCATCTTCAGACATCACAAACTTCAACTCTTTCCTAACTAACCAGACGTACAGCCTTGAAAACTCAAAGAAAGTGTCCAATAACAAATTACTATAACTGTGACACAAGCAGTCTTGAAGCAGAGCGTATACTTGCCGGAAAATGCCCCAATAGGCGATGTAGGAAAGGTCCGGCATGGGATTGAAGAACGTCATCGACATAACGCTGGCCCACAAGGGTTCCACGTACCACTATTAGAGGAGGGGAAAGTGCTCTAGGTCCCGAGTTCGAGTCTCGGTCCGGCACCCAGTTGTATTCTGCCAGGAAGTTTCATATCAGCGCACACTCCGCTGCAGAGTGAAAATCTCATTCTGACAAGTATCTTCATTATCAGAAATTTCCCTTTTCCTCTCGGGCTTTTGGTTATAGCTCAGAAACGATTATTACTTAAGCACAAACTTACATCAGTATTGATTGGACAGAACTCCAATTAAATCTAAGGAAAATTGGGAAGATCTCCACTGCAGAGCATTAACCTAAACGTGTGAGTGTATTGTGTATTAAACTGGGGACCTAGAAACGACGGAGAGGCTTCGTCCCGCCGTAGCCCCCAGTGGTTCACAGCCCCACAACAGTCCACAGCAGTCCACCCACCCCACCGCCGCCTCACACCGAACCCAGGGTTATTGTGTGGTTCGGCCCCCAGTCATTCAGTCATACAACAGATGGTTGTCCGTATTCGCAACTCCAAATATATTTCATGGCTGGATATAGTCTGGGTAAATTATGTGCCTTGAGTTACTATGTTTTAAGACATATACATAATTTCCTAAACATTTGACTTACTGGTTTAAACAATTAATGTAAGGCTACAGGTCTTAGTGAGTGGATTATTATAGTATTTTTAAATTTTAAATTCTCTCAACAATTATTCGAAATATTTAAAATCAATTTGGTTGCCCCTTGAATATGTTAGATTGGCAACCAACCACTTAACCGTGCACCGTTTTAGCTGTTTAAACACACAGAAAACAATGTTGTTTTATAGTTCAGTACAATAATAATTCTGTTTCCATCACTTGAGAGTTAAGAGATTATAAATTAATGTGTATTTAGTAAAGGAACAGAAAAACACCAAAATCTCTACGAACACATCCCCCTTCCTTGCCTCCCCTCCCCTTTCCCCGTCGCTCTCTCTCTCTCTCTCTCTCTCTCTCTCTCTCGAGCTCTAGAGTAGCTCACACATCATCTCGTCGTGAACATCAAGCAATACACTGATTATTACGCGTATAAAATCGAGGTCGTAGCTCTTAAATGTATTTTGGGGTTCATTAATCTCCCTTTTTTTTATTAAGGGGGACGTACCAAATTTTACTGCTAATAGCTGACCACAGAAAACAATTAATAGCTTCATATTTTTTTCGCATCGTACTGCCAATGGCGCTTACTGCTGAAACCCAAAATTCATGGGACGCGGTTTGTAGCACAAAATATAAAACGCCATCATTAATTTTCATTAGTACAGAGGGGCAAGCGCTGCAGCGTGGACAGACTAACCGCTTGTGGTATGCTGTTCATTTGTCTCCAAACGTAATGACGTCTTCATTAATGACACGTATTTGTTCCAGCTATGCAATTTCAGCTTTGCGTATTTTTTAAGCAGGTGTTGTAATTATACATTTTTACTGGCAAACTGTTGAATCTCGCGCGTTCTTTGTGGTTGTCATTTGTGCTTACTACGTTGTTTAAAATAAATCGTTTCTATGTAGAAATGTTACATACCATTCTCGCATAGTATGCAGTACGGCACAACTCCTGGCAGGGGCTGTTATTCCTACTGCCATAATAAAATACTAAAATTGTTTCAGGTTCTCGACGCACTTATCTTTGCGTTTGCGGCAAGTGAAAAAACGAAGAAACTGTTTACGCTGGCCTCTCTCTTTCGTCGTATATTCTGTCGAAAGACAAGGAAAAACAAAAAGCAACTAACATCAAATAAAAAATGTCCGATTGATATGTCGTAGAGCACTGACACACTTGATTGAATGTCCAATTGTACCTGTTTTATTGGTTTCTAATCAACACTGAATTACAGAAGAGAAAATACATATTCGTTACAATTTTACGTTTCGACTACGTTATTTACATTAATCTGAAGTCCTATTTCCGTCTCCTACTTCTTTTCAAAGTCCCTAAATTAGCATAGGGCTGTTTTCTTCATACTGAAACAAAACAGTTACAACTCCCGCAAATGGCGTGAATTAGGCTGGTAAACTGACATTTTCAATCAAGAACAACTTTATGATGCAGACACAAATCGACTAATGTTTGAATGACGTTATGTTGACCGAGGTCCAAGCTAACTGCCCGACGTCTGCGATCTGTTTCTTTCGACCGCTACGTACCGTTGTCGTCACCTATCGGCAAACGGCGGAGGCAAAGTTGTACATCTTGTATAAATACATATATATACTAGCTCAGAGGGCGCTGCTTTACTCGTGTAAGCTGTATGGTTTACAGAGTTTTTTTCGTTTTTATTTAATCGAATTTTTATGTTGTTCATAAACTGAAACGCTTTCTAATCTCTCCACACTAATTACGTCCACGTAAGCGGTTCTGGTAGCTGGAGTTCAAAGTTTTTGTTAAACACGCCTTTTGCGTTCTTGTGATGATATTTCTTTAGTTACTTTCTTCCTCTAACAAATATTTCTTTATATAACCCAGAAATGAAATATCAATTTTCATAAATTTAGCTTTAACATATTTAACGTACTAACGAAACATTTTCTTAAAAATTTTCATCCCCTATTGCACTCCCTTGGCGTTTGAATTTCCAGAACCACTGAAACACGCATTTTCTTTATTTCTAACCGGAAAGTCAAATACCAGTTGTCATACGTGTGGCCTTAAAAATCCTTCCGTAATTCTTTCGTAACTATTTATTTTCAAAAAAATTTCACCCATTATTTTACCTCCTTAGTGGTGAATTTCCAAAAATACTGAAACAAATATTTTTTTTTTTATTTTCTGTCTGAGCAACCAAATACCAGTTTTTGTAATTCTAGCTTCTAAATTCCCTTAATAGCGAAATATTTTCAAACGGCTATTTCACCCCCTTAATAGTGGAATTTCGGACATTCCCTTCGTAAACGATGCCTCTCCAAACTTAAAATCTCTATCCTTAGCGGTTTGGGCTGGGCGATGGTGAGTCAGTCAGTCTGAACATATTTCACCCCCTTAGGGGTTGAATTTCCAAAATCAGTGAAACACGTATTTTTGTCATCTCTAACCTAGAAGCCAAACACTAATTTTCAAAAATTTTGCTCTAAAAATGCTTTAGCAATGAAATATTTTCTTAAAACGTTTCACCCTCTATTTCACACCCTTATGTGTTCAGTTTCTGAGAACAATGAAACACGGTTTTTTTTTTTTTTTTTTTTTTTTAATTTGTAACCAAGAAGTCAAACACAAGTGTTCATACAGGTACCTTTAAAAATATTTTACAAATTCTGTAATAATGATATATTTCCAAAAAAAGATATCACCCGCTATTTCACCTTAATAGGGTTACACTTCCAAAAATGCTGAAACACGTTTACTTTATTTCTGACCGAGAAACCAGATACCAATTTCGTTGCTCTAGCTTCAAAGTTGCCTCAATAGCGATATCTTCCAGTCAAAAAAAAAATAAAAATAAAAATAAACCTTCATCAGGTACATCACCACTTTAGGGTTGCAATTTCGAAAAATTCCTTCTTGAACGACGCCTACAGTATGAGATCCATAACTTCCCCAAATTTAAATTTTCTGCCCTTAGCGGTTTGGGCTGGGCGATGATGAAACTGTCTGTCTGTCAGTCAGTCAGTCAGTCAGTCAATCTATATACATATATATGAAGCAGTATCGGGCGTATGGTCATCATCTAGACCATCTCATATGCTTCCTCAACGTATGCCAAACATATTTGCCAATGTATTATTGTCAAAAGTCTTTGGTACGTGCTAAGAAGCCATTATCGAAAATGCCACTATGATGGGCATGTGCATAATATTAGCCCAGCAACAAATGAACAAATAAAAGTAATTTCGGAAGGGCAGCTCTCAATATATACTTCAAATATTTGCAGGCTGCAGAGCACCACTTTTTCAAGTCATTCTTGATCGTGAGATAGTCCGTGCTCCTGAAGCAAGTCGACGGAGCAGGAAGGAAATTGGTTTTTGGAAGACAAACTGTTACAATCTGCCAAACGCTTCCTGACGATGAGAAAGCCTTTATTGCACAGTTACTCGTTCAGTGCTGTTTACGCAGCGACAGCTACATCCACTCTCGGCCGGGCTACGTCTATGTCGCTGGCGGTTTCTCCCTGCCCTGAATTACCTTCAGCGAGAGACAACGGCTCACGGTCCGTTCTCCGCCTTATTTTATCTGTACCCTCGCCTAGTATAAGCCAATACCATTTTCAGTCAATTGCTGGCAGAGAAAAGCGTAACGAACACGTCTTCTGAAAAGCGTACAAATTGCTCTCAATCAGTCTTCTCCTGTTATTGAATTCCAGAGTCTTCTGGAGTACAAGAAGCCCTAAACCAGGAACGCCTTCGGTAAAAGTGCTGTTGGGTTGCTCTTTCGAGAAAGCTATATTTTCTCCAGAAAGGCGAAAATTCTAGCAATAAAGCAACCTTTTGCGTGCCTCGCATCCAGTTAACTTATTTAACCACCTGCTCTCGACTGAGGCGTGACCCTTAAAAGAGAAGGCAATGGCTTTCACCCCTAATTTGTTGTATTTGTTACCACCAGATGGCACACACACGGATATACGTGTGCGTATGTATGCGTGTGTGTGTGTGTGTGTGTGTGAGAGAGAGAGAGAGAGAGAGAGAGAGAGAGAGAGAGAGAGTGCTATGATATACGCCAGAGTCCGCTGATAGAACGAATAAATAAAAATGCAGCTACCTCCGAAGTCTAGAACTCTAATTCAAGTATTTAGAGTGCCGCTCTACTCGGATGTACCCATTCGTATTCTGACTGTGGGAAGCATCAGTAAAATTTGGCTGACGAGTGAAATAGAGACGCCAGTGTAATTTTCTTTTAATCAGATTATTTACTAACGTCATATATAGGTCTCCGTAATTAAAGTTCGTTTCAAAACGCTGTAGAAAGAGAACCACTGCTTATAATGACGTCAAATTTCAACATTCTATTAGTGAGGCAGAGGGAAACGTCATGGAACAGAAAAAGAAAAAACTTTAATGAAAACTTGACGAATAGATGGCTGTATAAGCGTCTTAACGTAAATGGGGTAGGCTAGAAATTACAGTTGAATCGCAATGCGACGGCAATGGTTTGACCGATATATTACATCACCCGTACTGTTTAATGCAATCGACATGAGTGAGGTTCTAGGCGCTACAGTCTGGAACCGCGCGACCGATACGGTCGCAGGTTCGAATCCTGTCTCGGGCATGGATGCGTGTGAAGTCCTTAGGTTAGTTAGGTTTAACTAGTTCTAAGTTCTAGGGAACTGATGACCTCAGAAGTTAAGTCCCATAGCGCTCAGAGCCGTTTGGACCCTTTCTTTGGCATGAGTGCACAAGTAGCGCAGTCAACAGTTGTGGCAGTGTTAGGTAAGCCCATCCACCACGGTAGGTCGTACCATATCGTGTGATTTGACCACCCATCGAACATTTACTGGACATAATCGAGAGGTCAGTTCATGCACAAAATCTTGCACTGCAACACTTCCGGAGTTACGGACTGCTATAGAGGCAGCACGGATCAATATTTCCGCATGGGACTTCCAGCGAGTGTTCAGTCCATATCACGCCGAGTTGCTACACTATGCCTGGTGAAAGGTGGTCCAAGACGTTATAGAAGGTACCCCAAGGCTTTTGTCACCTCAGTATATGTTACGCTTTCACCTTACGTCACGCAAATAATTCTCAGGTGACGATCCTGCGCCTAAAGTGGATACAAGCGGACGCACGGTTCCACTCAGACAGAGTGTATCAACAAAAAATTGAAATAAGCGTATGGCATCGTTGGCCGGGACGCCCCATCCGGAGGAGTTCGGCCGCCAAGTGTGAGTTTTATTTCAGTTGACGCCACATTGGTCGACTTGCGCGCTGGTGATGAGGAGGACAACACAAAACCCAGTCCCCGAAAGGAGAAAATCTCCAACCCGGGTCCTCTTGCGTGGTAGGCGAGTACGTTACCACTCAGCTAAGCAGGCGGACAGTATATCACCAGTTAGTTAGATAGTAACGTATGTTATGCGGAATCGACCACCAGATGTCACGACTAACGGACCCGACGATATGACGGGGGGGGGGGGGGGGGCGGGGATTGCGTTGTCGATAAAGAAGATATAACAGCCCAGTAGGTCGGTCATAAGAGCTCAATGACATCCATCATTACTAGTCATTGGATGTCCGCTGAGTAAAAAATCCATCAGGGACATTTCAACTCCTCTAAAACCATCCAGCTCGACTATTGGTAATATAGCTGTGAAATGGAAACGCAAAGGAACACCATAGCTGAACCAAGACCAGTTGGACCTCATGTACTGAGGGACAGTATTGTGGTGGGTAGCTGTAACGTATGACATTGAATGACCGAGCACCACTGCATAAGTCACACATTTCTGGTGTCAGTGCTAAGCGACGCTTGAGTGAAAGAGCGACAGTGGATGGCTGGAAATGAGTCGTTTGGAGTAATGAGTCATCCTACTCCCTGTAGCAATACGACGGAAGGATTTGGGATTGGCGAATGACGGAGAAAGTCACGGGCCATCGTGCGTAGTGCCAGCAGTGAAGTTCGGAAGAAATGAAGGAAGGTTCGGTTTAACGTCCTGTCGACATCCAGATCATTGGAGCACAAGCTCGGATTGTGTCAGGGATGGGAAAGAAACTCGGCCATGCCCTTTCAAGGAAACCATCCCGTCATTTGCCTCAGAGATTCAGAGAAATCACGAGGAACGTAAATCTGGAAGACCGGACACAGATTTGAACGGTCGTCCTCCCGAATGGGAATACAGTGGTCTAACCATTGCGCCACTTCGCTCGGTGAAGTTCGGTCGAGGTTCGTTGTTCTGTATGTGGGTCTTTCTCTTGATCAGGGTGTGGTCTCCTTATTGCGTTAAGAAACCACTGAAAACAGGTGAATACGCCTTACAGTTTTGTGTACTGCGACAGTAGAGGCACAGTTCGGAGAGAATGATTGTACCAGCATGACCGTGCCTCGTGTCATAAAGCAGCATTTGTGCGGCAGTGGCTTGAAATGAATTGGTCTGCCCAGAGTGCCGAACTGAACCCAGTGGAACGCCTCTTGGATGAGACAGAATGTCAACTTCGCTCCAGGCCCCAGCACCTGGTTTCGGGGCTTTAGGAAGAATAGGGTGCCATTCCTCCATAGGCATTGAGACATATCATTGAACGTCTCCCCAGCAAAATTCAAGCCGTCATAAAGGCAAAGAATGGCCACACTCCATACTAATGTACACCAAGTACACTAATCGGTGTCCGAATACTTTGGATCAAATATTGTATACATTATATATTAGTCATCGTTCACTGGATACGGGATTAAACCATAGTTCAAAGCTACATCAATGCATTTGAATTCTGGACTACACTGCTACGCATCATCTTCATACTTTAGTTAAGTGTTATGATATTTCAATTACTAAATTATTGTTAATTGTTACTAATCTGCGTTGTCTTCAGTTCTACGGTGATTTGCTGAAATCTATTTTGCTCTTCGATGAGGCAATGTAGCAGCTGCGTGCAAGCAAGCCACCTCAGTAACAGCAATTACCATCTGTGGTTGGTGGTTCTCTTCCTATCATGTATATGTTGGACCCAAACAGTGTTTGGTGGATACGATTACTTCCATAAAATACTGTACTACAGACGTACACACTCAAAAAATGTTTACCCAAATGAAGGGAGATGTCTCACATCAGCACTTCTCTTGACCAGGAATGTGCTCTCGAGTTAGTCTGCTTCTTGTGGCTTCTTTGCTACGTCCGTCATGCATTAGACTGCTTCCAACGCAACAAATTCCTTTACTCCATCTACTTCGTGGTTCCCGCTTTTGATGTTACGTACCTTTCTGTTACGCCTCATTACATTCATCCATCTTCGGTATACCCTCAGTACACATACTATATTCGTTAGACTGTTCATTCCGTTTAGTAGATCCAGCAGTTCTTCTTCGCTTCCCCTGAGAATATCAGTGTCATCAGCGAATCTTATCATTGAATCCTTTCACCTTGAATTTTAATCCAAATCTTTAACCTTTGTTTTATTTCCATCACTGCTCCTTCGATGTACAGATTGAACAGTATGGGCGAGAGACTGCTTCCACGCCTTACATCCTTTTTAATCTGAACATTTCGTTCTTGGTCTTTCGATCTAATTTTCCCTATTGGTTCTTATATATATTGCATACTACCCGTCTTCCCCAATAGCTCACTTTTTTTCCTTTAAAAAAAATTCGAACTATTATACTTTGTCAGGCTTTTTCTTGGTCGACAGATTCTATGAATGTGTATTGAATTGTCGTCAATCTTGCTTTCATTACCGAGCACAACATCGTACCTGCCTGTATTACGTAGATGTTTCCGGCGTAATAAATACTGATGCTCTTCAAGAGTATATAGCCAGATATCATCATCCTGACGACACGATGTTTCGACGGTCCAACTGGCCGCGATCTTCAGGTGAGATTTCAGGTACACTATCACGCCAAAACTGAGGTAACATCAGATACGGCGGCTCCTTTATACCCCGGCAACAGTCCGCTGAGCGTGCGCGAGATGAGAAAGGGATGTTCATATCTATCGATATCACTCCTCGACGGACTGTTGTTAATTTTACCTGCAAAAAATTAGACGACACCATCTTGTAGATTTTGGAGAAAGGCACGATTTCGTTTCCACACCGAGGAACTTACCTCCTACTGATTTTATTAGTGGTTCAAATGGTTCAAATGGCTCTGAGCACTATGGGACTTAACTTTTCAGATCATCAGTCCCCTAGAACTCAGAACTACTTAAACCTAACTAACCTAAGGACATCACACACATCCATGCCCGAGGCAGTATTCGAACCTGCGACCGTTGCGGTCGTGCGCTTCCAGAATGTAGCACCTAGAACCGCTCGGCCACACCGGCCAGCGATTTTATTAGTGTTTTGGAGCAGGTTTCGCTCGCTTTCCTGAAGATGGTGCGGAAGAAATTAGACAGGAAATCTCTCATTATTGTCGTAGAGCACCGCCACCACGGAGTAACATTTACCTTAGTGAAATGTAGGCCATTCGGTCATTGAGGGAAGAATTAGTATCTGTTACCTCTCCCTGATGATGCAGCCGGTGCCACTGGTCTCTCTCGTGAAAATTATCTCGCAAACATGGCCGACCATCCCAGCTATTAAGATGAGTTCTCTATCTGAGAATATCATTAAAAAAGTTCATCGAGGGACGGCAGTACCAACCACGTTAATAAATCTGGAACTCCCCTTCGTCCGAGCGTCAGCAATTTGAGCGCTCCCATTTATGATTTGGCCAAAATCTTGCTTCTAATCTTAGCCCTCATGTGGGTAAATGTGAACATCATATATTCAACTCTATCTATCATATTAAACACTTACCGACTCTGTGCCCTCGAACATCTGACCTCCTAGTTAATTTTGAAGTTTATTCACTTTTTACATACGTACCTCTGAACGGGTCCTTGCTGCTAATTGGTCAGCTCTTATACGATAAAATTACTGAGCTGTGTCGCCATGTATTGACATCAACATTTTTTTATTTGATGATACAGTTTTTTTAAAAAACAACTGACGGTGTGTCTATGTGGAATCCTCTTTCCCTATTGTCCCCAATCTTTCATGGAAGTATTCATCTTTTGGATCTGCAGCTCTTGTCCTTTCTTTACGAATTTGCAGTTAAATTATAGGCTATTGGTTCCCCCATTCTTGCCGAAACACTGCTTTTTCTTTTTTTTCTTTTTTCAAACATGTTCAACACCTTTGTGCCATCATCATAAGGTTTTTGTTTATTGAAAACTGTAAAAAATGAAAACATGTTAGGTTATAATTGATTTAACAAAGTGAGGCCGAAAGAAAGTGTTTGTTCGCTTTGCTTCTTACCGTGGTTTTATGTTATATGGTTTTGTAGAACCAACTGTATGGTGTCCTGCACTGATAGCTTGTCATCTGCAAACGAAACGGTGTAAATGTAAATTTCATCGGCAAGTTAACACATCCCTTGATTTTTAAAAGACGTGATTTTGGCATGTCAAAATGTTTTGCGTACATATTGTTGTGACTGATCCTCCTCCTTGTGTACAGTGTCCTCGAGATCCAAAAGAAGAAGGACACTTCACTTTTTTTTTCAAAAAAACCAAGGAAAGTGTTAATACGCCGATGAAATTTACATTTCCGTCTTTGATTTGCAGATGACAAATTGTCAGCGCAGGACACCATACAGCAAAACCGTGTAATGTAAAACCACGGTAAGAAGCAAAACGAACAAAAACTTTCTTTAGACCGTACTTTGTTAAATCAATTATAACCTAACATATTTCTACTTTTTGCAGTTTTCAATAAACAGAAACCTTCTGGGGATGCCTTAGAGGTGTTGAAACATGTTTGAAAAAAAAAAGCAGTGTGTCTGAAAAGAGGCGGAGTCCATGTCCCATAATTTTCATGGAAGATTTTGACTTCTTCTCTTCAAACCACATGTGTTTTAAGATACGTGGCTGATATTTCTATTGCCCCCACGTGAAATGGAAGCTCTCCATCGACTTTTAGATCATTTTATCAGCCTTCATCCGCGCATCGGATTGTCGATGGAAATTGAAAAAGATGGAAAACTACCTTTTCTGGACGTTTTAGTACAAAAACCATGAGAAAAAGATTGAATAACCAACGAAAGTATAACGTTCTACGAGTCGGGACGTGGAAAGTCAGGGCATAGATGTGGTAGGGTAGCTAAAAAATCTGAAACGGAAAATTCTAAAGCTCATTCTAGTTGTAGTAGGGGTCAGTGAAGTGAAATGGAAAGAAGACAAGGATTTCTGGTCAGATGAGTATAGAGTAATATTGACAGCAGCAGAAAATGGTATAACGGGAATAGGATTCGTTTTGAATAGAAAGGTAGGGCAAACAGTGTTTTACAATGAACAGATCAGTGATAGGGTTGTTCTTATCAGAATCTTCAACAAACCAACACTGACAACGACAGTTCAGGTATACATGACGACGTCGCAAGTTACAGATGAAGAGATGGAGATAGTATATTAGAATATTGAAAGAGAAATACACAACATAAAGGGAGATGAAAATCTAAGTCATGTGGGACTGGAATGCAGTTGTAGAAGAGGGAGTAGAGGAAAAGGTAACAGGAGAATATGGGCTTGGGACAAGGAAAGAGAGAGGGGAAAGACTAATTGAGTTCTGTAATAAATTTCAGCTATTAATAGCGAATAATCTGTGCAAGACTCACAAGAGGAGGCGGTAGACTTGGCAAAGACCGGGTGATACGGGAAGATTTCAGTTAGATTACACCATGCTCAGACAGAGATTCCGAAATCAGATACAGGATTGTAAGGCGTACCCAGGAGCAGATATAGACTCTTATCACAATGTGATAGTGATGAAGAGTAGACTGATGTTCAAGAGATTAGGCTGGATACAGCAATAAGGAATAGCCCAGTAGACAGTACAGTTGAAGATGAATGGACATCTCTAAAAAGGGCAAAAACAGAAGTTGGGAAGGAAAACATAGGTACAATGAAGGTAACTGGGAAGAAACGCGATAAGTCACACTAATCTGAGGGCTGTAAATTCAACTAAATACTTAGGGATTACAATTACAAATACCCTAAATTGGAACGATCACATAGATAATATTGTAGGTAGAGCAATTCATTGGCAGAACACGTAGAAGGTGCAACAGGTCTACCAAAGAGACTGCTTACACTACGCTTGTCCGCCATATTCTGGAGTACTGCTGTGCGGTGTGGGATCCGCATCAGATGGGACTGACGGATGACATCGAAAAACTACAAAGAAGGGCAGCTCGTTTTGTATTATGGCGAAATAGGGGAGATAGTGTCACAGACATGATACGTGAATTGGAGTGGCAATCATTAAAACATAGGCGTTTTTCGTTGCGACGGGACCTTCTCATGAAATTTCAATCACCAGTTTTCTCCTCCGATTGCGAAAACATTCTGTTGGCATCCACCTACATAGGGAGAAATGATTATCACGATAAAATAAGAAAAATCAGTGCTCGCACGGAAAAATTTAAGTGCTCGTTTTTCCCGTGTGCCGTTCGAGAGTGGAACGGTAGAGAGACAGCATGAAGGTGGTTCATTGAACCCTCTGCCAGGCACTTTATTGTGAATAGCAGAGTAATCACGTAGATGTAGATGTAGAACCATGGGTAACAGGAGAAATACTTCAATTGATCGATGAAAGGAGGCAGTACAAAAATGTTCCGGGCGACTCAGGAATGTAGGAATACAAGTTGTTGAGGAATGAAAGAAACAAGAAGTGCAGGGAAGCTAAGACGAAATGATTGTATGAAAAATATGAAGAAATTTAAAAAGAAATGATTGTCGGAAGGACTGAATCAACATATAGGAAAGTCAGAACAACCTACGATGACACTAAAACAAGCCGGTCGCAGTGGTCGAGCGGTTCTAGGAGCTTCAATCCGGAACCGCGCTGCTGCTACGGACGCAGGTTCGAATCCTGCCTCGGGCATAGATGAGTGTGATCTCCTTGGATTTGTTAGGTTCAAGTAGTTCTAAGTCTAGGGGACTGATGACCACAGATGTTAAGTCCCATAGTGCTTACAGCCATTTTTGACATTAAAGCATAAAGGGTGCAACGGGACTTCCACTGTTGAATGTGCAGGAGAGGACGGATAGGTAGGAAGAGTACACTGAAGGCCTCTATGTGCGGGAAGATTTGTCTGATGTGATAGAAAGGGAGATAGGCGATCCGGCATTAGAATCACAATTTAGGAGAGCTTTGGAAGACTTAAGGTGAAATGAGGCAGAAGGGATAGACAACATTCCAACAGAATTTCTAACATCGTTGGGGGAAGTGCCAACAAAACGATTATTCACATTGACATGTAGAATATATGAGTTTGGCGTCATACCATCTGACTTTCGGAAAAATATCATCCACACGATTCCAAGGACTGAAAGTGCTGACTAGTGCGAGAATTATCGCACAAACAACTTAACAGCTCATGCATGCAAGTTTCTGACAGGAATGATATACAGGAGAATGGAAAAAAGTTGAGGACGTACTACGCGACGATCACTTTGGCTTTAGAAAAGGTAAAGGCACCCGAGAGGCAATTCTGTCGTTGCGGTTGATAATGGAAGCAAGACTAAAGAAAAATCAAGACACATTCATAGGATTTGTCGACTTGGAAAAAGCTTTCGACAAAGTAAAATGTTGCAAGATATTCGAAATTCTGAGAAAAATAGGGGTAGGCCATAGGGAGAGACGGGTAATATGCAGCATATACAAGAGCCAAGAGGGAATAATAATAGTAGCCGAGCAAGAACGAAGCGCTACGATTAAAAAGGGTATAAGACAGAGATGTAGTCTTTCGCCCCTACTGCTCAGTCTGTACATCAAAGAAGCAATGATGGAAATAAAGTAAAGGTTCAGGAATGGAAATGAAAACTAAGGTGAAAGGGTATCAATCATACGATTCACTGATGACATTGCTGTCCTGAGTGAAAGCGAAGAAGAATTGCATGATATGTTGAACAGAATGAACAATCTAATAAATAAAGAATATGGATTAAGAGTAAATCGAAGGAGGACGAAAGTAATGAGAAGTAGCAGTAATAAGAACAGCGAGAAACTTAACATCAGGATTGACGGTCACGAAATAGATGAAGTTAAGGAATTCTGCTACCTAGGCAGCAAAATGACTGATGACGGACTGAGCAAGGAGGACATCAGAAGCAGACTAGCACTGATAAAAAGGGCAATCCTGGCCAAGATAAGTTCAAATGGTTCAAATGGCTCTGAGCACTATGAGACTTAACATCTGAGGTCATCAGTCCCCTAGAACTTAGAACTACTTAAACCTAACTAACCTAAGGATATCACACACATCCATACCCGAGGCAGGATTCTAACCTGCGACAGTAGCGGTCGCGTGGTTCCAGACTATGGCGCCTAGAATCGCTCGGCCACAGCTGCTGGCCCAAGAGAAGTCTTCGAGTATCAAACACATGGACTGTGGGAAAAGCAGAACAGCAGAGAATCGAAGCATCTGAAATGTGTTGCTACAGGCGAATGTTGCAAATTTGGTGGACTGATAAGGTAAGAAATGAGGATATTCTGCACAGAATTGGAGAGGAAAGGAATATGTGGAAAACACTGACAAGAAGAAGGGACAGGATGATGGAACATCTGTTAAGACCTCAGGTAATGATTTCCATGGTACTAGAGGGAGCTACAGAGGGAAAAACTGCAGAGGACAACAGAGATTGGAATACATCCACCAAATAATTGAGGACGGAGGTTGCAAGTGCTGCTCTGAGATGAAGACGTTGCCACAGGAGAGGAATTCGTGGCGGGACGCATCAAGCCAGTCAGAAGACTGATGAACCCAAAAAAAATGTACAAAAAAATGTCACTTTCGGACATAGTGTATACCGTAAAATTGCGCATACGCACCGCTACCTCTATGCTACTAATTGTCATCTACCACGTCAACGCATAGAAGCTTTAGTGCACTAGTTAATAAGAGTAGCTAATTCCGAATCTGATAATTTGACACAGAAACTGGATTGTCTTAAGCTTGTTTTCAGGCAGAATGAATATACTGATCATCAGATAGTTCGTGCTTTTTAATTCTGGCCACCATGTGAACCAACAGTGGTCACTTGTAAAGGAGGGAATTTCTTCGAAAATTTTAAGAATCCTCAGAAAACAGATCCTTTTGCCTTTGGCCAAAGCTTAAGCCCTTCTTGGATCTGTTAAATGTGATTTGGGATTGAGGAAGCCTAGATTATATAAAATTCGCTGTCATTATGGAATGGTGTATGTTGGACAGACTATTCGTACGGTTCATGACCAATGTGTATAACATCAACGTCACACATGTTTGTCCAGCCTGAAAAATCTGCCTTTGCTGAACATTGTCTCAATGAATGGCATAATATGTCATTTACAGAGAGGCAGATTATTTACTTTTACTTTTAACATGGTCCGGTATCTTCAAACGAACAACGATATTTCAATAATAACCCCAACATCCGCTTGCTAATCATCTTAGCTTCTTTGAAGACAATAAGAAAATTGTACGAAATGAATTTTGAGATCAGTCTAGTAAAAATAAAGTGTTAAGAATGAGGGCAGTAACGGTAATAATTGAAATGGAGTATAATTACTGTTTCTTGGACTTCGTTGCGGCTTTATTTTCCCTGCAGTGCTACAAAGCCGTCAACGTAGGAATCCAGAACAGCCGTCTGACGCCCGGCTCAAAGCCCTTGCCCTTCATTAAGAGGCATTACGTGATACAGAAACTCACCAAGAGCTTTCGCATCTGCGATTCAGACTAGTCGCTACGTTCTTTCTGAGACGGCGAGACCGTTGTGCCTTTGATGTTGCCTGTGAACTGAATTAGCACCTTCTACTCTGCCCTTTGGAAATGGATGGTGATGTTAGCTGTAGTGAAAGGACAGAGCTCTGTCTGCGCGTTACCTCCTTATACGAATTCGTCAGTGCCATGGTTAAGTAAGTAGTTCTAGACTAACAAAAGACTCATCTAATTTACAAAACAATTAAAACGGTCAGTCGCTCAAGTTGCAGATTGCCTGTCTAACGGTTTGGAGGGGCAACAAAAATTTTACATCAGTACGACGTATAATTATTAATCAAATTTAAAAATCTACATCTACATTTATACTCCGCAAGCCACCCAACGGTGTGTGGCGGAGGGCACTTTACGTGCCACTGTCATTACCTCCCTTTCCTGTTCCAGTCGCGTATGGTTCGCGGAAGAACGACTGTCTGAAAGCCTCCGTGGGCGCTCTAATGGTTCAAATGGCTCTGATCACTATGGGACTTAACATCTATGGTCATCAGTCCCCTAGAACTTAGAACTACTTAAACCTAACTAACCTAAGGACTGCACACAACACCCAGCCATCACGAGGCAGAGAAAATCCCTGACCCCGCCGGGAATCGAACCCGGGAACCCGGGCGTGGGAAGCGAGAACGCTACCGCACGACCACGAGATGCGGGCTGCGCGCTCTAATCTCTCCAATTTTGCATACGTGATCTCCTCGGGAGGTATAAGTAGGGGGAAGCAATATATTCGATACCTCATCCAGAAACGCACCTTCTCGAAACCTGGCGAGCAAGCTACACCGCGATGCAGAGCGCCTCTCTTGCAGAGTCTGCCACTTGAGTTTGTTAAACATCTCCGTAACGCTATCACGGTTACCAAATAACCCTGTGACGAAACGCGCCGCTCTTCTTTGGATCTTCTCTATCTCCTCCGTCAACCCGATCTGGTACGGATCCCACACTGATGAGCAATACTCAAGTATAGGTCGAACGAGTGTTTTGTAAGCCACCTCCTTTGTTGATGGACTACATTTTCTAAGGACTCTCCCAATGAATCTCAACCTGGTACCCGCCTTACCAACAATTAATTTTATATGTTCATTCCACTTCAAATCGTTCCGTACGCATACTCCCAGATATTTTACAGAAGTAACTGCTACCAGTGTTTGTTCCGCTATCATATAATCATACAATAAAGAATCCTTCTGTCTATGTATTCGCAATACATTACATTTGTCTTTGTTAAGGGTCAGTTGCCACTCCCTGCACCTAGTGCCTATCCGCTGCAGATCTTCTTGCATTTCGCTACAATTTTCTAATGCTGCAACTTCTCTGTATACTACAGCATCACCCGCGAAAAGCCGCATGGAACTTCCGACACTATCTACTAGGTCATTTATATATACACTCCTGGAAATTGAAATAAGAACACCGTGAATTCATTGTCCCAGGAAGGGGAAACTTTATTGACACATTCCTGGGGTCAGATACATCACATGATCACACTGACAGAACCACAGGCACATAGACACAGGCAACAGAGCATGCACAATATCGGCACTAGTACAGTGTATATCCACCTTTCGCAGCAATGCAGGACGCTATTCTCCCATGGAGACGATCGTAGAGATGCTGGATGTAGTCCTGCGGAACGGCTTGCCATGCCATTTCCACCTGGCGCCTCAGTTGGACCAGCGTTCGTGCTGGACGTGCAGACCGCGTGAGACGACGCTTCATCCAGTCCCAAACATGCTCAATGGGGGACAGATCCGGAGATCTTGCTGGCCAGGGTAGTTGACTTACACCTTCTAGAGCACGTTGGGTGGCACGGGATACATGCGGACATGCATTGTCCTGTTGGAACAGCAAGTTCCCTTGCCGGTCTAGGAATGGTAGAACGATGGGTTCGATGACGGTTTGGATGTACCGTGCACTATTCAGTGTCCCCTCGACGATCACCAGTGGTGTACGGCCAGTGTAGGAGATCGCTCCCCACACCATGATGCCGGGTGTTGGCCCTGTGTGCCTCGTCGTATGCAGTCCTGATTGTGGCGCTCACCTGCACGGCGCCAAACACGCATACGACCATCATTGGCACCAAGGCAGAAGCGACTCTCATCGCTGAAGACGACACGTCTCCATTCGTCCCTCCATTCACGCCTGTCGCGACACCACTGGAGGCGGGCTGCACGATGTTGGGGCGTGAGCGGAAGACGGCCTAACGGTGTGCGGGACCGTAGCCCAGCTTCATGGAGACGGTTGCGAATGGTCCTCGCCGATACCCCAGGAGCAACAGTGTCCCTAATTTGCTGTGAAGTGGCGGTGCGGTCCCCTACGGCACTGCGTAGGATCCTACGGTCTTGGCGTGCATCCGTGCGTCGCTGCGGTCCGGTCCCAGGTCGACGGGCACGTGCACCTTCCGCCGACCACTGGCGACAACATCGATGTACTGTGGAGACCTCACGCCCCACGTGTTGAGCAATTCGGCGGTACGTCCACCCGGCCTCCCGCATGCCCACTATACGCCCTCGCTCAAAGTCCGTCAACTGCACATACGGTTCACGTCCACGCTGTCGCGGCATGCTACCAGTGTTAAAGACTGCGATGGAGCTCCGTATGCCACGGCAAACTGGCTGACACTGACGGCGGCGGTGCACAAATACTGCGCAGCTAGCGCCATTCGACGGCCAACACCGCGGTTCCTGGTGTGTCCGCTGTGCTGAGCGTGTGATCATTGCTTGTACAGCCCTCTCGCAGTGTCCGGAGCAAGTATGGTGGGTCTGACACACCGGTGTCAATGTGTTCTTTTTTCCATTTCCAGGAGTGTATTGTGAAAAGCAATGGTCCCATAACACTCCCCTGTGGTACGCCAGAGGTTACTTTAACGTCTGTAGACGTCTCTCCATTGATAACAACATGCTGTGATCTGTTTGCTAAAAACTCTTCAATCCAGCCACACAGCTGGTCTGATATTCCGTAGGCTCTTACTTTGTTTATCAGGCGACAGTGCGGAACTGTATCGAACGCCTTCCGGAAGTCAAGAAAAATAGCATCTACCTGGGAGCCTGTTTCAAGAAATGATAAAAGCGCACGTTGAAGGTTTAGAACAGAGGGACAAGTATTAATTGTAGAAACCGTGTATGTGTTTTGAGGCGGCGTAATTCACGCTGCTCAATGTACCCAGGCTATATTCAGGCAGTATTTGATAATGAGAGTGCACAGTGACTTTCAATACACTTTACGAATAATTTCAAACCATTTCTAAACTTTTTCCTCGCTGACGCAACATAATTAGGACTATGTGACTTTAGTCATAAAGTTTTTTCATGCTTAAAGTCAAATATTCAACTCATTTCTAAAGCAACCAGGCATTTGAAGCTGTTTTATATAGGCTGGACGTATCATCCTTCGGCGAGAGTTGGGAAAACATAATGCACCTAGAAACATTGTTGAACATGATTTTTTTGGTGGTCTAGGTGTTATTGTTAATTAAAGCACTCCGTCTTCAGGCCACGAGTGGCCTACCGGGACCATCCGTCCGCCGTGTCATCCTCAGGGGAGGATGCGGATAGGAGGGGCGTGGGGTCAGCACACCGCTCTCCGGTCGTTAGATGGTATTCTTGACCGAAGCCGCTACTATTCGGCCGAGTAGCTGCTCTATTGGCATCACGAGGCTGAGTGTACCCCGACAAATGGCAACAGGGCATGGCGGCCTGGATGGTCACCCATCCAAGTGCCGACCACGCCCGACAGCGCTTAACTTCAGTGATCTCACGGGAACCGATGTATCCACTGCGGCAAGGCCGTTGCCTGGGGTTATTGTTAATGGGAAGCATAATGTTGAATGAGCGTACTGACCTCCTAAATCTTGAACACAGAACACTCACCGGTCAAGGTTATTGTGATACTGAACTCCTCCCTCACGTGCGTCTTTTCAAGGTTGCATTCTGCCTTTATTTGACTTTTATGGAGGACTGCGCCCGACCTCACTGAACAGCCCAGGTGCGGAAGCTTCTGGACCGAGAGGATATTCGACGAATAGACTGGCCTGCCCTTTCTCCCCGGCTTAAAGTCCATCGAGCGATTTACTACATCACTCGCGTATGCACCAACGAGCATCCACTAGTTGTCAACAGCACTCGTGGAGGAATGGAATGCCCCAACTCAGGAACTTCTTACCAGTCTTGTCGCCAACTTGAGAGCACGCATTGCCGCCCGTGGTAATTACATACTCTATTAAGAACAGGTTCCGCCTTCTGCAATTTACAAGGGATCATCGTGAATTTCGGAGATTTCAGGATAATTATCGTCTTTAAACAAAAGTGTCATTTCTCTTGTTCTCATTTCGTATTTCTTTCTGCTATCGTTCTTGCTATACTCCAGCAGTCCTTTCTACGTGTGGTCCAAGTTTCATCGAGCAGTGACATGTCATGCGAAAATTGCTTTCGTCCTTAAATTCATACAGAACAATTAAATTTGGCGAGCTGTGGTTTTCGCTAAGTTATAGCGGACCAGTTGGTGAAGCTTTTGATGTACGCAAGTGATTTTTGACGTATATAGTTGTGCAATTAAGACAATGAATTAGTATCATTTTATTCATACCTAATGCCCACCAGTGTGTGCTCTGTTGCTGTACCTAAGGAACAATTTGCTCGTGAAGTATTCAGACTTTAACAGTGCATATGACAGCCGGAAAAATTGGATATGGTTTTCATTTATAAAGAACTAGCGACCGGCCCCGACTTCTCACAGATAGCACTAAATATAGACAGGTTATAACCGTTCTTTTAATTCGGAACAATATCATCAGGCTTTTTCTCAAATAGGAGAGAGGTGATCGATGATATCGGAAATAATTAATAACATTGAAAATGTTTTAATTAAGATTATCGATATACAGGGTCAGTCACTAAACATTGCCACCAAGAATAACTCCGAAAGTATGATAGGAGCTGAAAGGTTTGTGGGACAAATGTTGCATGGGACAACGGGAGCCCTAATATGACGTTGGTTTTTTGTTGCTAGGTGGGGTCGCTTCAGAGATACGAAGGTCAACTTTGTTTTTTATATGGGATGTTGTAGTTTGGTACTTATTTTCTGATAGCGACTATCAAGACGGATCTCATGATGTGTAACAGTAAGGTCTTTGAAGAGCAACGAAGGTCACAAATGTGGTATGAATGTCAATTTACAGAAGGTGTTCGAAGTGATGACCATAGGTATCAATGCAGTGCTACAGTCCTCTTATCATGGTTTGAGTGGTATTCCTTATCACATCGGCACTTATGGAAGCTCAAGCTCAGACAATTCTCTCTCGTATATTGTGCAACTCAAGCAGCTTTTCCCGCATACGTTTGGTAGGATTCACACTCTGCCACACAAAATTGGTACAAAGCACCCTTTGCCATACAACACTGGTACGAAAAACCCCTTTGGCGCACAACGTCAGTAGGATTCACTATCTTCCATACAACACTGGAATGAAGTACACCCTGTTATCCTTCCACGTATATCGGTCTACCGTATCAGAATCAGTACAGTAGTTTCTGAAACTAGCCTGAACATACACACTGAACAGCTGGCAGGGGACGTCAAATTATACGTACATGTACATATACACTCATGCTCATAAATTAAGGATAATTGCAGAAAGTGGTTCCACACAACGTGGCACTACACAAAACTGGCGCTAATAGCATAGGCACATAGGGAACACACACGACACAGATCTGTACATCCACAGTATTGGTGATAGTTGAGAAAACCGTCCCGAAACGCATGTGCTACAAAACGCCACTCTTTCCTGCGGATGTACCCCAACATCAATATGGGATATGATCGCTATGCACACGTACACAGGCCGTACAACGGGTTGGCATACTCTGGATCGGGTGGTCGAGCAGCTGCTAGGGTATGGCCTCCCATTCTTGCACCAGTGCCTGTCGGAGCCACTGAAGTGTCCTAGGGGTTTGAAGACGTGCAGAGATACGTCGACCGAGAGCATCCCAGACGTGCTCGATGGGGTTTAGGGCTGGAGAACAGACAGGCCACTCCATTCGCCTGATATCTTCTGTTTCAAGGTACTCCTCCACGATGGCAGCTCGATGGGGCCGTGCGTTACGATCCATCAGGAGGAAGGTGGGACCCACTGCACCCCTGAAAAGACGGACACACTGGTGCAAAATGACGTCCCGATACACCTGACCTGTTACAGTTCCTCTATCAAAGACATGTAGGGGTGTACGTGCACCAATATAATCCCACCCCACACCATCAAACCACGACCTCCATACAGGGCCCTTTCAAGGACATTAACGGGTTGGTATCTGGTTCCTGGTTCATGCCAGATGAAAAACTGGTGAGAATCACTGATCAGACTGTACCTGGACTCGTTCGTGAACATAACCTGGTACCACTGTTCCAATGACCATGTACTGTGTTCTTGACACCAGGCTATACGGGCTCTTCTGTGACCAGGGGTCAGTGGAATGCACATTGCAGGTCTCTGGGCCAATAAACCATGTCTGTTCAGTCGTCTGTAGACTGTGCGTCTGGAGACAACTGTTCCAGTGGCTGCGGTAAAGTCCCGAGCAAGGCTACCTGCAGTACTCCGTGGCCGTCTGCCGGCGCTGATAGTGAGACATCGATATTCTTGTGGTGTTTTACACTGTGGACGCCCCTTACTGTAGCGCCTGGACACGTTTCCTGTCTGCTGGAATCGTTGCCATAATCCTGATATCACACATTCTGACACACGGAGGGCCCATACTACGACCTGCTGTGTTTGACCAGCCTCCAGTCGCCCTAGTATTCTACCTCTCATAACGTTATCAATATGTGTTATTTGAGCCATTTTCAACAGACAGTCACCATTAGCACGTCTGAGAACGTCTGCACACTTACTCGCTGCACCATACTCTGACATGCTCCGACACACATCTGCGTATGTGGACTGCCACCGTGCGACGACCGCTGGTCAAATGCATCGGATGGTCATACCCCGAGATGATTTAAACCACCAAACCGCCCTGCAGAGAGTTGTTTCACCATGTATCAGCATTATCCTTAATTTATGAGCATGAGTGTAGATAGATGTAAGTCAGGAGATAACGTATAGGTAGAAAATGCCGCCAAACTGTTACAGAAACGAGAAAATTATGTGCTAATAGGTAACATGTTCGTGCTTTAAAGCCCTCACAATGTCTCTTTCTGATCATTATAAAAAAAAATAAACTGGAGGCGCCAAGTATAAATAACGCCAGTGAAAAAGAACGCTAGTTGATAAGAGAAATTCAACTACAATTATAACACTTGCAACGCATAATCAGCATGCCACTACGAGGTAGCTTGAATGTGCGTGTAGGATCAACGGAAGGAGTATTCTGTGAATGCTGCGTTCGAAGGTATTTCGCCAATTCCACATTTCACTCCTGCAGCTTCCTGGCAATTACTTTGAAAGACTGTAGCACTTCTCGAATTGTTTCCTACGAAAACTGCGAAGTGACATAGAGTTTCTGTGCAATATTTTGCTTACGGAAGAAATGTGGTTTACAAACCCAGGACAAATCAGTCCTGCAAAACACAGCGCTGGTCAATTGAAAATTCGATCTGGCTGAAAGAAATGGACAAAAAAGGACCTCGGCCTTTTGGAGTGGCTTATCAGTAGTTGAATCATTGATCCCTGTTTAAATTATACATGAACAGTATGCGGGAGAACTTCTGTGACATTTAGAAGGTAGGAAAAATGGTATTGATTGAATGAAGCTGTAAGAAAGGATCGTGAGTCGCGCTCAGATAACCCAGACAATCGAGCAGTTGCCCACTAAACCAAAAACCCCAGATTCAAATCCCATATCTGGCACACAGTTTTAATGTGTCAGGAATTTTCTTACTATAAACACTCAAAAATATTTACAGCTTGTAGTACCTACACTGTCGCAGGGTTCGCATTTTACTGGACATAAGGTACCTATGCGCGATCAACACGAGGGACGCACTGTTTGAACGGCATCGATAACTACAGAACTTATTGAAAGAATATTTGGAGACCGCTGAATCAATCGTTCGTTAAACACTAAATGGACTGACGATAACGAAATTTGAATCTTCCGATCTTCTATATGTGGGAAAAATTAAGTCAGAAGCGTACCGTAGGCAGTCTCTTTAGTAGACCTGTTACATCTTCTGTTCTGCCAATAAAACACAGTCTTTGGTTTGCTTTCCCCACAACATTATCTACGTGATCGTTCAAATTTAAATTGTTCCTGTTTGTAAATCCTAGGTATTTAGTTGAATTGACAGCCTTCAGATTTCTCTGATTTATCATGTAACAGAAATTTAACCGATTTCCTTTAGTTCCCTTGAGGATGACCTCACATTTTTCAATATATTGGATTAATTGCCGTTTTCCTTGTTTGAGTAACAAGAATCCCACGGTAAATGCCCCAAGGAAATCAAATACTCTTTTGACAGTGGTGGGGCCTGAAGATGGCGGTAATGTGCCTCAGACACTAGTCGTGTGATGGAATAAAGACAGTCTCAATATACAGCTGTGGTGGTGCCTTTTCTCATGTATATATATAATCATCAGCTGAATTCCCTCGTCCATGCAATAAGATGGACATCCATAAATTGAAGGAATACTGCTACCATACGGCAAAATTGTACATGACGAACGAAACAAGGACATAAGAAGCGAACTAACACGGGTACGGAAGGCGTTCCCAGCCAAAATAAGTGGTATCAAGTGTCGACCTTAATTTGAGGATGACCTTTCTTCGAACGTACGTCTTGAATGCTGCGTTATATGGCAGAGCACCATGGACTGTGGAAAAGAAGAGAATCGAAGCGTTGTGGTGCTGTAGAAGGATGTAGACTTAAAAGAATGAGGTTTTCCGCAGAATCGGCGAGCAGATGAACGTGTGGAAGACACTGACAGGTAGAATGGATAGGTAACAAAACATGTGTTAAGACACCAAAGACTGACTTCCATTGTACCTGAGGAAATTTTAGAGGTTATAAATAGCAGAGAAAAGGAATTGGAATATATGCAACAAATAATAGCAGACGATGGTAGCAAGTGCGGTTTTGAGATGTTGCCACAGGAGAGGAGTTCGTGATGAATCGCACCAAATGAATGAGAAGACCACCGCGAAAGAAAACCGCCTTAAACGTTCGTTTCTGACCAATGGTCTGTAACATCAGAATCAAATTAGATTATTTTGCCGTTTGTGTAGATTTGACCCCGAAGGCATCAGAAATTTTTATAAATTAACTAATTAGTGTTCATGTACACTAGTTGCAAAAAGCACTCATTTATTCGTATTTATAACTTTCTGTAATCCTTCAGCTTTTCAGCTTCTGGCTTTCTCAGGGAAAGACTGTAGCACTATCTTGTGCAATTATAGTCCATTTTGACGAATTTCCTGTTGAACACCGCTCGTCAACAGCTGATTCAGTAATTCAGATATGTTGTAGCTACTCCCTCTCATACACATACGATCTAAATACATCAAACGTCAACAACAATCTGAACTCGCGCGGCATTCCCCAAACAAATAGGAAACGTTCCAAATGAACATCACACAGCTGTAACAATACGTAAAATGGTGGCACATACCTTGCACTTTGCTGATAAATTATATAAAATGCGTATGTAACAACAATAAATGACGGCAACAAAAGAAATAAATGCTTTAACACATCACAAACAAGGGAAACAAGACCAGAATATAAAAAAAAACCATAAGCAACACGTGAAATAAAGCGATATGTAGCTATTCTGTCTGTAATGAACGAAAAACAGAAAAATGGAAAACATTTCGTTGTTTACAATTAACAAGCGGTGGAATGGACGAGAGATAGAAGCTACCAACATATACAACTAATAGCATCATGGAGGGTACGTGAGAAAATACATGTCTGCATTATTTACGTATTTGGTATCTTAGAGCTAAGCATAATGTAACTGAACAATATGTAATGCCTTAACTCACTCACAACTGCATCTATCTTCATTGAATACCATAACGTAAAAACTGCATACTGTAGTGAAAAATATTTTACAACTAATAAACACTTTCGCACCAAAAATTGATATAATCATGCAACAATTTAATATCTAACAATAATTTTTCAGAAACTATGTAAACAAAAATCCCAGTGAAGATGGCACATAAAGTGCTAAAATATGTTTGGATAGTAACACAGGTATAAAACAATGTCTTGCATAAAGCATAACTCCTCTACAGTGCAATTGTTGTGGAAAGTGGAGATATATTGAAATCGCATATTAGCTCTCCATAAAATGACCCACTATTACTATTCACCCTGTTGATTGGATGTCAGATTAAGATGCTTGCTCCTGCCTTTACCCTGTGTCTAAGTACTGAAGTGAACCATGTTAAAGTGTTCTAGTAAACTACACTGATGGAAAAAAAATTATGACGCCAAGAAGGAGTTGCGCATCACTAAAGAAACTTGGTAGGCATTTTTCTGCATCTGAAAGCGAATGTCTATTCAAGTTCCGTGCCAGTAGCGCAAGACAGTGGTGCTAGCAGCGCCACTATGAGGATAAATGTCACGTTTGCTTTAAATGCACTCTGTTAGGTTCGTGAGCGTTAGTTACAGTCTGTTCAAAATACCGTGGTCAGTAGATGTGAAGACGGCAGGGCACACGTGAGGAGAGCGGTAGTGGTAGAGGCTGCGGGCTGGCGCAGTAGGGGAAATGGTGAGCGCTGGAAGGGAATTCCCATTCTAGACTGAAGCCGGCACTCATCTTTATTGCAAATATTAAGCGGGGCCGCTCCACTCCACACTTGCATGGTGACCATTCAAAAATATCTGCTTGTTGTCTCCGCTGTGGTTAGTATCTAGAAAGAATTCAACCGAAAATTCAGCGATTTATTTTCGCTTGGGTTGTTAACCAATTCTAACTTTCATAGGAGTGTGACAAGTGGTGAATTTTGAGTAAAACCTACACATTTCTCTTGTAGCCATGATAAAGTATGCTTCTGTTGCTAAAATGTTGTGCAGGCGTAATTGTGAGACAATTCTGAAACAGTAATTGAGGAACTAAGGAAAAGTAAGGTCAGTATCTTATGAAAAAGCACGTTCTCGGAACAAAATAAATGTATAATGTCTTCACTTACGTTGTTCTAAAACCTGTAGCATTTCCTGTTTCACCAGCTATCGGTAGTCCTTCAAATTATACTTTCACCAAAAAAGTCTGTGGTTAGTGGAATAACATGTGAGATAATGAAGTTTTGCATAATAACCATGTGCCATTATACTCTCCCATTTATGTGCTATCATTAGCCAAAATATCATTTCGATATCTCAAAACATTTATGAAATATGAGGAATGGTATGGGCTCTGGCTTTATCGCTGGCGCAGTGCGATTGTAAATGAGTGTGCCACGTCAGATCAATTTTCTTGAGTATGGTGACACATAGAGACCTTCACCCAAGTCTAAAGAAAAATTCAATGTGTTAGCTAAATTCCGTACACAGTAACGTATTATGTAATATGCAGCAAAAGCAAAATCATAGCGATCTCTATTTCACATTGCAAACTTTGTAGAATTTCTCGTAGTGTCTTACTTCCTCGTAAATACCACAATAACTGTGTCCATTAACGAAACATGGGGCCGACTGGAGTGGCCGAGCGGTTCTAGGCGCTACAGTCTGGAACCGCGCGACCACTACGGTCGCAGGCTCGAATCCTGCCTCGGGCATGGATGTGTGTGATGCCCTTAGGTTAGTTAGGTTTAAGTAGTTCTAAGTTCTAGGAGACTGATGACCTCAGCAGTTAAGTCCCATAGTGCACAGAGCCATTCGAACCATGTTTTTGAAACGATGGGCTCATCAAATGAACCTGACATACAAAGCTACAAGTAAAGCAAATATGAAATTTTTTACAGAATAGGTCCTGTAGAATCGTCTGAGAAAGTTCGCATGGCCTGTGCCACAATTCTTTCATTGCCAACCGGCCAAAAGGTGGCAAACACTTGCCAGCCTCCCTTTCGAACAGACGAATAAACTCGCTCAATTCTTTGGACGAAAACTAGTCACAACACATCGGCAACGTTATCCTACGTGATCTCTACCTCTGAGATTGGACATGGTGAGTTAATGTTAGTCAACAGCTCAATGAATTTGAGCGAGGTCATGTGATAGGCTACGAGAAGCTCGATGTTCCTTCTGAGATACTGAGGAAAAAATTGGCAAGAATGTAGCCACTGTACATGATTCCTAGCAGCGTTGGTCACGAGAATGTACAGTCGCAAGGAGAATGGGCCCCGGACGGCCACATGGCACTACTGAGATGGATGACCATCGTGATCGACATATGTCTCCAGCACATCGAACTGCATCACAGCAGCAATTAAAAAGGCAGCTGGCGCCACACAGTCACAGCGAATTGTTACAAATCGGTTACTTGAAGGATATTTCCGAGACACCCTACAGCGTGCATTCCATTCATCCACAACCACCATCATTTGCAACTTTACTGCTGTCAAGCAAGAACTCATTGGAGGGTAGCGGGAAGGTTCAAATGGTTCACATGGCTCTGAGCACTATGGGACTTAGCATCTGAGGTCATCAGTCCCCTAGAACTTAGAAATACTTAAACCTAACTAACATAAGGACATCACAGAAACATCCATGCCCGAGGCAGGATTCGAACCTGAGACCGTAGCAGTCGCACGGTTCCGGACTGAAGCGCCTAGCGGGGAGGTCTGCTGTGTTTTCTGGAGAAAGCTGGTTCTGCCTCGGTGCCAGTGATGACCGTATGTAGCTCAGAAGGTCAGTTGTGGACCAGCAACGAACCTGTCTAGACACAGCGAACCTACACCTGGAGTTATGATATGGGGTGCGATTTCATATGACAGCGGAAGCAGTCTCGTGCTTATCCCACGCACCCAGAATGCAAATTTCTTCGTCCTTCTGGTAATTCGACCTGTTAGTCATCCATGAACAGCAATTCAGAGGGTGTTGCAACAGGATAACGCTCGCACACATATTGCTGTCATAATCCAACATGCTCTACAGAGTGTCGACATGTTACCTTGGCCTGTCCAATCACGAGAACTATCTCTAATCGAGCACAAATGGGACCTCATCAGATAACAACTCCAGCGTCATCCGCAAACAGCGTTAACTATTTCTCTACTAACCGAACAAGAGCCACAGGCATTGAACTCCATCCCATAAATACACTACTGGACATTAAAATTGCTACACCACGAATATGACGTGCTACAGACGCGAAATTTAACCGACAGGAAGAAGATGCTGTGATACGCAAATGATTAGCTTTTCAGAGCATGCACACAAGGTTGACGACGGTGTCGACACCTACAAAAAAATGGTTCAAATGGCTCTGAGCACTATGGGACTTAACAGCTATGGTCAACAGTCCCTAGAACTTAGAACTACTTAAACCAAACTAACCTAAGGACATCACACACATCCATGCCCGAGGCAGGAGTCGAACCTGCGACCGTAGCGGTCGCGCGGTTCCAGACTGTAGCGCCTAGAACCTCTCGGCCACCCCGGCCGGCGCGACACCTACAATGTGCCGACATGAGGAAAGTTTCCAACCGATTTCTCATAAACAAACAGCAGTTGACCGGCGTTGCCTGGTGAAACGTTGTCGTAATGCCTCTTGTACGGAAGAGAAATGCGTACCATCACGTTTCCGACTTTCATAAAGGTCGGATTGTAGCCTATCGCGATTACGGTTTATCGTATCCCGACATTGCTGCTCGCGTTGGTCGAGGTCCAGTGACTGTTAGCAGAATATGGAATCGGTGGGTTCAGGAGGGTAATACGGAACGCCGTGCTGCATCCCAACGGCCTCGTATCACTAGCAGTCGAGATGACAGGCATCTTGTCCGCATGGCTGTAACGGATCGTGCAGGCACGTCTCCATCCCTGAGTCGACAGATGGGGACGTTTGCAAGACAACAACCATCTGCACGAACAGTTCGACGACGTTTGCAGCAGCATGGACTGTCAGCTCGGAGGACGTGGCTACGGTTACCCTTGACGCTGCATCACAGACGTGAGCGCCTGCGATGGTGTACTAAACGACGAACCTGGTTGCACGAATGGCGAAACGTCATTTTTTCGGATGAATCCAGGTTCTGTTTACAGCATCATGATGGTCGCATCCGTGTTTGGCGACATCGCTGTGAACGCACATTGGAAGCGTATATTCGTCATCGCCATACTGGCGTATCATCCGGCGTGATGGTACGGGGTGCCATTGGTTACACGTCTCGGTCACCTCTTGTTCGCATTGACGGCACTTTGAACAGTGGACGTTGCATTTCAGATGTGTTACGACCCGTGGCTCTACCCTTCATCCGATCCCCGCCAAGCCATACATTTCAGCAGGATAATGCGCGACCGCATATTGAAGGTCCTGTACGGGCCTTTCTGGATACAGAATATGTTCGACTGCTGCCCTGTCCAGCACATTCTCCAGATCACTCACCAATTGAAAACGTCTGGTCAATGGTGACCGAGCAACTGGCTCGTCACAATACGCCAGTCACTACTCTTGATGGACTGTGGTATCGTGTTGTAGCTGAATGGGCAGCTGTACCTGTACACGCCATCTTAGCTCTGTTTGACTCAATGCAGTCCGCATCTCATGGTCGTGCGGTAGCGTTCTCGGTTCCCACGCCCGGGTTCCCAGGTTCGATTCCCGGCGGGGTCAGGGATTTTCTCTGCCTCGTGATGACTGGGTGTTGTGTGCTGTCCTTAGGTTAGTTAGGTTTAAGTAGTTTTAAGTTCTAAGCGACTGATGACCATAGCTGTTAAGTCCCATAGTGCTCAGAGCCATTTGAACCATTTGAACTCAATGCCCAGGCGTATCAAGGCCGTTTTTACGGCCAGAGGTGGTTGTTCTGGAAACTAATTTCTCAGGATCTATGCAACCAAACTGCGTGAAAATGTAATCAAATGTCAGTTCTAGTATAATGTATTTGTCCAATGAATAGTCCCTTGTCATCTGCGTTTCTGCTTGGTGTAGCAATTTTAATGGTCAGTAGTGTAGATATCCTGTTTCTGTACAACCCAGTGTATCTACGTTTGCAAGGTATGCTTGTATTTGACATTCTGGCGGCTACACAGGTTATTAATGTACCAGCGTTACACATTTGCAACGGCTTATCTCGCGCAGACATTAACAAGTAATCTTAAAAAGTTAATCGCTTAAAGATGTTATCTACATTTGTATTTCCGAAATTTCACTGCTCTACATTAATTATTTTTTTGGATTGCGACTTTTTCATCAGTATACGTTCGAATGAATGGTACTCGAGAGGCGCAAGGAACGCTATTCTATTATGTTAATCATATTGATGTGGTAGTGTTTTTCGTCTAGTTGGAAATTAATTCAAACTCCTGAAAACATATCACGCGCGTGGAATAAAGCGCCAAAGTAATTTCGACACTGAAGAGGAGAATAACGACCGACAGGCCCGTGGCAGAGGTATGGAGCGACGCGATCTGCCACCCGCCCACGCCACAGAATTCCGCACATTCCCCTGTGCTATTCATTCTGCGGCTACGCGTCCTTTAGTTATAGCCCGCGGGCCATTCTTCCTCGCGCCAGACGTGAAACATGTCGCAGTTTGTTTTCCAGAGGAGAAGTAATTGCACTGCAATCAACACCGGATGTGTTGCAAAGGCGGGAGCTTCATTCCACAGCAGAGTTGCGAGTGCGTGCGTAAGTGTAGGACCGCAGAAGGTACAGATTTAGGACTGATGTCTTCTCGGAAACTTGTGTGCTGAGCAGCACGGTACGGGACGCAAAACTAGCAGTAATCAACTACATGCAGAAATATGAAGAGAATGTAGCTTTCGGTTCGAGGAAGGGGTGGGGAGATGATCTACGGGAGTGTATCACAGTTTTGCCCCTTTCGACTGCAAATATAATTTGCTGACACCTCTACTTTTAAAGAGCAACATATGGCAGTATTTCAAAAACAACAACAGTGAGTTATTATTATTATTATTATTGTATTAATCCATCCCAATAGCATACTGTTTTGGTGCGTAAGTTTGTAGAGTTTATCCATAAGTTCAATAAACATAACAGACACAAATAACAGAGACCTTAGTCATCAATAAAATATGCTCCTTCGTTATTTACAACAGTCTGAAAACAATAGGATAACTTCTCGATTCCGCTACTGTAGAAATCGCATGATTTTGAGGCAAAGAAATTGGAACTTGTTTGATAGAGTGCGGAAAAGGTGAAAATCTTTAGCGCAAAGGTGAGATGTATAACATGAGCGTGGAATCACATCTTAACCTACTCCTTTATAGTGTTTTACACTACTGGCCATTAAAATTGCTGCACTACGAAGATGACGTGCTACAGACGCGAAATTTAACCGACAGGAAGAAGATGCTGTGAAATGCAAATGATTAGCTTTACAGAGCATTCACACTAGGTTGGCGCCGGTGGCGACATTTATAACGTGCTGACATGGGGAAAGTTTCCAAACGATTTCACATACACAAACAGCAGTTGAACGGCGTTTCCTGGTGAAACGTTGTCGTAATGCCTCGTGTAAGGAAGAGAAATGCGTACCATCACTAGCAGTCGAGATGACAGACATCTTATCCGCAGGGCTGTAACGGATCGTGCAGCCACGTCTCGAGCCCTGAGTCAACAGATGGGGACGTTTGCAAGACAACAACCATCTGCACGAACAGTTCGACGACGTTTGCAGCACCATGGACTGTCAGCTCGGAGGACGTGGCTGCAGTTACCCGTGACGCTGCATCACAAACGGGAGCGCCTGCGATGGTGTAATAAAAGACGAACCTGGGTGCACGAATGGCAAAACGTCATTTTTTCGAATGAATCCAGATTCTGTTTACAGCATCATGATGGTCCATCCGTGTTTGGTGACATCGCGCTAAACACACATTGGAAGCGTTTATTCGTCATCGCCATACTGGCGTATCATCCGGCGTGATGGTATGGGGTGCAATTTGGTTACACGTCTCGGTCACCTCTTGTTCGCATTGACGGCACTTTGAACAGTGGAAGTTACATTTCAGATGTGTTACGACCCGTGGCTCAACCCTTCATTCGATTCCTGCGAAACCCTACGTTTCAGCAGGATAATGCACGACCGCACGTTGCAGGTCCTTAACAGGCCTTTCTGGATATAGAAAATGTTCGACTACTGCCCTGGCAAGCACATTGTCCAGATCTCTTACCGATTGAAAACGTCTAGTCAATGGTGGCCGAGCAACTGGCTCGTCACAATACGTCAGTCACTACTCTTGATGAACTGTGGTATCGTCTTGAAGTTGCGGCGGCAGCTGTACCTGTACACGCCATCCAAGCTCTGTTTGACTCAATGCCCAGGCGTATCAAGGCCATTATTACGGCCAGAGGTGGTTGTTCTGGGTACTGATTTCTCAGGATCCATGCACCTAAATTGCCTGAAAATGTAATAACATGTCAGTTCTAGTGTAATATATTTGTCCAATGAATACCCGTTTATCATCTGCATTTTTGTTCTTGGTGTAGCACTTTTAATGGCCAGTAGTGTATGTATGTCTAGCCGAATGCGGGCGGGCGTTATCGTGGAGTGCCATCACTTCATTCAGTCTTCTTGGGCGTTGTTCTTGGACAGCGTCTGCAAGAATTCACAGTTGTCGACTGTAAATGTCAGGAGTGATAGTTACACGTCGGAAGCAATTCGTAGTACACCACACCGCCGCTGTTCCAAGACGCTTGTAACATTATATTTTGTGGATGCGCACTGGTCATTGTACGAGAAATTGCGTCTTTGTTTGGGCTCAATCATTCCTTTCTTTTCCTTATTTTAGCATAAACACACCATGTCTCGTCGCCAGTAACGATACAGGATAGGAATGGTTGGTGTTGTTCACGAGCCAATTGATGACGAGCTAGAAGAGATGCACAAATGGCCACCTGCTAATTTTTGCGATTTTGACTTACAGAACGCGGTACCCGTATATCCGATTTTTGTACCTTCCCCATTGCATGAAAATGTTCCACGATGGTGAAAGGATCACAGTTCATCACATTTCCCATTTCTCGAGTACACTGACGTGGTTCGTTGTGTACTAATGCGTTTAAACGATCTTTATCAAACCCGAATGGTCTTCATGAACGTAGAGAGTCACTAACGTCAAAACCATCTTCTTTAACGCGAGAAAATCATTTTGTGGCAGTGCTCTGCCCAATGGCATTGTCCCCATACCCGGCGCAAATGTTTCTGGCTGCTTCCGCTGCTGTCACCCATCTACTGAACTGAAACAGAAGAATATGTCGGATATGTGCCGAGTTCTTCAAAAAAATGGCTCTGAGCACTATGGGACTTAACATCTATGGTCATCAGTCCCCTAGAACTTAGAACTACTTAAACCTAACTAACCTAAGGACAGCACACAACACCCAGCCATCACGAGGCAGAGAAAATCCCTGACCCCGCCGGGAATCGAACCCCGGAACCCGGGCGTGGGAAGCGAGAACGCTACCGCACGACCACGAGATGCGGGCGCTGAGTTCTTCACTTGGCACTTCAATTTCTAGCGTCCACAGCTCCATTCACTATCATATGACAAAATGACAATACGGAAATTGAAACAGCAACAGTGAACCAAAAATAAAAAATGGCAATCGATAAATAAATCCGTATCAACCGGAATACAAACAGGCAAAACAAAAATGCTATGAACTTAAGTATCAACCAAACAATGTTCTATCATCTTTAGGGCGTGCATACGAAATGGTATTAGTTTTTGTTTTATTAATTCGTGTTCAGATATTTCGACTGACAAGCCTACAACCATTCTCAACGTGAGGGGCTTACAAAATTTTAAAATCGTAGTACGCAACAGCGTGCATGCGTTAGAGAAACCAATGTTGGTAACAACAGAGTCACGCATCGATGAAACACAGAAATCGAAGACTTAGAAAATATACAGTGCTTGCGAGGTATTTTATAGTTAACATATCGTGTCATACCAGGCGGTGAAGACATAGAACATGAGAGTGCAAGCGGTTCCGATAATTTGTCGACCTGGAAACCGTTCTCTCAGGTGATCAGCTTGTTGCTAGTTGTACACTACTGGCCATTAAAACTGACACACCAAGAAGAAATGCAGATGATAAACGGGTATTCATTCGACAAATATATTATACTAGAGCTGACGTGTGATTGCATTTTCACGCAATTTGAGTGCATAGATCCTGACAAATTAGTACCCAGAACAACCACCTCTGGCCGTAATAAAGGCCTTGATACGCCTGGGCATTGAGTCAAACAGAGCTTGGATAGCGTGTACAGTTACAGCTGCCCATGCAGATTCAACATGATACCACAGTTCATCAAGAGTAGTGACGCGTATTGTGACGAGCCAGTTGCTCGGCCACCATTGAACAGACGTTTTCAATTGGTGAGAGATCTGGAGAATGTGCTGTCCAGGGCAGCAGTCGAACATTTTCTGTATCCAGAAACGCCCGTACAGGACCCGCAACATTCGGTCGTGCATTATCCCGCTGAAATGTAGGGTTTCGCGGGGATCGGATGTAGAGCCACGGGTCGTAACACATCTGAAATGTAACGTCCACTGTTCAAAGTGCCGTCAATGCGAACAAGAGGTGACGGAGACGCGTAACCAATGGCACCCCATACCATCACGCCGGGTGATACGCCAGTATGGCGATGACGAATACACGCTTCCAATGCGCGTTCACCGCGATGTCGCCAACACGGATGCGACCATCATGATGCTGTAAACAGAACCTGGATTCATCCGAAAAAATGACGTTTTGTCATTCGTGCACACAGGTTCGTCGTTGAGTACACCGTCGCAGGCGCTCCCGTCTGTGGCGCAGCGTCAAGAGTAACCACAGTCATGGTCTCCGAGCTGATAGTCCATGCTGCTGCAAACGTCGTCGAACTGTTCGTGCATATGATTCTTGTCTTGCAAACGTCCCCATCTGTTGACTCAGGGATCGAGACGTGGCTGCACGATCCGTTACAGCCATGCGGACATGATGCCTGTCGTCTCGACTGCTAGTGATACGAGGCCGTTGGGATCCAGCACGGCGTGCCGTATTAACTTCCTGAACCCACCGAATCCATATTCTGCTAACAGTCATTTGATCTCGACCAAAGCGAGCAGCAATGTCGCGATACGATAAACCGCAATCGCGATAGGCTACAATCCGACCTTTGTCAAAGTCCTCCTTACACGAGGCATCACAACAACGTTTCACCAGGCAGCGCCGGTCAACTGCTGTTTGTGTATGAGAAATCGGCTGGAAACTTTCCTCATCTTAGCACGGTGTAGGTGTCGCCACCGGCGCCAACCTTGTGTGAATGCTTTGAGAAGCTAATCATTTGCATATCACAGAATATTCTTCCTGTCGGTAGCACGTCATCTTCGTGGTGTAGCAATTTTAATGGCCAGTAGTGTATTTCCGCAGCTTCCCTGACCACTGAACCCCAGTAAGATGGTGCTTTGGGAAGTGTCTTAAGTTTCCTGTAATCCATGGAATGGCCAGTGGAAATACAGTGTTCAGCCACAGCAGATTTATTGGGCTGTAGAGGGCGGGTGCATCGCTGACGCTTGCGCGTGTGCTCCCCAGTATTGTCTAAATTGATATAAAATTGTTGCAAGTGACTCACCTCGAGAATTGCCGTAAGGTTTTCAAATGAAATATCGGAACGGTAATTGATAATTATACATATGCTCACCCGAAAGATGGTAGAATATGCAATCCGCCGAGGAAATTTCATGTGATTTGGTTACATCGGTGCTTAATACATCGTTCGAGAATAAATTAATTCAGATAAATACGAGTGGGCTTCAAAACGTAAGTTACACATTTCGCCTCACGCTAAGACCATTGCAGAAGAATAATGACGCATTGTGAGAAAAGTGTTCGCTGCAGTAACGTAGTTTTCTGACGTACAGTTAATAGGAGCATCATGCTGTCCGAATGAAATGCCGCGGAAGTTACAGTACGCTGGACAGTACGATTCTTGTGGGGAAATTCCAGCTGCATGTGAACAAAACGCAATGTCGCGTCCAGTCGTTGTTAAATGGTGCCAACAATCTGAACGAGACCGCAAAGGCGTGGGTTATTCTAATCGTAAAGGAAGGCCATCGACATTATACACAGAGGGCAATGCCCATGCAGTCGAGAAACTGATTCGCACCATTCGAAGATTTTCAATGAGGCTATCCAAACAAAGACTAGTAGTGGATTTCTATCATCGAGGAACTGAACTACAAGTAGAGCGTTCCGACCATTGTTTGCAGAGACTTGGTGACGATGTTGGAAAGTAGTGTCGTGCATATGATTCGCGTCAAATTATAGTGCAGCAGTCAATAAAAGTTATTTGACACGCCGTAAGAATGTGTCAATTACTTTTTGAATTGCTTTTCACGTCTGTGAAAAACAACTGTCTAAAAATTCAAAAATTCAAGAAGTGCGTGTCTCACGCAGATGTTTTAGTAGCTATAATAACAACAAATTTTCACAACTCCTACGACTTCATAATCTGTATGGTATAAAATCGAACACTAGGAATTACCGGTTTTTCTCTATGTCTAAGACTAAGGTCTTCAGACAACAGCTAATGGAGCATATAAACAGGTGCTTACCGATAATCATTCTTCCCACGCACTATTCACGTGTGGAATTGGGTTGGAGGGATCAGACAGTGGTACCGAAAGCACACTCCGCCACACACCATTAGGTGGCTTGCGGAGTATGACGTAGATGTAGATGGAGCGGGGAGATACCCTATCTTTCTGCCGCTTACACGTAGTGTTTGTGATGCTTTTTGTCGGTAGAAGATATTCCCCTGATGTTTTCCTTCCCTCAACTTCCGTGGTTTGCCGGTTCACCCGTGGACTCACTAGTCGTGTCATGTTTGTTGCTGACAGCAGTCACGGTCAGCCTGTGGCTGGCCACCTTTTCCTGCCTTGAGCGTTTTCACACAGCCAATCAGTCCGCTAACCAATCCACTTGGACTAACCTCCAGAAACGCAACTGAGAAGTTCTTATGTTGAACTAAGCTTTTAATATTTTAGTTTCAGAGACTCTTAATTCTTGCGTTATTCTATTGTCCGAAAGATAGACGAAAAAACTGGAAATTAATATATAGGGTAACGTAAACGTACTTAGTAAAATATTGTTTGGGAGTGGAGGGGGGCGTTCATGCCCCCATGATGACCCCCCCCCCCCCCTTCCCTCTTAGATGAGCGCTAGCTTCAGTGTGTGTGTGTGTGTGTGTGTGTGTGTGTGTGTGTAACCAAGTCGTTGACTTGCTGTTGTACTTTCGTGTTCCTCATTGGAAATAAGATATTAAAATATTGTAGGAATATTTCACCAATAAGACATTCATTACTAGCTTAGAATTCAAAATCTTATCGAAAATTCCCTGGACATATTAAATCTTCAATTAGATAAACAAAACGGAGAGCATCAAGCTGGATTTAGGAGTAAAAGATGCCATCCAGAGCATATTCTAAACCTTAAATACTTACGCTTTTGAAAATATCAAATAAAAAGACAGTGCTAATATTTATGGTTTTAAAAAAGGCTTATGATTCGATAGAGAAAGCGTACCTAATGATAAACTTAAAGTAATTTGCAGCAAATAGGAAAACTCTGGGAATAACTAAATGAACACTTACAAACACAATATCTAAAGTTACATTTCTTGCAGCAATATGTAACCCCTTCCAAATTGTCTCAGGAATCAGACGAGTAGACAGTTTTTCTCGACCATTATTCAGTTTTGTGCTGCATAGAGTTATAATAAAATGGAGAACAGGTAAAGAGAAATAAAAAGTCCGGAACTACGTAAAGCTGAGGTCGATCTAAAGAAGCAATAAATTGTTTTGGCGACGATCTTAAGATGAAAGATGGAACCTTAGAGTAAGCCAAGAAAAGACTAGAACTTCTGAAGGAGACATCTAAAACGGCAGGTCTACAAACACCGTTTGAAAAGACAGAATACATTCTCTAGTATGATAAAAAAAAATTATTATTACTATTAAATATATTTCAATTCTTTCAATTTAGATCGGTATTTCATACTAGAATGTCGTGTTCCCAGTTTGGCACAGCTTTGCCACAGGAGACACGAAAGCGGTCGAAGACGTCCGTCTTCTGGTCGGCTCCTGATCGTTGTCAGAAGGAGACTAGTTTTTGAATACGCAAAGACTTCTATTACTTGGAAAAGAACAACCCGGATTTCTTTACGTAATCAGTATGATTTTTAAATTACCTAAGGGGCCTTTAACAATGAACAGTAAGAAAAAATGCATTTGCAAATGAAATCATTCATAAATGGGGCTGCTATGAGTTGTATAGAAGATAAGGGGCGGCCTTCTGTACACGACCAGGATGCCGCAGTATTCTCTGCTGTAGTAAGAGCTGTTTGACATTCATAAAAATAATATGGCATGGAGATAAAAAAGTATAAAGAAAAAAAAAACAGAATAAGAAGTCTGGTAAACACTAAATATATTCAAACAATTCTCACTAGCAAATTAGGGCTTATTTATAAACAATACAACTTACATAATTACTTTTCTAACAGTATGGTGCGATCAGATTTCAGCCTGTCCTGTGCTGTTTCCCATGTTCGCGTTTTTTGTCACAAATTACAGTCACTTTTCTCCTTCGTTGAAGACAATTCTTGCACTGTCCAACACCCCCGATAACAATAGCTTGCCGAGTTACAATTTCGAACATAAATTACTTGAATGTTATTAATTAATAATGTTGTCTGCACGCTGGCAAGACCGCTCACTCTTTTAGCTTAAAGTCGACCTCCTTTACGCTTCACACCACAAGCAGAAGTACATTAAAATCTGAAGATCTACAAACGTTTTCTACCGTCATCTTTTATTTAGATCGAAGCGGAACGACAGTTCAGCTTCTGTTAAAATGTTTCTTTGACAGCGCAATCGATGTATTAGCGTCCGCGCTAGATGCGCATCTTTACAGTTACGTAAATTATACAAAACAAATGTCTTTCAAAGAATACTCAAAGCTTTCGTAGTACGGAAATACCAATAATATTACATCGCTTCCCGCGTGAGGAGTAATGAGTCTGAAAGATCGTTACGACTCACGCGCAGTCGTAATATTATTGGATTCACGTACTTAGTGAATGAAGTATTTAAGGATGTCTCCTTGTAGGGAGCAAAACAGACATAACATAAGGCACATAGAATTATATGCGTTTCATACTAAGTCGTCAAAGCTACTCACAGTTGCTTGATCATTAACAAACTTGGTTGTGGCATGATGTCATCATAAGTGTTCAAGGATTTAACATAGGTTCTCAAGAATTACTCTCATTCAGTCAATTGAAACATTGAAATACTAACATAGATACAAGTACAAATTAAATACACATACAGATACAAAATACATAAATATTGACAATAAGAAAAAAAATCTATTACAGTATTGGTGCATTTCCGCCAATTGTGAACAGAACATAAAACTTTTATCAGTCTTTCTCGTAGCGACGCCACTCTTCACTTTGTAGTTGGGAGTATTTCCTATGAACTCGGATTATTTTCACAGTGGAATTCTTTCATCACCTGTCACTTTTCACTGCACTAAAACTGGGGATCACCTTTTCACATTCTGGTGGAAAAACACTGGGAATTTCACTATGTGAAGGGGGAAGTGATATTTCTTGACTCGACGATCCACCGGGTCATGTCGGGAATCAGGAAAGTTGATGACTGGTTCAATGACGAATGAGTCAGTTTGGTGGCTGTCTTAATCTCATTCCAGTTCATGTTTCAGCACATGAAAATACAGAAAAAAAAAATCTGTATTAGGACTTGCTCATTAACTAGCATCTTAATCTAAGGGAATATAGAGTAAGAATTTAAGACAATAAAAATTACTACATAGACTATGTACATATACATTATATATTATTCATATTTTGTGTCTAGGTTTTATGTTCTTTCGTTAGCAAATATTAGCAAAACACGTTTCATCTGGTACAGGTCTTTCTTAAGCAATGTATTTAGCAATATTGCCGTAGCAATTTTTATAGTTAAGGAAAAGTCATCATTAGTGTCCTTTAAATGTAAATATAGTAAAATCGTGCGTAGCTTATCAACGTTTTATTATTTTTATGTCCATTTTCATCTCAAATCTGGAGCACGCTTGAGCCCGTTATGGAGAGGAATGCTTATTGTTGAGTACGGGCCGGCGAGCAGTCATTGAATGTTGCCACAGTGCTTCACAGTCACGTGGTAACGAACTGGCGGTTTAACAGCGTTGGCAGTCCGCGTCCTGCACGAGGCAGATAGTTCTGTGGCTGCCAACCTTTCTTTTAACTTGTGCATTTTGTTGAATCGTGGGTACTGGAGCAGCTCGTCAAGGCGACATGGTCAACCTGGACGGTAAATTGACTGCACCAGCGACGAAGAACAGTCATCGATGAAAATGACTACTGTCTCCTATTGCAGTAAGTACAATAGCTTGTCTATCCTTTGACTGATAGTCACTGTATCGTCGTTGCAACGTGAGAATACTTGTAATGCTACTTCACACGCGGCACATCACTCGTGTCCATAAGTTTATTACAGTTCTGATTCACACAAGAGATAACTAGTTTCTCGTGCCCATACATGTGTCAAATTACTATTTTACACACGTGTCCATCATTTTGTCACAGAGTCACACGCAGCAATCCATACGTGTCCATATAGGTCTCTCTATACCACAGAGTAGCACAGGTAATGCTAAAATTACTTATCATGAAAGGATCATTTACAAAATATACATAGTTTTTTTTTAATTACTGTCCAAGACCTAACGAAAAACGTGTTTGCTATTCTGAATGGTGCTTCTGAAGCACGTTAGATTTTATATATATTTTAAATCTGATTCTTTTCCTTTTCTTATCGTTCTATAACAGCCCCTTTTTTTTCATTTATTCGGTTACATCAATAATCAGTAAATATACCCACTTTGGCGTGCCGAACAGTTCA
Organism: Schistocerca serialis cubense; assembly: GCF_023864345.2. Taxonomy (NCBI): domain Eukaryota; kingdom Metazoa; phylum Arthropoda; class Insecta; order Orthoptera; family Acrididae; genus Schistocerca; species Schistocerca serialis. Next base: position 504,715,983 of record NC_064645.1, read on the forward strand.
CGTTCAAAACTTCATCTAGCAGAAATCGGGAAAATTATTCCTATTTCCTGGGATGCTTTTGCTCACAGCAAATCAGATTTACATCACGTTCCGATAAGTAACCGCAGATACGCATTAACCAACGAGCCACGATCGTCAATACACACAATATACACACGTCAAGTCTTTTGAACCAATTTCCAAATTTCTTCCCCTACCGGGTAGGGTAGAAAGGTAAGAATGCTAAAGACGAAAACTACAATAGGATAGTGCAAGGAAATGAAAGATACGAAGATAGATAATAGGTGAAATAATCAGTTGAGCAAATTCATTCTTCGGCTCCACCGTTTTTAATGTCATCCACGTGGCATAACTTGACTTCAGTATTAAAATTTCGCACAAATCCGTTTCCAAAGCATCTTCAAATATATCTCAACATCACGGCATGCGGACATAGCAGAAGAATATAAGCAGATTATCTCAGTCCTCAACTAGGTGTCTTAATATCGAAGGTTTCTGTATAATACTCGTGACATAGGAATAGTCTCTCTAAGTTTCTCCAGTACAGGACCTAATTCTTATTATAAATGCAAATTTCTTAACTCGTTGACTCATAGTAACAAATAAATTAAGGTTGCTCTCCAGTTGCGAGTACCATTATTCATTTTTTTTGTACATTAACTATATGTTGCTGCTTATACTCGGTGTAATCTACAGATTACAATGTATCAGTTTTGCATCGTACATGGTTCTAGCGACTTAAAATATCAATCCTTTGAAGGCTTAACTTAGGTTAATACTTCACATATACGGACATTCTGGTCTGAATGAGGGATTTAAAGAAAACCTTTACTACTTGGTAAAAAGGAGATTTGCCATAACTTAAAACTAAAGCAGCAGGTGGCGCTTTGGCACATCCCTTACTCAATCCAACGACTGCAGTCTTCTCGTGCTCAAGAGACTTAAAACTACCTTAAAACTAAAGCAAATCTTATTTTCCAAATACGTAGAGTACCTTCTTCAATCACTTCATATCTTTCAAGCTCCATCATACTTTGTGTCCACCTCACTCAAATGATTACGTCACCTGCAGAATACATGTACATGCTGTTGACTCACATACTTTCTAATCAGATCACACTCTTGTTTCAAGTTGCAGCTTAACATAATAAATGATATATTTTTTTAATGTTTTTCATGGTACTTCTTTAGGTCTACATGGTGGTAAAGTCCTTTTATTCGTCCACTAACTGGATCTGCCAACACGTAACAACCAATATGTGGCTTCCTGACTATAACAAACGGTCCTTTGTATAGGTGTTGCCACTTACGATTTTTACGTAAGATGAGAGATGGTTTGAAGTGTGTCCTCAGAAGAACACGCTCGTTCAGGCGATACGACAGAACATTATTGACATGCTTGTCAAATGCCTTTTTTCTTAAATTGGCATGAGTTGTGAGAGAGATCAGGGCTTGTCTTAACTTATTATCTAGGTTGACTTCTGGACCTTCTATCTTGGGGATGGGATCAGTCCATTCATTGCTTTCCCTTTGTCTGGAGATTAGTTCTGAAGGTGTGAAACCGGTCGAAGTGTGCTTTTAGTTTTCCGCATGTTCATTAGGTTGAATTTCGCTCACAATTACTTTTGAAGTACCGGGCGGTACGCTCGGTACGAAGTTTGCTTCCGTATTTCACCTAAGTTGCGAGCTATTTGCCGGAATTTCAGTCGAGATGGTGTGTGTTGGCGGGTTTGCTCGGGCATAATAGATGCGAGAATTTTGAGATTCATGATTTTGACTTTGATAGTTAGTAAAAGGTGGAGGACTATTCCTAAAGTTTGGAGCATACTGTTGTTTGTATTGCTTGGAAGGATCTGGAGCATTTCTCCCTTGAGAACAGTGCTGGAATCTAGGCTGGTTACCATACTGCTGTTGGCTGTTGGTGTTAAGCCAACGTCCTTTTCCATTGAAATTATTATTATAGCGATCATTGTAATTAACTGGTGAATTACCGTATTGCTGTTGTGTTGTCTGGTATATGGGGTGGTACCTATTTTGATCCTGGAATTTATGTTTCTGCTTCCCGTTACGGCAATAGTAGTTGTTATTATCGCACGGAACGTCGTGTCCTTTACTGTTGTTGGGTTGGTATGACATACCTGAGTCTGCGCCTACACCGTGCGGCTGTGTAGAGTGCGGGCCAAGATTACAATTACTCCGCGCACTAGCACGCACGTCTTCTTGAATCATGTCAAGGTTGTCAAGTACTGACAGAAAAGCTTCCGTGTCGTCGTCACTGACATTTACTAACTTCTCCCTGATTGATACCGGTAGCTTTGACTTAAGAATCATAATTACGTCCTTCGGGGAAATGGGCGTGTCCCAATATTGTATTTTTCGCAGGTATTTCTCGAAGTACCTACGGAGACCAGCACTTCTCGTATTAAATGGTTCAGCATTATATACCTCCTTTCTAAGGCGTTGTTGTATGCCTGAACTCCAGAATTTGTTCAGAAATTGCTTTTCGAAGTCAGCGTAATTATTACATCTGTCAATTACTTCTGTTCCCCAGACAGAACCCTCTCCTTGAATGTAACCTACTATAAAGCGCATACGTTGCTTGTCATCCCAGCTCTCAGGAAAAACACCATTAAATGACTTCAGAAAAACCATTGGTTGGATGTTGCGTTTCTCTGGCAGAAAAGGCTGGAACACGCGGTGCTTGAGAACGCTTTCTTCTTTCATTAGCTCGACAAGAGTTACTTGATCATTCTGGTTGCGTACTAACGGATTCTTACTGCTGTGTCCATGTACAAGTGGAGAGAATTCTACACGAGACACGGGATTATTATTGTATTCATGTTCTGAAGAAAGCAAGTGTGAATGCTCACTTCTATTGTCATTAGGAAAATCATTGACTTGTCGTTTCAACTGCTCGATTTCCTCAGTGAGGTGTCGTTTCCACTCGGGAAGATCTCGGTGAAAAACTCTACGAATCTCTCCTAATTCAGTGAGAATCGTATCTCCTGATGTACCTGGAGCAGCTAAAACTTCAACTGTGGCTGACTTAACGGCTTCTTTTAAGTCGTGTTGAACCTTGTTTGCTATGTACTGTTCCTTAGTCTCGACCCATTCTACAAATTCTTTTCCTATCGTGGAACGTACGTTGGCTGCAGCATCATTCACCCTCTTTTCAATGTTTATTTCGGATAGCGCCTGTGTCAGGTCATTGACCTGGCCTTGCAGAGTGACGACATTGTCTGCAAGCTTGTTTACTTTAGCTCCGACCTCAGCGGACTTTTTTGAAACTTCTGTTGTAACTGCCTGGCAACTTTCGATTTGTACTTTGATGTCTTTGTGCACGTTACCTACTGTGCTCTCACATGCATCTACCTTCTGCAGAATACCTTCTATCCTTTCATTAACTTTAGTACTTAATTCCGAAATATATTCCACCGTGACTGTCCTAATTCTTGCCTCTAAGTTGGCATCAATATTATCTAACCTATTTTTCATTGTACCAATCATGGTATTCAGGTCTCCCGTTCCTTTTCCCTTTCTTTTTGTTCCCTTTCTTGCCTATCTCGTTGTTTTTGTAATTTATAAGCTTCCCTTTCCCGTTTCTCCTGTTCTCTTTCTTGAAAAAAAATTCTCATCATTTCAACCATCAAATTTTCTCCCGCTTGCTGTGACGATGATTGCTGTGACGATACGTCACGCACACCATCATCGTCTACCGTTGTCTCCATTCGCGATTCGGGTCTGCCTGTTCCCGTTCGCGAACGTAGTGGGTATGACTTGACAACTGTGTCATCACCGTCATCCAGACTGTTTGTCGGCTTTCCTTTGTCATCTGCCATGTTTATTTTCAAGTTTGTGACGTAACTGCTCAAAGAAATATTTCGCGGTACGCCGATCGTCAACTCTCAGATGCGCGCGCTGATAGTCAAACGTCACACCGCGGTAGGTGACAATTGCAGAGCTATACCGGGTAGAAGACAAGATGGCACCTAACTTTGAAAATAAGTGACAAACACCTACTAGACACTGAATCCTGCTATTATGGCATCCATCTTGTGTTCTTAACCGTAGCAACAATGAAGATGCTCATAATACTAACAAATAAACTTTGCATGAAGAGATGATCAGAAATGAATTCTAACTACGTAAATAAGCAACTCTGCAAGGAAATAACAGCGATAGGATAAAATGAAGCAGTAAGGAAAGAAATTCCGGAAATCAGTTATATTATACAAGACGCGAGATTTTATGCGTAATGAAAACCGTACTTACATCAGTCGTTTTGCGCACTGCTGTTATTTTTCGAATTTTTCTCTTTGTTTTTTATACTTCCTCGATTTCGTTCAGTACTTCCTTTACGGCTTCCCGATGTCCACCGGATGATGTCATGAAACAATAACAGAACAGATTAAAATTTTTTTATCAGGTCCCTGTTCGGGCGCCAGATCTAGTATGATAAAAAAAAATTATTATTACTATTAAATATATTTCAATTCTTTCAATTTAGATCGGTATTTCATACTAGAATGTCGTGTTCCCAGTTTGGCACAGCTTTGCCACAGGAGACACGAAAGCGGTCGAAGACGTCCGTCTTCTGGTCGGCTCCTGATCGTTGTCAGAAGGAGACTAGTTTTTGAATACGCAAAGACTTCTATTACTTGGAAAAGAACAACCCGGATTTCTTTACGTAATCAGTATGATTTTTAAATTACCTAAGGGACCTTTAACAATGAACAGTAAGAAAAAATGCATTTGCAAATGAAATCATTCATAAATGGGGCTGCTATGAGTTGTATAGAAGATAAGGGGCGGCCTTCTGTACACGACCAGGATGCCGCAGTATTCTCTGCTGTAGTAAGAGCTGTTTGACATTCATAAAAATAATATGGCATGGAGATAAAAAAGTATAAAGAAAAAAAAACAGAATAAGAAGTCTGGTAAACACTAAATATATTCAAACAATTCTCACTAGCAAATTAGGGCTTATTTATAAACAATACAACTTACATAATTACTTTTCTAACAGTATGGTGCGATCAGATTTCAGCCTGTCCTGTGCTGTTTCCCATGTTCGCGTTTTTTGTCACAAATTACAGTCACTTTTCTCCTTCGTTGAAGACAATTCTTGCACTGTCCAACACCCCCGATAACAATAGCTTGCCGAGTTACAATTTCGAACATAAATTACTTGAATGTTATTAATTAATAATGTTGTCTGCACGCTGGCAAGACCGCTCACTCTTTTAGCTTAAAGTCGACCTCCTTTACGCTTTCACACCACAAGCAGAAGTACATTAAAATCTGAAGATCTACAAACGTTTTCTACCGTCATCTTTTATTTAGATCGAAGCGGAACGACAGTTCAGCTTCTGTTAAAATGTTTCTTTGACTGCGCAATCGATGTATTAGCGTCCGCGCTAGATGCGCATCTTTACAGTTACGTAAATTATACAAAACAAGTGTCTTTCAAAGAATACTCAAAGCTTTCGTAGTACGGAAATACCAATAATATTACAATTCCCAATGAAAGCAAATCACCAAGAATTTTAGAAACCAAATTTAACAACATCAAGAAAACGTGCAGGTTTAAAAATCTGGAACTAAATATAAACCAAAAAAGTGAAAAAGAAGCAATTAAAATCAGAACTGAAGAAAATTAAAAGAGTATATATAAAAGGAAAGTGAAAACCAGTACAATAAAAATGCGTTTCTAGAAATGTTCAGATTTAGGCATTATTATAGTACAGCTGTAAACCCCGTACTGGTCTATGAATCGGAAACCTACTTTTATCTGGATGTAAAATAGCATTGGCTGGCTTGAAAGGGATAGAAAAATATTAGGTCCAGTCAAGAACAAACACGGAAAACTGAATTTTAGACCAAAGAAGGAAATGAACTTTTTCCATCCTAAAATAAAACATGAGATCAGGAAAAGGCTCTCTTTGGGCATCTAGAGAGAACGAAGGAAAGCATTAACAAAGAAAACCCACATATTCCTCAAAAACGGGAAAATAAACAAAGGGCATGGATGGGAAGGCAAAACGAAAGGGAAACTTCCTAGCAGCTTCAAACTGTGTGTGGCACTACGACTCTTTCCCGGGATCTTGCCTTTCGTGGGCAAGTGCCCTCACAACTTTACTTCCGCGAGCACCTCATCTACATCGGCGCACAGTTTCAATGCACCAGGCATTCTACACTTCGCTGCAGAGTGAAAGAAGCCAAAAAAGGACTTAGAAAAAATGCATACTGAACAGAAAACCGTACTCAACAAATTCAAAGTAGAAGTCAAGAAAAAAACAAACGGAAAAAGAAAATGGAGTCAGATTGTCAAAGGAGGGTAAAAGAGCGCATTCTGAAGAAAATGAGAAAGTCTGGATAAGGATGAAGGAAAAAATAAATAGTTACCTTGACGTATTCCTTAGTTTTTCTGAAACGAAATAAAAGTAAATAAATAAGACATTTCTGACCTATAAAAAGTTTAGTAGAAAACACTGAAACTAGTCTTTGACTCAATAATTAATTGCCTTGAAATACGAACAAGTCCTGTGTTGACTGCATAGCCTTCAAATTACCTGCGATAACTGTGGGGGGCGTCTGAGGTCAATACATGATACTAGCCCAACACATCAGTGACACACCCATTAGTTGGATTCTTGCGACTACATGCCTGAGACGCACAATGGTCTCTGCCCATCTCCCCAGTCTCCTGTGACCATCATCAGGTGGCAGATAAATACTGCTTTCGTCGCTGAAGAAAACCCATTGACATCCAAGTTCAATTCTAGGCGTTCCTTTGGCCATTTTCTTCCCAAACCATGATTCCAGCAGGTTTGTAAAGTAACAGTCGCCTATAGGTTACATTGTTAGTGAGTAGACGAATTCGTCAACCCAGATCTTTTCCTCTCTAAACGGGACTCATTCAGCCATCATCATACACATAAACCATCTGATCAACAGTATCCGGACACCTATTAGCGGATATTACTATGGGTTGTGTTCGCCCTTCGCCTTTATAACGGCTTGAACTCAACCGAAAACACTATAAATGACGTGTCTGAATGTCCGTGGAATACAAGCAACTCATTTTTCCTCAAGAGCAGAAACTAGGAAAGGTACTGATATTGGACGCTGGGGTTTCTAGAGAAGTCGAGGTTCTAATTTAACCCAAAGCCGTTCCAGTGAGTTCAGGTCGGGACTCTGAGCAGCCAGTCCATTTTCGCAACGTTATTACCCACAAATCATGGCCTCACACATTCTGCTTTCTAAAAGGGTGTATATATATTTCATATGCGTACTGCAAACCATTTACAATAAATTCACACATTATAGAATAATTTTCCTCTGTAAAATTTACAATATTAGAAAGCTAATTTATAAAATAAAATACATGGAACATTATATACAGTATAATAAAATATTATGCGGTCTTTGCTTCATATCTCATTCTCCCAGAAATCGACATATGCCCTCGCTGTTTCGCTACACACCATCAGGTCTTGGGCCGTGCGGGCGCTAGGATGGTTTACTAGCGGACATTGAAGCAGGTGGTTCATGGTTTGGATGTTCCCACACGGACACAAAGCACTTTCACTAATCCCCCACTTGCGCAAATTTTTGTTACATCTGCCCATTCCTGAACGCAGCCTGTTCAGGGTTTTCCATCTCTCCCACTCAGATTCCGCCCCTGGTGGCAGCACTCCCTCAGAATCGTGAGCAGGTTCTTCTTGTTCCTGGCACAGTCTTTTTCTAGAAGTTTTTGGTGGAGCTGTGAGTGGTTTGGTTCAGTGGAGAAAACTACTTCTTGAATTAAGGCGTTTTGGTACTATTTGGTACCCATGTAGCAGATGACGTTGATCCTGAATCTGTTTTGTTCGTTCAATTCTGCTCTGTATTGAACGTCGGACATTTGGCGGAGCAATTCCTGATAATGAGTATAGGTGTTCTACTCTTGTTGGCTCAAGACATCCAGTAATATGTCTACACGTCTGGTGCAGGACAGTGTCCAGTTTGTTTGTGTGGTAAGACCGTCCCAAGACAGAACTTGCAAACTCAGCAGCAGAGTAACAAGTGTCATTGTGGTGGCGCGTAAAACTTTTGGATTAGCTCCCCATTTTGATGTTGTTAGCTTGCCAAGTATGTTATTCTGTGATTGGACTTCGGCCTCGCTCTTCTCAATGTGCCGCTTGAATGACACTGTCCTATCAAGAGTAAAATGTGTTCGCATCCTTCTATGGTTAGTGTTTTCTTAACAGCAATAATGGGAACACATCCTATCGACGAAAAGCATCCCCGTACTGAAAACCGCCTTTTCCGCGCCTCACTCTGTCCACAATAATGGTGGCAGATAGTCCTCAGGGTATTCGCCACACGCTTCCATCGGATTGCGACAGGATATAGGGTGATTCACTCGTTTCTAGTCATCCACTGTCCAGGGCGCCGTTCATTACGTCACCTGAAGTGTCGCTTGTCATTGACTACAGAGAAAAAATTATTTTAACACTATGGGACTTAACATCGGGGGTCATCAGTCCCCTAGACTTAGAACTACTTAAACCTAATTAACCTAAGGACATCACACACATCCATGCCAGAGGCAGAATATGAACCTGCGACCGTAGCAGCAGCGCGGTTTCGGACTGAAGCGCCTAGAATCGCTCGGCCACAGCGGGCGGCGACTACGGAGACGTGTCTTGTGAGGAGCTGCTGAACCACTGTACCCCATTCTTTTTAACCGCCTACGCGCAGTCGTGCTAGCTGGGCTGCTGGAAGCCCTTTTAAAAGAATGATTCCTTCTGCTGATCCTCTGTTATACTCGACGGTTCTTATCATTATAAGAGGTTTTCCTGGTCTTGGATTAGCTGTGGTTGTGCCTTCGCGTTTACCTTCACAATCACAGCAGTCGACTTGGACAACCTTAGGAGGATTGAAATTTCCCTGATGGATGCGTTGCTAAGGTGACATCCAATGAGTAGTCCACGTTACTGAGGTCACCTGCCTACATCTATCTACATCTACCTGATTACTCTGCTATTCACAATAAAGTGCCTGGCAGAGGGTTCAAAGAAATATCTTCAAACTGTCTCTCTACCGTTCCACTCTCGAACGGCGCGCGGGAAAAACGAGCACTTAAATTTCTACGTGTGAGCGCTGATTTCTCTTATTTTATCGTGATGATCATTTCTCCCTATGTAGATGGGTGCCAACCGGAGGAGAAAACTGGTGATTGAAATTTCATGAGAAGATCCCGTCGCAACGAAAAACGCCTTAGTTTTAATGATGGTTCAAGTGGCTCTGAGCACTATGGGACTCATCTGCTGTGGTCATAAGTCCCCTAGAACTTAGAACTACTTAAACCTAACTAACCTAAGGACAGCACACAACACCCAGCCATCACGAGGCAGAGAAAATCCCTGACCCCGCCGGGAATCGAACCCGGGAACCCGGGCGTGGGAAGCGAGAACGCTACCGCACGACCACGAGATGCGGGCAGTTTTAATGATTGCCACTCCAATTCGCATATCATGTCTGTGGCACTGTCACCCCTACTTCGTGATAATACAAAACGAGCTGCCCTTCTTTGTACTTTTTCGATGTCATCTGTCAGTCCCATCTGATGCGGATCCCACACCGCACAGCAGTACTCCAGAATGGGGCGGACAAGTGTGATGTAAGCAGCCTCTTTAGTAGACCCTTTGCACCTTCTAAGTGTTCTGCCAATGAATCGGTCTTTGATTGGCTCTACCCACAACACTATCCATGTGATCGTTCCAGTTAAGGATATTTGTAACTGTGGTCCCCTAAGTATTTAATTGAGTTTACAGCCTTCAGATTAGTGTGACTTACCGTGTAGTAGAAATTTAGCGGATTTCTTTTAGTACTCATGTGAGTAACTTCACACTTTTCTATATTCAGAGTCAATTGCCACTTTTCGCACCACATAGAGAGATTATCTAAATCATTTTGCAACTCGTTTTGGTCATCTGATGACTTTACAAGACGGTAAATGACAGCATCATCTGCAAACAATCGAAGGTGGCTACTGAGATTGTGTCCTATGTCGTTAATATAGATCAGGAACAATAGAGGGCCTACAGCACTTCCTTGGGTAAAGCCGGATATTATTTCTGTTTTACTCGATGACTTTCCGTCTAGTACCACGAACTGTGACCTTTCTGACAGGAAATCACGAATCCAGTCGCAAAATTGAGGCGATATTCCATAGGCACGCAGTTTGGATAGAAGACGCTTGTGAGGAACGATTTCGAAAGTCTTCTGGAAATCTAAAAATATGGAATCAATTTGACATCCCCTGTCGATAGCACTCCCTACTTCATGAGTGTAAAGAGCTAGTTGTGTTTCGCAAGAACGGTATTTTCTGAATCCGTGCAGACTACGTGTGGTGTGCGAACTGTAAGACCTTCGGTACACACACCATCAGATTATTTGACTTGTCGCTCTAACGAAGTAGGCGAGTGTCAGCAATATGTCTCGCGGTCTTATCGTGGTGTGTTTATCTCCTGCCGTTAGGTCAGACGATAGAAATGCCACTTGCACGCTTAGAGTAGAAGATTGACGGTGACAAACTTTAAACAGAACTTGATTAATTTTCACACCCATTTATTAAAATAATAACAAGCAAAAAAATTACTTAACTTGGTTCTGGATGCTATTTACAATTGACAATCTGAAGTTCCTTTGGTATTGGTACGTTAATCTTATTCTCACATATATCTCTGATACTTGACAGAAGTGTCTATACATTTATCTTCATGGCTATGTACAGAAATATGGTAATCTTATTAGGCGCAGACTGAAATTTGACTGTAGACTGGTACAGACAAATGTAGGACTCGTACAGACTAATGCAGACTGACTGCTGGGAGGTCTGTACACTCGTTATAATACCTCGCGCGTTCATGTATCACTGCGCGAGTGTGATACGCGAGGAGAAAAGGTCCTACGATAGCAGGAATCTCTTTTTTTTTTCTTTATTGATTTTCAATTCCCCACGAAGGGGGCGGGCTGGCAGCAGCTTACTACGCTGCTCTACAGCCTACAGACTTTTTTTAAATAAAGGAATAAGAAAGAAACAAGGAAAAACAGGCGATAAAATGGTGATTTAAAGTGTAAAATAGCGTAAAGTTAAAACAGAAAGCAAAAGGGGTTGGCAATGTAGATAAAATACACAGGAATCAGACAAATAACATAGTAGACTCACAATTAAAAAACATGGCGACAGTCCGGTTTCTGTTCGCAAGAGATAAAAGGCACACCCAGCGACAGTATGATGGCCGTTCGCAACAAGTCCCAAAAAACACAACACGGAACACTCACTGTAAAACACGCACTGTAGAACACTCACTGTAAAACACGCACTGTAGAACACTCACTGTAGAACACTACACGAAAGTGGCAGCACAAAGACGACACTCCCGAGCCAAAGGCATATGGGGGGGAGGGGGGGGGAACCTGCAGGAGGGGGAAAAACAAGGAGGGAGGAAAGGAAAAAGCAAAAAGGGGGGGAACCAAGGAGGGAGAGAACTAATAAAGAAGGAGAAGGGCAGACGCGAGAGGGAATGAGAGGAGGCAGAGGAGGGAAATGGAAAAGGATGCGGGGGAGAAAAGGAGGCAAAGAGAGGGGAGGTGGGGAAGAAAGAGGATGGAAGGGGGGAGAGGGATCCCAGGAAAAGGACAGAGGAAAGGAGAGGGAGTGAGGATCACAGTTGATAGGAGGGGTAAATGGAGGGAGAGAGGGCATCATCCGGGAGGGGGAGTTGATGGAAGCCTCCTTGGGAGAGGAGATGTAGGGTGTAGAGATGGAGGGTAGGGGGGACACAATGGTGAAGACGTGGCAGGGGGCGGGGATTGGAGAGGAGAGGAGCAACCAGGGGGTGAGGGGGTTCAAGACGGCGGGAGGTGTAGAGGATGCGGATATGTTCGAGGAATAGGAGCTGATGGGGGAAAGGAATGAGATCATAGAGGATCTGCGTGGGGGACGTGAGGCGTATACGGAAGGCGAGGCGGAGTGCATGACGCTCAAGAATCTGGAGGGACTTATAGAATTTGGGGGGGGGGGGCAGATATCCAGGATTTGTAGGTGTGGAGGATGGTAAAGGGAAGCAACCCCCATGTCCGGCCGGAGAGGAGTTTGAGGAGTCGGAGGCGGTTGTGGGCTTTGGATTGGATGGAGCGGAGATGAGAGATTCAGGCGAGGTGACGGTCAATGGTGAGGCCAAAATAGGTGAGGGTGGGGGTGAGGCGGGCAGGACGGGCGCAGACAGTAAGGGAGAAATCCAGGAGCCGGAAGGAGCGAGTGGTATGACCTACGATGATTGCCTGGGTCTTGGAAGGGTTGAGTTTCAGGAGCCACTGGTTACACCATGCAGCAAAATGGTCAAGGTGATTCTGGAGAAGGCGCTGGGACCGTTGGAGGGTAGGAGCGAGGGCGAGGAATGCGGTGTCATCAGCATATTGCAAGAGGTGTACTGGGGAGGGGGGGGGGGGGGTTGGCAGGAATCTGCGTTACATATTAATACGCGGATCGGCGGAAGCAGAATTTGGTCCGCCTCTATGGCAGCGCCATCTCGTAGTGTGGAGACGGACGAGCGCTGCGCCTCCTTAGCGGGGCGCGCTCTAGTGGGAATGTTGTGTACGCGCTGACTACGCAGAACTATGTACACAACACTACGTGTCAATAAATCGTTTTCTTCGAGGTACTTCATAACGTTCGAACACAGTATATGTTCCAAAACCCTACTGCAAATCGACGTTAGTGATATGGGCCTGTAATTTGCTCCTACTTCCATTTTTGGGTGTGGTGTGACTGAAGCAATTTCACAGTCTTTAGGTACGGATCTTCCTGTGAGCGAGCGGTTGTATATAACTGCTAAGTATGGAGCTACTGTATCTGCATACCCTGAGAGGAACCAGACTGGTATATAATCTGGACCGGAAGCCTTGCTTTTATTAAGTGATTTAAGCTGCTTTGCGACACCGAGGATATCTATTTCTATGTTTCTCTTACTGGCAGTTGTTCTTGATTGGAATTCAGGAATATTTACGTTGTCTTCTTTGGCGAAGGGGTTTCGGAAAATCGTGTTTAATAACTCTGGTTTCGTGGCACTGTCATAAATGATTTCATCTGTGCGACCTAGTCTGCTTTTACTGCTTGTCTACTGATGACACAGTGCTCCGCGCCACCTACTATACTAGTAGGTCCGCCTCTCATGACGCCTAGTGATCGATTCAGTCTTACATAGTGGTGTATGGATATTTTTCAAAAAATAATGTGTCTTTGAATGTAATAATACTACAGATTACATTAAAGCACTGTGAGCATAATATGAGATCTAAAGACTCACTAGAAACAGCTGTAATTCGCGAGAAAACGGAACGCCAAAGTCATAGAGAAAAATTAAAGATGCCTTGAACACAGGACATCAAAGAAACCACTGGAATGACGTTGGAGGAAATGAGAACCAAATCAACGTTCAGGAGTGCATGGATGGTCATTGTTCATTATATCATCAGGAGTCGAACACGAACTAATGGACAATAATATTTCTGGTGCTCATCTCAAGCAATTTATGAACTCCTCTCAGGTATTAGTCCACCAAGTAATCCATCTTGTATTTTCTGATGTGGTGTGTTTGTTACTGCTTCAAAGGCAGGCGTATCGGAGGTGGCAGGTGTATAGTGTGGACTGGACTGTAAATCGTTCCCGACAGGTGAGGTGCGCAAACGTTTCGCCTTGTTAATGGTGGCCTAAAGCCGGCGGCTGGCCCCGCTCGTTAAGGATTAAACTGCGGAGGCGGCCGCGACCCGCTGACAAAGGCTCTGACGGCGGACGTAATGCCGCGCAAACGACAACACAGCCGCTAACGAACGGGCCGAGCCGCACAGCCTCTCTCGTAACCACACACACACACACACACACACACATGCACACACACACACACACACACATGTGCTGTGGCTGCATTTCAGTATCTTGACTGTCTTTTGTAACGACCACTTCACTGAATTTATAATAATAATAATTATTATTATTATTTTACTGTTACTCCCGGATTTTCAAGTTGCTACAGATGCTATGTATGTGAAAAGTCTATCGAAGTGACACTTCAGCGGTGCTGATGATTAGTCTTAATGAAACTGTTACTGCTTTAAGAATTGCGGATTTTTTCCTTCTCAGAAGACCAGCTAATAACCACGCGCCAGTTTCAATTCGTTATTCGTTGTTCTCTCCTTTTCTTCCAATACTATTTCATCTGTTCATTATGTTTTCTCTTCCCGTCTTATGACCACTTCACACCAGTTTTTTTTTTTCGCACTTCTACCTTGGAATCCTTTCATATTCAAAACTTTTCCCCTAAAAACTCCTCTCAGTTTTCTACCATTTCTGCATTATTTTTTTAAATCCTTTTTTACTCCATGGGTCCAACCTTTGTTAATTTCTTATCCGACATGTATCTGAAGATCGTTTTGGTTAATCTCCTATCTTGCAATCTGTGTAAACGTCCAGAAACATACCAGTCTTCTTTTTCTCATTATTTCTGATGTTTTCCACATTTTGATAAATGTCATCTTTACTACGTAACTCCCAACTTTCTATAATTTTTCGTGGGCCTAAATTTCTCCGAATGACTTGCCTTTCTGTTATTTCTAATTTACCAAAATTATAGTTTAGTGATAGACATCAACTGTATATGGACATTCTGGCTTCACTATTGAAATGCATTATTTTTTCGTTTTTAGAAAGTCATTTTTTGTTGTAAATGACTTTTGTTTTATACATCTTTTCATCAATAACAGCTTTTCCCAAACCTTTTTTCTTGGATTATCGCCCCAGGTTAACGTTTTCAATTTCGCCAACATCTGTTTCCAAAAATTTCGTCACGTTTTAATGTTTGTAGTACATTAGGTTTCCTCTGCAGAAGATCTTAAGCCATTCTCACTGGCGATTTCTTTTAAAAGATCAGTTTGTGTTACAACGAATGTCGCGTTTTCAGAAGCTATAGCAAAGTCATCTTCATCTGCGAGACAATTTATTCCAATACCTTTGTTTCCTCTTCTCAACCTTGTTGGTGAAATCTTATTCATTTTTTCATTGAAATTCTCACTATTTTTTCTAGAAAACAGTTAAAAAGAACTGGTGGTAAGCTATCATCTAGCTGTACATCTGTGTCTCTTTAGAACGGCTGAAAGATTTCTCCCATTAACTTCACAAGTTTAACTTCACAAGTTAGATTTGGTAATTTATACTTTGTATAAAATTATTGGATTATTCTATATATAGCTTGTCTGTCAACGGAACGAAAGGCCTTTTTTGAAATCAACAAACTTCAGTATCTTTTGAAGTCATTTATTCATGGCGAATGACTGACTTCGGATTAAATACTTGTCCAGAGCATGATGTGACCTTTCTAAAAAAATGATATCCACCTATTTATTTAGTGATGCAAATGAAGCAGCAAGGTGATGAAATCAGAAGTGATCAACTGTCATATAAAAGCCTTTCTCACTATTTTCGTAATACATAACTGATGCAAATCTGTTTGCATCCTATACAGGCTGTGTTATCGTACATAGTCAACCACAAGGAAGAACACCAGCAGAAGACATCACTGATTTCGATTTCTAGCCATCCACTGCCCCCCTCCTCCCCCCCCCCCCCCTCCCCACCAAATGCCACACCAGCCGCTATAGTAACAGAAAATGGACAAAGATTTAACATTTCTTTGTGTATATGTATGTATAAACGCCTGAAGATGAACAGAACATGTTCGAAACGCGTCGTATTAAACATAAAATAAAAAAGTGACTGGTAGCAGAAATAGAAATAAAACGAGGGGTACCATTTTTTGAAAGCTTTTCCTCTATTTCTGCAAGTTTCCTCTTTTCAGAATCTCTTTTCTTTCTTGTAATTATCCTTGCTGTTTCCTTTCTTTGCTGTCTGACTTCATCATAGCGTTCAACTTTTATTCGGAATATCCACTTTTTGGCCCCATCTGCTAAATCTTCTTCGCATTGTTCTACCATATTGGTTTTTTTCTTTTGTTATAGTTAGTCTAACTGTATTAAACTTTATTAGTTTTTGTGATTTTTGTTTTATTTTATTGTATAAAAGTTTCACCTTAATTTTAGAGAGGTTGTGGTCACAACCAGATTCACTATTTCTTATTACTTTCACATTCATAATTTCCTTAGTAATTTTATGAGAAACAGTTACGTGATCTAACTGAAATTGTCCCAACTTCAAATTTGTAAATATCCGGGTTTTGGCGTTTCAAATGGTTCAAATGGCTCTGAGCACTATGGGACTCAACTTCTGAGGTCATTAGTCCCCTAGAACTTAGAACTAGTTAAACCTAACTAACCTAAGGACATCACAAACATCCATGCCCGAGGCAGGATTCGAACCTGCGACCGTAACGGTCTTGCGGTTCCAGACTGCAGCGCCTTTAACCGCACGGCCACTTCGGCCGGCTTTTGGCGTTTCTTGTGAGCTTGTTGAAGAAGTTCTACATTAATTATTTCAGACGAAAATTTTGACATAGACAGATTAGTTTCATACCATATGTGTTGATTCTTTTGTGGGCTGCGTAACGCCATACTATGTTTCTGAATTTGTTTTCTCCACCTGTTTGAGCATTGAAGTCACCCAAAAGCAATAACATGTTAATCTTCGGGATTTTGGATATCTCGGTTTCTAACAAATGCAAAAGTCATCCGTTTTTTCGGATTCTTCCTGTTGTTTTCGTTTACCAGTGCGTGTCAATTAACAATTCGTTTTTTCCATTTAATTGATAGGATAGATAATCTCTGAGGCAGAGTTAAATTCTGTTACATTCCATATTATACCATTATGAACGTAGATATTCCCAGTATGCATCCCATTCATAGTTCTGGTTGCTGATTTGCCTTTGAAGATTCTGTAGATTAAGTATCTGTTATATTTTCTTATATAAATCTGGTATCCTGAACTGCTAGAGTTTGAATTTTGTTGGTTCAAATGGCTCTGAGCACTATGGGACTTAACTTCTGAGGTCATCAGTCCCCTAGAATTTAGAACTACTTAAACCTAACTAACCTAAGAACATCACAAACATCCATGCCCGAGGCAGGATTCGAACCTGCGACCGTAGCGGTCGCGCGGTTCCAGACTGTAGCGCCTAGAACCTCTCGGCCACCCCGGCCGGCTTGAATTTTATTTTTCTCTAAAAGTATTTCTAGTTATTTTTGTTTACCGCCTTTGAGTAAATAATTTACGTTTAAAGTGCCGAGACAGAATTTCTTTTTAAATTTTATTTTAGAAGGATTCCAAGGTTACTCCGACTCAGACCTCTGACTGCACTCGTTGGGACTCCCAATAACTTTTGCCCAATTCACTGCATGATCCATTCGAAGATGTTTCTTTTGATTTACGTTCTGGGATAGTACCTTCATTTAACGAACTAATCGTAATGCATTTGAAATTGCAAAATGGTTCAAATGGCTCTGAGCACTATGGGACTTAACATCTGTGATCATCAGTCCCCTAGAACTTAGAACTACTTAAACCTACCTAACCTAATGACATCACACACATCCATGCCCGAGGCAGAATTCGAACCTGCGACCGTAGCAGTCGCGCGGTTGAAATTGCATCAAACACAAAGTTTGGAATTAAACCCCAGGATAAGATCAGACTGTTAGACCGAAATTTGATTTTCTTTTCGTGGTTTACTCCACTAGGCTCTTCTGTACTTTCCAAATTTGGAAATTCGTGTTCGTCTTCCGCGTTTGAGATCGTTGGCCATGTTTCAAACGTAACGCTAGGCAGAGACCATCTGGAGCCAGATGAAACCAGGTTTTTTAACGAGATTGTTACTCGTTATTGTGTTCCACATCCACAATGGATAAAAGTCTTATCTTAATATTATTTTTGAAAAAGCTCGTAAAGGCTATCTTCACTTTCTGAAGCTTCTAGTGAATAATATATACGCCGTCGCCAAAACACTTTCAACCGTCACTTCGCTTCTTACCTAAGTTTTCTTTGAGGTACTTTTATCCTAGCTAGGCTCAGTGAAATCAACCACATCTCTGATCGTTGAAGGCAAATTCGAGGTCTCTTGCCCGTGATCGAACCGGATATACCTCCACGGAAGGGGGCAGTGGTCACAAAGACAAGAAATTACATACATGCTACAGATTTAAGCTCTGTAAAATTACTACTTGAACTAAAATCTACATCTTCGTCTACATTACCACCGTGAAGTGTTTTTAGTGGATACTTCTCATTTTACAATATACAAGGTTGTCAGAAACAGTCCTAAAAGTGTTGTACAGATGTTGTACGGTAGGTTATGTTAGTTAATAATTGGTAAGAAAAATTCGATTCGTTGCGTCCTTAATTAGCATTCAAGTCAGCTAATCAGGCCATTGCGCACGCAAATTCAAGCAGGCTGCCAGAAACGGTGTCGCTAAACGTGTTCTTCGTTTGGAAGAAAAGAAGGAAGATTGAGTTTAATTTCGGGTCCACATCGATAGCATTAGAGAACTGAGCATAAGCTCGGCTTGTGTTAAGGAACGGGAAGGAAATCGTCAATGTCTTTTCAAAGGGACCATTCCGCCATTTTCCTGGAGTGACTTTGGGGAAATCACGGAGAACCTAAATCTGGATGGCCGGACGTGGGTTTGAACAGTCGTCCACCAGAATGCGGCTCCAGTGTTCTAACCACTACGCCGCCTCGCTCGGTATTCATTTGGTTTCCTAAAACCGAACAAGATAGTGATACAACAACTGGACATGGGACAGTAGCACGGATCGAACTCGAACTAAAGGCTACGCAGTCTCGTGCGCTATGAGTGCAACTGACATTAATTGTATCTCGATGGCCGCTGGAAGATGCGCGCACAAGGGCCTGATTTCCTAACTTCAGTGCTAATCATTCTCCATTGGAAACGGCGCTACGTATCGATTTTTTGTCAATAACTAGTTCTCAGCACGACCTACCCTGAAACATCCTTACAATCTTTACAGATTGTTTCTGGCTACGCTGTATAAAGGATTTCTGAACTTTCTATTCGAGCGTGGAACGGGAGAGGAATAACTATTTAATTGCCTCTCTGTGTTCAGTATTTAATCTAATACTGACTTCAGCATCAAAACTGGAGCAATATGTAGACGGTTGTGGTAGAATTCTACATTCTTCAACTGGTTTCTGAAAGTTTGTAGTCTTTGGAGGGATAGTTCTCTATCCTCAAGCTCTTCCGATTCTGTAGCATTTCCATGACATTCTCACGTGAATCACCACTCATACTGCCCTACTTTTTACATGTTCAATAGCCCCTGTTATTTCTATTTGGCATAGGTTTCAAAAACGAGCAATATTCTAGGATGAGTTGCATAAATGCTTCGTGAGCAGTTACACTTCCCAGTGCTCTGCCCATGTGCCGAAGTCTGCCAGCTGCTTTACCTATGATTGGGCCTATGTGAGAGTAACGCCCACGGATCGTTCGTATGATTTGACTGATTCACATTTTACTCATACGACATTGTTTCTTTTTTGTTTGACAAGGTCACTGACTAATATTTGTCAACAATCGCTTCTCTTGATATCTCATCAAGATCTAAATGGATATTTGTTAGATTTTTGTCCCATCGTACAATTTTACTTAATTACTATTAATAGCGTCCGACAGAGCATTAACTTCGGGAGTTCCAACGTACTTCCCTAGGGCTTCTACATCTGTCAATCACTTTGCATCCCAGGAAACATGCTCCATATTTCCTCTACAAAAACCAACAGTCTAGTCGCAAATATCGTATTTACGCCCTATATAATAGTACAATCGCTAGTAACGGTTAGCGTGGTAGGGAGCCAATTGCTTTTCGGAAGTCAACAAATATGGAATACAGGTTACTGTTTTGATCGATGGCTTTTATGAAGCCGCGAAGAAAAATTAACTGCTGCGAATGACCGTTACCTACGAGTTTACAAAGCATATATTAAGGGTCTGTAGGTGCGACTGACTCTAGCGTAACTATGCTGCTTCATTTCTTTTAATTTATTGCAAATTTTTTAGCTAATCCGCACTGAGATATTTGTCAAAGCAGTTAGAGAAACAGAATCGTATTGGGAAGGAACTACGTCCTATTCTCCGTTTAGTCATATAACTTTAAGTCTCCATTCGTTTCCAACACGTACATCCACCCGAATTCCGAGATCGTTTCTCAAATAAATCCACGGTTTGCTTATTCCCCGATTCTTACCTAATCTTCTTATCCACCGATTCTAATGGCCTCCAAGTCGAAGGGACCTGCAACAGTACCGTTACGCCGGCCGTTGTGGCCGAGCGGTTCTAGGCGCTACTGTCTGGAACTGCGTGACCGCTACGGTCGCAGGTTCGAATCCTGCCTCGGGCATGGATGTGTGTGATGTCCTTAGGTTAGTTAGGTTTAATTAGTTCTAAGTTCTAGGGGACTGATGACCTCAGATGTTAAGTCCCATATTTTTTAGTACCGTTACTTTGGCGCCAAATAAGATAGCATAAGTAATTTGAGGAGCGCCGGAACAAAACCAGATATATCCACTTTTGCTGTATTCGCGTGTTTGAGCTGTAGGGAGGGGGGGGGGGGGGGGAGGGGGGGGGAGAGATACGGGAGCAATAATACATGCTGCCACAAAATAATTTTCAGCACAACGCGACATCAAGCGTTTATGGTGTGTTTCTTCTTTTTATAGCTTGTGGAGCCATTTAGAGATCACTATTTGTTACTTTCTATATTAACAGCAAATGCAGATTTATTGGTTTTTGTTCCGGCGCTCCTCACTTCATCTTCCTCCGGAAATATTAACACTATAACACATAAGCGATATTTTTTAACACTTTTCTTAAGTACTATAAAATATATTTATTTTTGTCTAACTTCGAAAGTGAATCTGTGAATAAAACATCGAACAAAAAGTTCTCGGGTTTCCAGAAACGTAAAGTAATTAAAATTACACAAGATTTCGGCCAAGTATTCCTTAGGCATTGTCAAGTGGTATGACTCCCAGTGGGCTGTGCGTACGCTCTTATGCACACCAGCTGGCGGCTGTGACGTCACTGGTGCTCGCGGCATGCCATATATGGACATACGTTGACTTGGCGTTCGATGTGCTCTCTTCACCAGCTCTGTGGCTGGATCCCGAGCCGTGCTGAGCTGCAGGCCACCGTCTCTGTTCAAGCGTGTAATCAGTAACTGTTATTTCACTGGCTTCTTTGACTGCGCGGTCCCAGAAGGCGTTAGTGCGAGCCGCGACAGATATATGTTTCGTCAAACTTTATCCGGTGACCGTTTTCTAAAGCACGCTCAGCCAAAGCGGATTTCTCGACGTAGCGTTGGCGATAAAACCTCTGGTGCTCCTTCCTGCGTTCCTTTACACCTACATCTACGTCATATTCCACAGGCCACCTAACAGTGTATGGCGAAGAGTACTCCTGATACTGTGAATAGCAATAATAAGCATCTAAATTATCATAAAAATTATAACAAAAAGTGAAGAATGATGAGGTGTTTTCTGAAGCCGAATAGCTGTGTGAAGGTTATTTATTCGCAGCCACCGGTTTCACATCAGTATAAATGGACATTCAGGTTTATCTGTCAAGAATTCAAATCACTGCGTGAAATTTTTGAAATGGTAGAAATATAGAATCATGGTCTTGACATTCAACGAGAAACGATGACAAGTACTCACAGTGGTTACATTTAGATAATTACAGATAAACCTATACTGACGTGAAAGTGGTAGTTGCGAATAAAGCACTTTCATACAGTTATGCGGTTTCTGTAAACACCTCATCATTCTTGAATTTTTATTGTAATTGTTATGTACAATGTCTCTGAGCTGTGTTTTTCCTCCCCAGTAAGTTGTTTGTACATCTGATACCACTAACTAATCGCGCCTTCATGTTTCACTCGCGAATGGCGCGTGGGAAGAATCGTTGTCGGTAAGCTTTAATTTCTCGAATTTTCTCGTAGTGGTCAATTCGCGAGATTTATGTCGGAGGAAGTAATGTGTTGTCCGACTGTTCCTAGAAACTGCGTGCTGTTTGTTTGACGTAAGACTGGGCAGACCCGCAAGACACCTTGTAGAACCCAGGTGTTATGAGACCTGCTGCACCTTGAACTGGTCCCAGTAATTGCCGGATTTTTGTCAGAGGCCTCATGATCGATTTTATCTTACCTCTTTTCAGCAGGCGGCTTATCTTGCCCTACACGGAAGCGCAGAACGGTAAGACAGCAAGTTTCTTTTCCTTCTCCTTGTCGGTGGTGTTGTTGTGATTCTTTCTGGAAATCATTTCCGTCATTTGAAGGACAGTGTAGTCGCTGTTCCTGAAGACTTTGAGTGGTTGACTCAGCTCATGGGGCAGGTAATCACAGTTCAAATGGTTCAAATGGCTCTGAGCACTATGGGACTTAACATCTATGGTCATCAGTCCCCTAGAACTACTTAAACCTAACTAATCTAAAGACAAACTGCCTATTGGCCTCTGTCTCGGGTTCTTCGGCCGACGTTCATCTAACGATTTTTCTGACGTTTCGCCAGCACGAGTGGCTGGCATTATCAAAGCTTCACCCTCCATTGCCGGTGGTGAACTGGAGCCGAGCTCGCGGGCGCAGACTATATATACCTGGCGCGCCAACGTCCGAGGGCTTCTCCGCGGTCATTTCCGGTGCGGTTCTCCTCTTGCTACCTGCGACGGTCGTTCGCTGCAGTACGGGAAGCCAGGATCCGTTTACCTTAAGGCTTTCCTCTTTCTTGTTCAAACTGTTCGCGTGTTTTCGTATTTCTACACCTTCTCTGAACAAGCGCGTGTGATAATGCTTCTCTACAGCCAGAACTTCCCTGTCGGCGAATTTTATTACGTGGTCGGTCTCATTCAGTGCGTGCTCTGCCACGGCCGATTTCTCCACCTGCCCCAACCTGCAATGTCGCTTATTCTCTTTGATCCTGGTGTTGATGGATCGTCCAGTCATTCCGACATAAATTTTTCCGCATGTGCATGGTATACAGTATATTCCCGACATTGCAAGTGGGTCTCTTTTCTCCTTCGCCGCAGGTAGCAAGAGGAGAACCGCACCGGAAATGACCGCGGAGAAGCCCTCGGACGTTGGCGCGCCAGGTACATATAGTCTGCGCCCGCGAGCTCGGCTCCAGTTCACCACCGGCAATGGAGGGTGAAGCTTTGACAATGCCAGCCACTCGTGCTAGCGAAACGTCAGAAAAATCATTAGATGAACGTCGGCCGAAGAACCCGAGACAGAAGCCAATAGGCAGTTTGTCAACAAGTGGCCACGAAAGCCTTAACAATTTTGTAACCTAAAGACATCACACACATCCATTCCCGAGGCAGGATTCGAACCTGCGACCGTAGGCAATCACAGTTAGATATCATTCTTGCACTGCGCACTAATGTTTGCAACATAGAGCGCTTGTGTGACGGCTAATTGCGTTCAAGTACAGATCGGTGGAGATGGATGGGTGGATGGATGGAGAGGTTTGTATGGGCGCACGACGGCAAGGTCTTCAGCGCCCGCTCAGTTACAGATTGAGACGAGTGTCAAGAAAATACTCAGAACAGTAAGATAAAACAGAACGTAACACACGGGTAACAAGCTTGGAAAAATATGTGCCTACCCACACCGAAGGGTGGGACGAAGCATGCCGTCAGCAGTAAAACATGGACAACACAGGAAGAAAGTGGTAGAGGGAGCTAAAATAATGTAGCAGATGGAAATGGCTGGCTGATCGCAAGGAAAACAGGAAGGAGGTAAATTTTCTATAGACGCTGTGGATAAGGCATTCATTTCGTTTGCGGCCGACGAGGACGTCGTGGAAGTTCAGTCCGTTGTCTTTTTCCAACTCCGAGGTTAACTGCTTGGCCTATGGCTTGTGTTATTTTAATCAGTTGTTGTGGCTGGAAACCCAAGGCCTTTTCTATTCTGTATTTAACTATCTTCGTAGTTTTATGTAAATTACTATTACAGTGAGTTAACATCAGAAGGAAAGTATTAAGGAAACTTAACGGTCAGAAAGTAAAGTAACGCCTCTGTGCGTTGCCTTGTTATGTCGGAGTGCGCGATCTCAGCACTCCAGTACCAGCTACGGTACAGAGTGGGCATGTGTATGTCGTGCAAGGTGGGAAATTGGCTAATGTGAGGACAAGTCATATTTCACAAGCCACAAGAGAAGCGAGGCAGATGTATTAAGCTCCTAATAACATCAAAAACCAATAAAGTTGTTTGCTATTATCCAGAGTGTTCTCTCAATAACTAAAGCTGATGGAGCGTTGTAGCAGTTGCCAACACCGTCGCTTCAGCAGCGCTGACCGCTTGGAAAAGTGTTCACATCATATTAGGTTAGAACTTTTGTACGGCATACACAGTGAATTTCATTGAGAACTAAATAATAAAATTAGTCACGTAAACTTTTAACTCCTTGATCTTAACGTTAAGTCATTGTATCTGTAATCTGTAAAAGAATGATAATTCAAAATTTGTGCCAATTTTATTTTGTTGGAAAAGATCTCAGTTTTTCAATTATAAATCTCACTTAGTCAGTTAGTTAATATAACAATCAGTGATACTTAAAATCCTTGTAATGTGAATCAGATTTCCATTGAAGGCGTTGTGAAATAAAATACGTGCAGTGATACTGGCGAAATAAAAGTCCATTTTTATGATAGTGCTTTCTTTTGCTTTCTTAGTGGTTCGTATTTCAGAGCTGCAATTGCGTCGAATGTTACTGTTACTGCTAAATTGTTTAAGGGGAGTACGTGCGTCCTATACTTACGGTGTTAAATTTGCAATATTGATGACCCATTATCTCAGAACCTTTGACAGATAGAGATCTGAAATTTTTAGAAAGTGTATTTTCACTCCTTTTCTGATCACTGAACGAGAACCAGAATATACAGACAAATAATTTGTTAGTTATGATTTTACAAAAATTATGTTCAATTTTTTTTAAAAAGTCCCCTGTTCCTTCTCTAAGTAAAACCCGTTACAAGTAGAGATGTTTTGGTGGTACAGCAGGTGCAGTAAACCAAGAAGTAACATATTGTAAAATAAGACGTCTGTGTCTGTAATAGTTCCTGAGATAATCGATCAAATATTTCAAAAAATGTTAGTTCCGGGAAATCAAGTTTAAACATTTTATTTGATATTAACTCACATATGGAGCCATGCCAGCTCCTAGAAACAGCCAGGCCCATAATCAGTATTATCTCGATCGTGTACTTGATCATCCTGCAAACCTAGAAGCTTCCTTCTTTGCCTACCTCTTGCTTCTTTAGTCATTTCCTCCGCTGCACGCTGCACCTTCATGATCTTGAGTCGATCCATTCGCTGGAAGGCTTGCAGTGTGTTGACTGCTGGAGTGATACCAAGTTGCTCTAGTACCCTAATTCCTCCCTTATTGCCATCATTAAACGTTGTCACAGCAGCAAAAACACCCAAGCATAGAGTTTTCATGCCTACAAAGACTTTCTTGGTATGTGAGTCCAAATGACGTTGTTGAAAGACTCATTCGGCTTTCGTGTTCGACCACGGAGACATTCGGAAAGAAGATCAGGATGAGCTAACTCTCTATGTATTGACTTAATTACCTCCATCACTGCAGATGGTATGCTGTTTTTGTGCCTAAATTGTTCCCTGTACCCGCTACCTGAGCTTTGCCGTACTTGCACCATGAATCAGCACCAGGTGGGCTAAGACCATGTATAGGTGTATCATCAGTGGATGATTTGTGGAAGAATGTAGCCCCACACTGCCCTTTTCATTCCTCGTGGACCATGTGTGTTGTTCCTTATTGCCATTCCATAATATTGCTGGAGTTCATCAATGTTTTTGTCTGTAAGTCTTCCTTTACCATTTAGAATCTTTCCATCTGGTAACTTTTCTTTTCCTTTTGTCTGCTTCAATTTTCGAAGACGTGTTGCAATCCGTTTTTGAACATGGCCCGCACATTCAATCTTCAAAATATCCTTTTCACCATAAGGTTGGCTTTCCACGACTGATTCGAAGGCCTCCGAATCACCATCCCCCAAGTACTCAGCGTAGGACACACCTCTTTCCTGCTATGAGCGTCTGAACATAGAAACAACTGCAACAGTCTCCATACCCACACTAGTTCCCTCATAATTCTAGGCACAATTTGTTTTATGACTTTCACTTGTTTCATTGTCAACTGATTTACATTGATGGTAGTATTAAGTTAGCACTTCGATGTCCAAAATTTTACGTGGGTCTACGTGCAATAGTGACAGCTGCAGAAGCATTTTTAGTTGTGTGGCCTCTCTTCTGCCTTATACAATCAACTGCCACAGATAAGTCTGTTGTGTTATTTAATTCTACTGCTTCTTTATCAGCGGCTTCCATAGAGCCAACAGCAACAGATTTGACACAGTCACCAATTACTTCTGTGTACTTACTTGATCTGGTTGTTGGTGGGTTTGACAAGTTCAGCGTCGCACATAATACTTGAGCTGCAGTCAATCCTTTACCTATGCACCTCATACAAGAATCTAACATTGCTCTAAAACAAGTCATTCTTGCACTTTTGAGAAGTCCAAAATGACGTAGAAAGCCTGTAAACCTTGCACTGAACAACAAATTTGTTAGCTAGTCCAGTCCTTGCAGATGTGTCCTCAAAGTTGCTAATTTGCCTTGTCTTGTGTCAGTGAAACATCTATTCCAGGACCAGCACTGAATTCAAATCCAGTCGTATGCTGATTTCCACGGAAACGTCGCTTCTTAAACGAACTCTTTCTTTTCGTCATGTTGAAAACAGGTATAAGAACATGTAATACTGTACAAAACCACTATGTTTACAGTTAAACACCTATAAAACACTACACCAACAAAGTAAATGCACAAGATGCCCGTGCAATACTGCCATTTCTGTTCACACAGTGCATCCAACCTCTTAACATGAAATCAAGGAATAAATAGCTGAAAACCACAGCCTTGTGGACTGAATAGTTCCAGAGATAGCAAGTCAATGCAGAAAGACCGGATTTTTTTACACTTGCACTATTAACTTTGAAATGATAAAAAGTACACCTCCAATTGGAATACATCGACAAATGATGCATCAAATTATTCAGGAGAGATAAAATATTATTAAGAGATAATAACCATAAAATATGACTTTTGACTAATTTCGCAGTATTAAAACAAATTCTATAATTTCTGTTTGTGTAGCTGATGAGTTCTGGTGTGGAGTTAAGCGTTACTACGAGGTAACGTAATTTAGGTTACGATGTAGAGTGTTGACCATTTAATCATCTCTGTAACAAGTATTTATATTTTCCCCAAATTACTACGTTTGATTTTCTTTAGTAATTTGAAACTTCGTTTTGTTCTTTAGTAGAGTGGTTCCTTTGGTTCCGTGTGCAAATTATTATGTCTGCACACGTTTGTTCAGATAAGTTACCTAGTAAGTTTCTGTTCTAGAAACTAAATGGCTGATAAATAGAGTTTGGCGAATTAGATCACAGACAGAATTTAAAAATAACTTCACTGATTTGCTGTTGGTTACTCAAAAATTCGTGGTGCTTTCAGTCATATTTGTTGTGTGTGAATTGTGCTACTTTCTAACGATTATTCATAATTTGCATAATAAGTGGGAGTAAGTTATTTCTAAAAGTAACTAGCACACAGCCCTCGATAACCAATTATTATTATTCATATACGATGGCCTTAATTTTTTTGATCTGCTTACACTCATGCGATCACCGTGATTTGCATAGCTGATGAGGGAGAAGGAAGATTACGAAAGACAAAGAAACCAAAGGAAATTAATCATATCTCAGTACACTCCGGTACTGGTACCATCCCCAAGGTGAAAGGGCCATTTACGACAGTGTAACGACTTCGTTCGTAAAGAGAGATCATCCGCGACGACTCTTCACCCGCTACTGTGTGCTTTCCAGGCAGAACCGCACCCATTGTATCGCAAGGGCGTACTCTGTGTGTGTGCGTGTGTGTGTGTGTGTGTGTGTGTTGGCCAAAGACAAACACGCTGACGCTCCCGTTTACATTCACGCATTCGAGGCCTCGGTTTGCAGTTCCGTCACTGCCCCCCTATGATCGATTGCCATTGTTCGCCGATCACGAATCACATGCGGCGCGGCGCACCGGCCGCTGTTTACTCTGTACAGAACGCAAACCGCAGCGTCTGTCGCTTGCGCCTCCGCAAGAAGGATGCTTACAGCTGAGGCGAATGACAGGAAACAACTTCGTAATCGACTGAAGTGCTAAATTAATTTTCAAACGACCGAGTTTCTTTTCCTTTTGTCCGACTAGCGATGCGTCGCTAATGACCTTAGTATCGACAAAGTGTCTATTAAAGTTGCCGAGTGTACTAGTTCTAGAAACATGCCAAAGTTGTACATATGGAATCATGAATTACCGTAGCATCAATTCAGAACACTTTTCGAAATCAAATTTTGTTGATCAGTCTTCTGAATGCTTTGATGCGGCTTCCCATGTATTCCTGTGTCAACAAATTTTTCTTAGAGTAACGCTTGCACCAGACGTCCTTTATTATGTGTTGCGTAAGTTCTGCCCCTACACTTTTTACCCACTACAGTTCTCTCTAGTGCCATCGTAGTTATTCCATGACGTCTCAACACATCTCCCATCACCGCGTCCCTCTTTCTTGTCAGTGTTTTTCAAATCTTGTTCTCCTTACCGATTGTGCGAAGAACCCCTATTTTCTTATCAATCCAGCTAATTGTCAATATTTTTCTGTAATACCGTATCTCAAACGCTTCGCTTTGTTTCCCGTTTTCCCACGGTCTGATTCACTTCCGTACTATTCTGTTCTCCAAACGCACTTTCTCGGAAATTGTCTCCTCGAATTAAGACCAATGTTTGATACTAGTGGACTTCATTTGGCCAGGATGCTCTCTTTGCCGGTCGGCTTTTTACGTCCTCCTTCTTCCAGTCCGTCTTGGGCTGTTTTGCTGCCAGTGACCTAGAATTCCTTCGCTTCGTATATTTCCTGGTCCCCAGATTTGATATTAAGTTGCTCGTTATTCTCATTTATTCTCAAAACTTCGTCTTGCTTCGGTTTACTCTCAGTCCGTATTCTATATACGTTGGACTGCTCATTCCATTTAACAGATCCTTCAGTTCTTCTTTACTTCCACTGGGATGGCAATGTGATCAGTGAACCTTATCACTGATATTATATTCCCCAGAATGTTAATCACTCTGTTGAACCTTTTATTTCTGTCATTGCTTCTTAGATGTGAACATTTAACAGTAGGGGCGACAGACTATATCCGAGTCTTATATCCTTCTTGATCCGAACACTTTCTTCTTGCTCTTCTGTTCTTATTTTTCCTCTTGGTTCTTGTACCTATTGTATATTACCCCTCTTTCACTATAGTTTACTCCTATTTTCCTGAGAATATTGAACATGTTGCACCATTGTACATTGTCGAATGCTTTTTGTAGGTCGATAAATCCTGTGAACCAATCTTCATTATTCTTAAATGTTGCTTCAGTTACTAGACTAGCGGATCTGCATCTGTAACGCATAACCAGTTTTTTTTCCGTTAAGGACAGCCAGAATGTTTGCATAGTTTTCGTTCGCTTCTAGCTTGTTGCCCATCTCCTAGCTGCGATGGCTTGGTGTGCCAAGGAGACTGATTGTAGATTCAGACTGTTGCCCAACCCATCTAGGCAAGAGTTCGATTTGGTCTGAATCAAGGTTCCAGGTTATTCATCCGTAAATACAAGAGAATCAGAATTCGTGTGATTCACACACAATCCTTCTTCGATTAAATTTTCCACGTTCATAACACCGAGATAAAGAAGAAAACTAATTATTTGGCCTACTACTCAGGATTCTCTACATTAATCCGTTGTCCTCCCGTGGCGTAGTCTCGATATTGATCACAACACATTCAGAGACTATTTCCAAACTGGTCGGATAACCATTAATTTTTATTTTTTCCTAGACGACACACACACACACACACACACACACACACACACACACACACACACACACACACACTCGATAACAGCGCAAAATGCCACATATTCAATACATTTTTACTCCGTAATTTACTGTTATATGTAGTCATTGAGGTCTGCTGTATCTACTGTTCTCTAGGCAAAAAGTGCCATAGTTCTACTAAAAAAAGCGCTGCGGCCTGTATTGTTGTTTGTTTCATGATCTCCTTACCACGAACAACAGATTACGAACGTCTTTAACGGATCAAATGTAACTTGAGGTTAGCAGTCTCACTATACAGAATGCGTCCCATTCGTCCAAATAAGTTATTACCCGAAAGCAAAATAACAAATGAGTCATGAAAATGTTGTTAGGCTACCAGGATGACACTAACTAGCATGACTGTCTTTCGCGTAATTTTGTTCGCTACGGATACATGAACACCGTACGTCTTTTTTAATTAACATCCTATGTTTTCATTCGGTAATCCACTTCCTCTCCCCAAGATCTGATCAAAAAACTATCACACAGTATCATTCGAGTAAACTTGAAGTTATTACAAATCTAACAAAAAAAAGTGATTTGACTATCCTGGAGTAGTACACGGTGCCGATACCCGGTGTAACTCCACTTGCTGGAGTTGACAGAAAACAAATGGAAACACAAGTAAAATGCACACCGTTCATTAGTCAAATGGTTCAAATGGCTCTGAGCGCTATGGGACTTAACATCTGAAGTCATCAGTCCGCTATATCTTAGAACTACTTAAACCTAGCTAACCTAAGGACATCACACACATCCATGCCCGAGGCAGGATTCGAACCTGCGACCGTAGCAGTCGCCTAGAACCGCTCGGCCACCGCTGCCGGCCATTCATTAGTCAAGTGGCTCCAGCTGAAGGTTTGTGCGAGTTCAATGTACACTAATGAACAGAAGATAGAAATGCTGAAACTTCCCGGCAGAATAAAACTGTGTGCCAGACCGAGACTCGAACTCGCGACGATTGCCTTTCATATCAGGGCACACTCCGCTGCAAAGTGAAAATCTCATTCAGGTAGAAATGCCTCTAATCTATGTAGAATTTAAGTTATCAGAACAGTACCTGAAATAACGTTTTCTTATATTCAACACTTGTACATGTAGTAGATTACTGTAGTACTTTAAATAGATGTGTTACATATAGCATAGTCCATTACTCGCACAAATTTTCAGCATATTACATCAGATTTATGGAAACTAGGTTATATGCCAATGTCTAATTGTGAAATAGATAAATGAATATAGTTATGTCGTTATTTAGCTGCCCAAATAGCAAAACTCATCTATTACTTTTAATCTCATTTACTAGATTATTTCCCTCAGCAGAGTCAGATTTTAATTGTCCTAGATCCCACTACCTGAGAGTTACTTTTGTTGATGACCATATTATAAACTTTTTTCAAGGCTTTATTCATTCCGTTCAACTGATCTTCTAACTCCTTTGTCGTCTTTGAGAGAATTTCAACCTCATCGGCAAACCTGAGGGCTTTGATTTCTTCTCTCTGTAGTTTAATTATCTTTCCAAAATTGTCCATTTCCTTCACTACTTGCTCAATGTACAGATTGAATAATATCGGGAATAGGATACAACCTTGTTTCACGCCATTGTCAATCACTGCTTCCTTTCACATACTTTGACTCGTAACTTTACTCAGGTTTCTGTACAAGTTGTAAATAACTTTACGCTCATTGCATTTTATCCCTGATAACTTCAAAATTTCAAAGAGCTTAGTCTACTCAACACTATCAATCTATAAATGCTATAAACGTACGTTTGTCTTTCTTTAACCTGTCTTCTACGATAAGTCATAATTGCCTCTCGTGCTCCTATATTTCTCCGGAATCCAAACTGATTTTCCCAGAGGTCAGCAGTTAACAGTTTTTCCACTATTCTGAAAATAATTCGAGTCATGTTTTTGAAACCATGATGATTCGGTAGTACTCAGACTTCTCAGCACCTCTCTCCCTTGCAGTTTGAATAATTACATTAAAAGTCTCTGTTAAAGAGTCCAATTTTAACAGTATACGCGAAGGTGTGCTTCACTACTGTGAGTAGAAGATAAATCCAGCACTTGCTGAATGCATGAGCCGTTTTATGAATTTTGCTAGTAAGACTTTCCCTTCCGTTGGGTCCTATTTCAGATCCACAATGATTCTTATTCCAGAGCTATAAATGTCAGACAGCACGACACAGTGATCGTCAGAAACAATGGCGAGTGTGAAAGCATTAATCACGCTGTCTCAGTCTCGCACGCTGATAGCAAAGAGACGCTACGCGGGGCTACATAAATCTCAGTCCTCCAATTCAATATCTCAGAGAAATATCGAGTTCCCCTTGCCAGCGGTATATATCACATTGGGAACTGGCATTGCCTGTGATTCTGTCAGAACTGTGCGGGGAGCGTACTCGCGAGTCGCCACATACCACACGTCGACGACAGCGGTCGCTCCCAAATGTCCGCCTAAACATGAAAACAAGGCCATGCGTTTTCAGTGCATTTCAGAGGTGTTGTTCCCGTGGGGTTTTATGGCACCTATCATTCTCTGGTCGTGAAAGCTAATTCCGGTTTCAATTCTGCGTCGAATGCGCTGGCCCGTCCGGAAATGAGCACTTCCCGTTCGCGAGTGACACCGCGTCAGTGAAATCAGCACGGGGTGAAACATGTACTCGGAGCATCCAGCAGTTTTCCCAAAGTCTCGATCAGAAATTTATAGTCTGTAACAACGGGGATGATAATTACTGTATATGAAGGCAAAAATCTTTGTTCGACAATTAAAAACACCCACAGCCCATCCCGAAACATAACATTAAGCAGTCAAGCGATATACTGGAGTTCTTCTTTTTTACTAGGTGACAAATATCGCTTATCTCCTACTAGAGTTGAGCTCAATCAAAACTACGGTTCTGTAGTTTTGGTACAGTATATATAAATGACGTAGTAGATGGGAAGACTACCGGCAGTAAAGGCGGCGTTAGTAGGGAAAGGAACATAAATGAATGTATAACAGGAAAATTGGGAGCCGACGGCTTCTCTTTGCTTTTTTCTTCGTTTGTTTTGCACATAATTAGAAATGCGCATCACCCAGGGTTAGTCCATCGTGTATTTTATATCCTTGTTGTTGTTGTGCTCTTCAGTCTTGAGACTGGGTTGAGGCAGCTCTCCATGCTACTCTATCCTGTGCAAGCTTCTTCATTTCCCAGTACCTACTGCAACCTACATCCTTCTGAATCTGTTTAGTGTATTCATCTCTTGGTCTCCCTCTACGATTTTTACCCTCCACGCTGCCCTCCAATGCAAAATTGGTGATTACTTGATGCCTCAGAACATGTCCTACCAATCGATCCCTCCTTTTAGTCAAGTTGTGCCACAAACTTCTCTTCTCCCCAACCCTATTCAATACCTCCCCATTAGTTACGTGATCTACCCATCTAATCTTCAGCATTCTTCTGTAGCACCACATTTCGAAAGCTTCTATTCTCTTCTTGTCTAAACTATTTATCGTCCACGTTTCACTTCCACAGATGGCTACACTCCATACAAATACTTTCAGAAACGACTTCCTAACACTTAAATCTATACTCGATATTAACAAATTTCTCTTCTTCAAAAACGCTTTCCTTGCCATTGCCAGTCTACGTTTTATATCGTCTCTACTTCGACCATCATCAGTTATTTTGCTCCCCAAATAGCAAAACTCATTTACTACTTTAAGCGTCTCATTTCCTAATCTAATTTCCGCAGCATCACCCGATTTAATTCGACTACATTCCATTATCCTCGTTTTGCTTTTGTTGATATTCATCTTATATCCTCCTTTCAAGACTCTATCCATTCCTTTTAGATTAAAGTTCAGTCTTGATCACGTTATGTCTGTTTTAATGGGTAACCGGTTTCGGTTTTTTTTCTATAAAACCATCATCAGACCTGTGAATAAATTTAAGAAATACTAGATACCAATCTTTAAATGAATGAAAAAATCTAATGAGGTCAAAATTTTTAACAAAATAAAATAAAATTAGTTATACCCATTGGCTCCCTTGGGTTGGTAGGTGGAGCTCTCCTTGCTGCTGTGCAGTCAACTGATGGTTATGAGTGCTGAGCACGAGCTTAAATATGCAGAGGCTACGCCTACTTCCTGTCACACTACTTCATAACTGCCAATCAGCGTTCATAATATGACGCCATCGTCAAAGTATAAAAGTAGGAAATACACTAATAACATAAAATTGATTCATTTAAATATCTGATTAACAGATAATAATTGTGTCTACAACTTATTTATATTTTAGATAAAAACAGTGGATTATGATGTGTGAAAGCTGTGCCCTCTATGGACAACCTTAATATTATTACACTGCCAGTTATATCAAAGATGTAAAATCCTTGGCGTTGTGGTATGTATCGATTATCACAATTGCATCTTTGTTGGATGCTGCAGAATCGTCTTGTTTAATTGTAGTTTTTATGGCAATGTTCTTTATAGCATTAAGTTAGCAGCCAATAGTACGTTCCACATTCTGAATAACTGATGAGACTGCTGATGCAGCATATTTTACGTATATTGCTTTTGCCATGGGTATAACTAATCTTATATTTTTAAAAAACAAAAGAGTAGATGCTTTTATTATAAAATTTCGTCAAAAAGGTCGTAATAATATTTTTCGCGAAAATCTAATTGTTCATTGAGCAGCATTGATGATTTGGTTTTCAAATGAGCATATATCTCGATTTCTTCTAGGATATTCATAAGTAAGCCTTTATTTGCATAATGAAGAACTTGTAAATTCTGTTGTACTGTCCCCTCAGCATGATTATTGAATGTTATATGATGACCAAAAACAGACTTTGTTCGTGAGGTACCTGACGTATGTTCTTTGTACCTTACTGCAAAATTTCGACCTGTTTGGCCGATATATATTTTCTCACAATCTCTACATTGGATCTTGTACACTCCTGATCTGGTAGATTTTCCATTATCTTTATTTACGGTATGTCTTAATTTTTGTTGTAAAGTATTGTCAGTTGTAAATGCTATTGTTATTCCAGAATTTTTGAATAAGTTAGTGATTCTATCGGATATGTTTCCCATATATGTCATCTTCGTATATTTTGGATTACTTATTAGTGGAGTACTTTGTGATTGTTGTACTTTATTAAAAATGATATCTACCTGTCGTGTGTCGAAAGAGTTGGTTTTTGCAATTTGTTTTAAGATGGTCATTTCCTTTTTGATCTCATTAGCTTCTAGCGGTAATTTTAGTATTCGGTGTATCATAGACTTAAAGAATGCTTTTTTATACTTGTCAGGATGACATGATGTAGCATTAATAATAACATCAGTGGTTGTAGGTTTCCTGTATATGGTGAATAAATGTTTCCCGTTGTTATTAGTTATAGTGAGATCTAGGTAGTTAATAGATTTTCGATTTTCATGCTCAACTGTAAATTGTAACTTCGGATGCATAGAGTTTAATTTTATAGCAAGTTTCTCAATTTCGTCTTTTGAACCATTATAAAGTAATAATGTATCGTCTACATATCGCTTGTAATATATGATTTTATTTGCGATATCAGGGTTATTTTTCAGGAATTGCGTCTCAATGTGGTTTACGAAAATGTCTGCTACTGTCCCAGCTAAAGAATTTCCCATTGCTAAGCCATCTTTCTGACAATAGATTTTAGTATTAAACGAGAAATAATTGTAATCTAAAGTGCATTCAAGTAGTTCTATAAGTTCGATTATTTCGTCTTTAGTCATATTTTTGTATTGTATTAAGTTATCCCTAATTATATTAATCGTCTCAGTAATTGGTATATTTGTATATAAATTTTTAATATCTAATGAGGCGAAATTTGCACTAGTTGGAATGTCTATATTGTGGATTTGTTGTGTTAGTTCATAACTGTTTTTGATACTGAAGTTGCTGTCATATGTATAGAATGCTTTCAAAATTTTATTAAGTTTCATATTTAGTTTATATGAAGGACTACTTCTGTAGTTGACAATAGGTCGTATAGATTTCTCTTTTTTATGCAGTTTAATTTGTGATCTTAATTTAGGTATTTGGGGATTCATATTTTTCATCATATTTTTTTCCTCAGGGATCAAGAGGTGATTATTTTCATCGACTAGTTTCTTAATCTTTAATTGGAACTTTGGAGTGGGGTCTTTAGTTACTTCAACGATCCCATTTTCATTAAAAAATGAGAGTGTTTTAAATATATAATCGTCTTCTTTAATAATTACAAGGGTATTTCCTTTATCGGCCTTTACCACAATTGCTTTCTCTGCTAGTAGTTTATTATTGATATTTTTAAGTGTTTTATCTTCAGTTTTTCTATGTAGTTTATTTTTCTCTTTTAAAATTAAGTCCTTCGTTTTTAGGGCTATCTTACATGCTTCATTCCGTTCAACTGCTCTTCCAAGTCCTTTGCTGTCTCTGACAGAATTACAATATCATCGGCGAACGTCAGAGTTTTTATTTCTTCTCCATGGATTTTAATACCTATTCCGGATTTTCCTTTTGTTTCCTTTACTGCTTGCTCAATATACAGATTGAATGACATCGGGGAGAGGCTACAACCCCGTCTCACTCCCTTCCCAACCACTGCTTCCCTTTCATGTCCCTCGACTCTTATAACTGGCATCTGGTTTCTGTACAAATTGTAAATAGCCTTTTGCTCCCTGTATTTTACCCCTGCCACCTTCAGAATTTGAAAGAGAGTATTCGAGTCAACATTGTCAAAATCTTTCTCTAAGTCTACAAATGCTAGAAACGTAGGTTTGCCTTTCCTTAATCTATATTCTAAGATAAGGTGTAAGGTTAGTATTGCCTCATGTGTTCCAACATTTCTACGGAATCAAAACTGATCTTCTCCGAGGTCGGCTTCTACTAGTTTTTCCATTCCTTACATAATATAAATTGCCTTTTATAAGAAATAAATATTATTTGATCGTGTAACTTCTACACTTTTATGTCACCAAAGTAATTATTTTCGATGCAAGTACAGTTTACTTGCTATTTATTTTACCTGGGAATTTAAATGAATGATAACTACTTTCAATCCGATTAGTACGTAAAATTTTGTACTTTTAACAGTACAAATTGCAGCCACGGGCAGAAACCTATTTTATGTAATCCGCACTTGCATCGAAAGTAATTACTTTGGTTACGTAAAAGTGCAGAAAATGCGATTTATATCTTGTAAAGGTACAAAATACACAATGGACTAACACTGAATGGTGTGCATTTCTAAGTATGGGAAAAATTATTATTGTTATTTTTTACTCAGTAGAATATTTTTAGCGTGATCGAAGGCAATAGATTCCTGTTATTATTGATAAACGCGGAAGTTGTTTATGAGTATCAGAAACATTTTTCATATAATTTCGACGAAGTATTGAAGTGATCTTCCATGTATCTTAGTTTCGCGTTTATTTCTTTTTTTTATACGAAATTGCGTTTACTGGCGCTATATGAAAAATTTGTATTGTGTTCTTACCACAACATCCCTCTGTTTCATGTTACAAATGAACAGTTTTCGAATAAAACCTAAATTATACGAGGGTCATTCAATTAATAAAGAAAAGAACTGGTCTGGAGAAAAAAACGTTTATTTTTACGAAAGAATACTTTTTCTACTTTTCAACACAATCCTTTTGAACATCTATGCACTTGTTCCAACGGGCTACATGCTTTTTCATTCCGGTTGCAAATAACTCCTTATCTTGATGTTTGAACCAATCTCCCACAAACTTTTTCACGTCCTCTTCCCATGTAATGCCTCCTTCAGTTCACCAAACAAATGGAAATCATAGGTGCTAAATCGGGACTGTAAGGGGGGGGGGGGGGAGGGGGCAGTACTCCCAGCCCATTTTGTCGATGGTTTCACGGGTTAGTTGTTGAGCAATAGGAGGACGTGCGTTCTCTTGCTGGAGAATCACACCCCTCCTCTGAGATCCACGACGTCTCTCTCTCACCTTGTTTCTCTGACTTCACCTTGTTTAAAAGCGAATCCGAATAGTATTGGCTGGTCATTGTACGCTGCGCTTCGAGATAATCACAAAGAACTGGACCTTCTGCACCTCACAACATCGTCAACATGACTTTTCCTGCTGATTCTTGGATTTTGAAGTTCATTTTGACAGATGAGTTGGTGTGCTTCCACTGCACGCCATGTCTTTTTGATTCTAGCTCATAATAGTGAACCCAAGTTTCATCACAAATTACAATTTTGTTGAGGAAGTGCTCACATTTTCTTTCATAACGTTACTTTAGCTCTGTGCACACTCTCAACCTTGTCTCCTTCTGTAGCCGCGTCAACTCCTTTGGGATCCATCTTGCACATGTTTTGCGGTACTTCAGCTTGCTACAGATAACGTTATGAACTGTACCAGTACTAATTTGAATCTTATCAACTATTATTTCCACAGTCACACGGCCGTCGGCACGAATAATGTCATCAATTCGACTTTCAAGTGAGGGAGTTGAAACTGCAACTGGTCTGCCAGAACGGTGTTCGTCAGTCACTGAGTCGCGATCATTTTTGAGCTGCTCTACCCACTTGTAAAAACTTGCACGATTTATACAACCTTCACAATAAATTTTATACATTCTACAGTATATATTCACTGGTTTCTCACCTTCAGCAAGTAAAAAACAAATAACAGAATGTTGTTCAACTAATGTGGACGTTTCAAACGGACTCGCCAACTTGAAATGTATTTTTGAGGTTATAAACAAAACAATGTTGATACATAAGCCGATCAGGGCTCATCCCAGTGATGCCAACTTAAAGCCATAAAAGTACCAAATTTGCCATACTAACAGTGTTTTCGCCGCGCGGGATTAGCCGAGCGGTCTCAGGCGCCGCAGTCATGGACTGTGCGGCTGGTCCCGGCAGAGGTTCGAGTCCTCTCTCGGGCATGGGTGTGTGTGTTTGTCCTTAGGATAATTTAGGTTAAGTAGTGCGTAAGTTTAGGGACAGATGACCTTAGCAGTTAAGTCCCATAAGATTTCACACACATTCGAACATATTTAACAGTGTTTTCCCCATACCAGTTTGTGTCTTTAATTATTGAATGACCCTCATACATTGGCAGTTTCAGTTCTGCTATAAATACAGTTTACTTTTAAGCAACGTATAGGGAGATAACCATGTAGATCAAAAATTTTCTGTAATTCACGCAGTTCTTTATATATCCTCTCTTAGTTTCTAGGCGATTCACCTTATCTGATTTTTAGGGAATCTAGTAAGACACTGCTCACGTACGTAAAAAAAGCATAGTTATGGGGTAACGCCTGATTGTTATACAACACACCTAATTTACAGGTAACACGGGTACGACCTTAGGAGATGTACCTTATTCTACGCTTACTTATGATAGTCTACAGTACTTTTACAACTCTAACACATACATAACCTATGAAACAATTTAATTTTTCATGTGAACAGCAGTTTTATGGAAAGCGTTCCCTCTGCTGTGTCTCATTTATGGTGTTTATTTGACATGGAAATTTAAAAGTGTGATTCACTACTTTCAACCTGACTAGTGCGAAGAGTTTTGTAAATTTAACAATTCAAATTACAACCACAGACGAAAACTTGTTGCTGTATTTTCGTTGCTTTTGTTGTTGCTGTGGTGGTGGGCTTCAGCCGAGGGCCTGGTTTGTAGCAGCTCTCCATGCTAGTCTATCCTATGAAAGCGCCTTCATCTCTGCGTAGCTACTGCAACCCACATCCATTTCAATTTGCTTACTGTAGTCCACCTTTGGTCTTCTACTGTCGCTACCTCCCGACATACATGTCCCACCAGTACCAAACTAACGATTCCTTGATTCCATATAATGAGAGATTCCAGTCGATCCCCTCTTTTTCCGTGAATTTCTTTTTCCACTGATTAGATTCAGTACCTCCACATTTGTTATCCTATCGAGGTACTACCGTGCCCATCAAGGTCCCCAGATCTGTCTCATACAGAGCAATTGTGGAACCAGTTAGTCCCAGTTCCAGTACCCGACGTGTCAAAGTTCAGTTGCTGCAGTTGTATGATAGCGTGTCTCAAGCGGAGACGCAACGGCTTTATGACACCTTTACAATGGAATAGTCCATGAATCTACGCCAAAATGGGTGGAACAAGACACTGATAAGTGTGTTCATATATCCATACATATTATAAAACTGGATGTGTGTGTGTGTGTGTGTGTGTGTGTGTGTGTGTGTGTGTGTGTGTGTGTGTACTCCACATCACCTCCTAAACCATTTGACCGATTTCAGCCAAACTTGGTACACACTGCCAGGCAAAAATCGCTGTGATTGTAAGATCCACCCATCTATCAAAGGGATGACGCGTGAATTGTCAGAGTTTATCCATCCTGTATTTGTGAATGACAGCACTCAGTAACAAACTTTACACATAATATCAAATCTTAACTAAATTGTTTTCTCGTTCACTGTCTACACAATGATGAACCGCATGAGACATGCAGATATAATTTGTTACTTCTTTACTATTAACCATATCTCGGACACATTTTAGACAGTATGGACATGCAACACTGAATGTTAAATGCAAAATTATATGTTTGCACGGCACATAGCTCAGGAGATATGATGTCATAAACATTAAGCTTAATGACAGACACGGCGTGCTACGGGTGTGGACACATAGCTATAAATACCTGGACAACACTGGGTTACTCGAACAAGATTTTTTCACACAGATCATTATCCTCTACGAAATTAAGCACCTTTCTCTGTCCGTAACGTTTCAACGGGGTATTTATGTCTTGCCTCATTGGAGAGCCTTCATCTGTTTACTGGTTCCAATAATAACATGATGCTGGCGTGTGGTATTTCAGTATTTTGTAAAGTGTTTACATCTGAATTAATCCTGACAAATATTCAAATGTTTTTATTCATCCGTGTATGAGGTAACAGCTGAAATGAAATTCCTCTCAATCCAGAGTTTTGTCGACAGAAAATAATAATTAACGGAACGCGTTTCACGGAACGGCTGAACAAATTCTATTACGAAAGTTATTTATCCTTTTTTGTAATGTGTCCTTTTATCCGTTGTAAACGTCGGCGCACCGCATCTGGTTTGAAGTTTATTTAATTTATCCTCCCGCTACACAGCGCTTCCAAGTGGGTTGCCTCGTCATTGCCATTAATTTAAAATTTCTGTCCCTTCAACATTGCTCTGAAATGTTGTATCCAGTGCCAGTTTCTCAACTAATGATTCTGGCGGCCTGTAACGATATGTGAAATTTATTTACACACAGACGGGAAGTGTAGAGAGGTAACGCAGAAAAGCAAAAGTAGAATATCGAAGAGAGAAATGTAGTAAAAAGGAAATACACCTCCTCCTTCGGATTCAATTAATGTTAGCCAATTCCGATACGAAAAATGTAATGCTTCTCATGGCAGGTGCTCTGGCAGGGTCTTTTGTATGTGGTAACACCACATTTTTGTTGTGCCTAATATTT
Source organism: Schistocerca serialis cubense (assembly GCF_023864345.2). Taxonomy (NCBI): domain Eukaryota; kingdom Metazoa; phylum Arthropoda; class Insecta; order Orthoptera; family Acrididae; genus Schistocerca; species Schistocerca serialis. The sequence goes on from NC_064645.1 coordinate 504,757,515, forward strand.
TCTGCCATTCTTGTTTCCAAATCTAGTTCCTATCTTATGTCGGAAATACATCAACGTCCTTAAAAAAAGTATATGCTTAATAACAAATCAATGATGATGTCTGATGTATAAGAATTAAAGATTTGTGTATGATGTCAGCGAACGGGAAAAAATATGAGAAAAATAGGGAAAAGACAAAGAAATCGTCATTCACAAACCTAATCGAAAAAGAGAAAAACAGTGCTATGGTAGAATTACGACGACCTTATTCTCAGAGAGCAGTGAGGACTTTGATCATCGTGAAAACACATTTCGTCATTAAAAGAAGGAAGTTAATACTGTTCGCTGGAATGGCCTATCCAGCCAAAGAATGTCTTTGATTCCGTTTATTTGTACTAATGTTAACAATACTCTACTCGCTATATGAGGGAGAAACTTTTAATAAAGCAAATCCACCATCCTCCACCGAAATCAGGCTCTATATGAGATAATAAACGCAACCAATTATATCTTTTAATTACACATGGGGATGGGATTATTCGGAGCGTCTACCAAAAATCTGTTTATGTTGGACCTGTCGAACAATTAGGGCTATTTTACCGTACAGTTTGTTCTGAGGCAGTGACACAGTCAACTAGTTGCCAATATTTATCGATCTTTATTTGTCATAGACACAGACGCTTTTATGTGCTCATTCCAGATGTTCAAGATCGTTAGTTAAACGAAATCTAGGAAAGGCAAAAGCCAAAACCAATTTGTTGAACTCTATAGACAGAACCCAAGCCGATTCAACGTCTGAGAATGTGCGTCTTTAATAAATGTATCTTCCTTGTATGACATGATTCAAGGTAGATTGCAACAATTTTGTTTGATAAAAAAACACCTACTCTTCTGAATCAATCAGTTGTTTGAATTTATAAAGTAGGTTTTGGTTCACTGTTTCTATTGTAAATAATTTACCACTATCTTGCGGTACTTTCTCATTAGTATAAGTAGGAACAATATGAGTGACTCTCTCGCTCTCTCTCTCTCTCTCTCTCTCTCTCTCTCTCTCTTCTCTCTCTCTCTCTCTCTCTCTCTCTCTCTGTGTGTGTGTGTGTGTGTGTGTGTGTGTGTGTGTGTGTGTGTGTATTTTCGTTCATTACATGTTCCACAGAACACATTCATCTGAAATTCTTTGAGGAATATATATTTATTAAAGAAACATTTATAATGTAGTTTGAGTTGTGAAGAAGATGCCACTTTAATCTGCAGATCTAAACACTTCTAGTGTCTAGCAAACAATTTAATTCAATGATTAAATTCTCAAATAATTTTATAAAAACAATTTGTTATTTCACATAGGCCAAAAACTCTCAATATAGTATGACAAACCCTAATTCTAATTCGCTTAAGAAAGTAGGGAATCGTCTCCTTTTTTAACATCAAGATTACATAAAATTATTGATTAAGGACAGATTTATTTTCCTTATTTCTTACATATACATGCTCAAAAACTATTTCTATTTGATTGCCATTTTTTACATTCAATATTATATTTTGACAGTATAAAAGTGTATTTTGACAGTACAAAGTTTATCTCAAGCTCATTTCTAGAAAAACAGTAAATGGATTCTCAGTCTTTTTCCGTTTTTGTGTTTAATTGTTTACTTTCGCAATATCTCCATCACTTCCCTGCATAAGTAATGTTGCATGCTTTTCATACAAAACCAATGTCGTTTTGTAAATAATTTTAACAGTCAAAAGCCATGATGATGTTTTTCAAAAACGTTGCCTCTTGTTTTAAATAAACCGATAGGTCGTTACTGTATGTTGTGAAGCGATCACAAAAAAGTCTATAATGGAGGTGCGTCTGAGTAATGGCATTTGGAAGTTTATAGTTCACCAAAACTCTAGTTGTAACCTTGCCATATTGTTCTCGAAATCCTTAATCATACTGCCTAAAATTTATTCCTTAGATTTCTTGCTAAACTGTAATTTTCTCAGCATCTGCACTTATATTCAACTGTCCTCGATAGTTAGCACTGGTCTGTGGTCAATCGCCTATCCGTACATTTTACTTTCCACAGAAAGAGCAACTATCATCAGAGCTGTGTATTTTCCACTTTTGCTGTATTTAACATGATTACTCGATAGTGATCAAGTGTTCCGAATCTAACGTCTTAAATACATGCCATTAGTATCACATTTGTAGGTGCTGCTATTTTATTTTAAATATAGGAGTTTTGTTTGACATATTGTATTTAAATATCTTTTTTGTTGCAAACTAATATGCGCTCATTGCCTATCCTAGTCTGCTTCTTACATCCTCCTTCCTTCGTATGTCTTGCACTATTTTCTTTCCTAGGTAGCAGAGTTCCTTTACTTTGACTGCTTCATACTCCCCGGTTTTGCTACTAAGTTCTAGGCTTTTCATTCTTTTATGCCCACTTGACCGACAGAGTTAACATCAGATTTTATACAGAGTGAATTACCTAAAGCTCGCGACGCAAATATTGTGGAAATGGAAAAAGCTACTTATGTGCTGATTTCACAGAATGGATTGGTAGCCAGGGGCTCACATTGTTAGCCAATCAACAGATTGTAATAATGTTTAGAGAGTGTGCTTTTTGTCCAAACTTACTCTTTTTAAATGGAAGAGTGCTTATTGCCATTAGCGAACTAAAAGTAGGGTAAATTAGAATGTCAGTGGTGTTACTTGCAGGATTCTAGTGCAAGTCATTTATGAGTTAACGTATTTTGAAAAGTTCCCACTTGTACAACAACTGTGGTAGGACACACTAAAGAACAACACAAGTGGATACACTAGTTACGTGCATTCTAATCAGTAACGAGACAGTTGACAGTCATAAGTTGTGTTCAAAATGAACACCGGTGGCGGCAGTACGCGCTTCCAGTGTGGTATGGAGCAGCTGCTACACATGTGCTAGCATTTCAGCGGAGATGTCCGAGAAGGATGCTGTAATATGTCGTTGCATATCATCGCGTGTAGTTGGTGTGGCATTGTCGACAGCATTTTTCAGCTTTCCCCACAGAAACAAGTCTACAGGTGTCAAATTCGGGGAACAGGCCGTCAAAGATAAAGGCCTTCTGAGCCCAATCCAACAATTTAGAAACAATTCATGAAGGCATGTTGTAGTACATAGTGCACTATGGGCTGCATAGACGTCATGTTGGTACCACAGGTTGCTATTCCTCTGTAGAGGAACGTCTTCTAGCTTCCGTGGAAGAAGGCCTGTTAGATGACTGCCATACTTGTGCATGTTCAGTGATCCATCTATGAAAATCCGGCCTATGAGCAGATGGTTCACTATTCCACACCACACGTTTACACCCATGAACGCTAACGTTCCACCTGACGAAGCCAACAATCTACATCTACATCTACATCTACATGATTACTCTGCTATTCACAATAAAGTGCCTGGCAGAGGGTTCAATGAACCACCTTCAAGCTGTCTCTCTATCGTTCCACTCTCGAACGGCACGCGGGAAAAACGAGCACTTAAATTTTTCTGTGCGAGCCCTGATTTCTCTTATTTTATAGTGATGATCATGTCTCCATATGTAGGTGGTGCCAACAGAATGTTTTCGCAATCGGAGGAGAAAACAAGTGATTGAAATTTCATGAGAAGATCCCGTCGCAACGAAAAACGCCTTAGTTTTAATGACTGCCGCTCCGATTCACTTATCATGTCTGTGGCACAGTCTCCCCTATTGCGCGATCATACAAAACGAGCATCCCTTCTTTGTACTTTTTCGGTGTCATCCGTCAGTCCCACCTGATACGGATCCCACATTGCCCAGCAATACTCCAGAATATGACGGACAAGCGTGGTGTAAGCAGTCTCTTTAGTAGACGTGTTGCACGTTCTAAGTGTTCTGCCAATTTGGTTTGCTTTACCCACAATATTATCTATGTGATCGTTGCAATTTAGGTTATTTGTAATTGTAATACTTAAGTATTTAGTTGAATTTACAGCCTTCAGATTTGTGTGACTTATCGCGTAATCGAAATTTAGCTGATTTCTTTTGGTACTCATGTAAATAACTTCACACTTTTCCTTATTCAGGGTCAATTGCCACTTTTCGCACCATACAGATATCGTATCTAAATCATTTTGCAATTCGTTTTGGTCCACTGATGACTTTACAAGACGGTAAATGACAGCATCATCTGCAAACAACCTAAGACGGCTACTCAGATGGTCTCCTCTGTCGTTAATATGGAGCAGTAACAATAGAGGGCCTACATCACTTTCTTGGGGAACGCCGGATATTACTTCTGTTTTACTCGATGCCTTTCCGTCTATTACTACGAACTGTGACCTTTCGGACAGGAAATCACGAATCCAGCCGCACAACTCAGGCGATACTGCGTAGGCACGCAGTTTCGTCAGAAGACGCTTGTGAGGAACGGTGTCGAAAGTTTTCTGGAAATCTAAAAATATGGAATCAATTTGACATCCTCTGTCGATAGCACTTATTACTTCATGAGTATAGAGAGCTAGCTGTGTTTCGCAAGAACGATATTTTCTGAATATGTACTGACAATGTGTCAATAAATCGTTTTCTTCGAGGTACTTCATAACGATTGTCAACTGATTGATTGGCGACTCCATGTTGTCTTGTGCACTACGACCAGATAACAGGTATACTTGAAAAAAGAGACAGCATTGGTCGTATATTTTTTACTATTGCAAAATCGATTTTCTGTCACTGAGTGACCATCTTCAGTGCTATATTGTATAACTTAAATTGGGATGCACTGTTGTTATTAAGCTTACGGCAATCACATACACTCATTGCCGTAAGCTTAGTAACAACAGTGTATCCCACTTTAAGTTATACAATATAGCACTGAAGATGGTCACTCAGTGACAGAAAATCGATTTTGCAATAGTAAAAAATATACGACCAATGCTGTCTCTTTTTTCTAGTATATATGATTGTCAACTGACCAATAGTGCATGTTTCGGCTGTTTACCTGGTCATGATTGGTAAATGTGGCTTCATCACTAAATAAGTTACATGATATATATGGAGTATCCTCTCTTGATGCTCATGTATAGAAATTAACGCAACTCCTATAATCCTTTCCATGCTGCTCTTAATGGAGAGAGATATGATAGGGATGGAAGCTCTGTAGATGGGGAATGCGAAGGGCAGTTACCTGAATCATGCCACTTCCTCGTGCGATTGTGTGGGAGCTAAGAAGCGGGTCAACTGCAACAGCGGCAAGCACATTCATTTACCTCTCTTCTGTTGTCACTTGCTTTCGTCTGTTATGTTGGCTGGATGTTTCTGGTTGAAGCGGTTAGTAAGAGCCGATATGCTTGACGTCTACTGGGATATCTTGCCGCATAATTAGTACAAGAACGAACTGCATTCTTCCTACACTCTCCATACACCATGAGCATGTAGGCTTTTTCTGCTTTGATAAATCGTATCGTCCACTCACGACCTACCGCTTGGGCTGTCTCACATTAACTGACTAGCAAGTTGCCATGCACTCAAGGGGCACACAAGCACACTAAGCAAACATAACAACATCATACTGTAATGCCACTTCCTCGGACGAGAAATGAAAATCCAAAATTATCTCCAAAATTCCCAAAGATTTCCCCAAAACAAGTTCCAAATTTCATGAAAAATGAACAACCAAACAAATTTCCAGTTAACACTATTATTTGGATATTAACCAGTAACTGAATCAGGACTCTAATACTTAGTAATTTATTAACATACGAAAGAAAGATAGGATTCCAGTAAAATCAAACTCAAAATTCAAAATCACAGTAAATCGCAAAATCATTATAATTAAAATACGCAAAGTAGAACCAACGTTCTCAAAGAATACTCCATGTGAGTCCTCTTTGAGATTCGTGAGTAGTGGCTAAGGATAATTCAGTTAATTGTCACTACGTTATGAGAGTTAGCCGAAGCAGGTCATACTTTTGAATGCTAGTATATGTAGGCGCAATTAGATTGTTTTTTTTTAGAATTGATTATTGCGATATACTATCACGCAGTGAAACGATACTTTTTCAAATATTACGTCATTTAGAATTCAGATAGAGGACTTGCATGTATTAGACAGAAGTGACTTTTAATTAGATAACCTGAAGTTAACGCTATTTAGGAAGTGAACACAGATAGAAAATTTCATTCGTAATAACTAATGGACTATGGAACTTGGCGATATTTACGAAGCATATAATTTATAATTCCCCCCAACACCTGGGAAAGCTTCTTCCTCACGGCTCTGTTAGGAAGTGACTAATATTGTGTAATAAACGAGCATATCGTGTCAATTCACGCATTTATCATTCAAGTTTTAGAATATTATTTATAGAGATAACGTGCTGCGATATTCTTTGACTGAAGCACTCGGCGCTTATATAGAAACTCCTTGACGGTAAGAATTAATAACACTGTTACGACTGATTATAGATTTGAGATTAGAACCAGTCTATAGGGAATTTGCTGTCGCTGGAACTAATTTGAACTTACCATTAATATTTAAATAGCAACTGATGAACCATCGATTATAAACGATTTAATTACGACATTTGGTGAAGTAAATATGTCGCACAAGTCGCGAGTTCAGTTCATCAATGTTCTGTTTGTAACGTCGATACCGATACATAAGAAATAACAATCTCATTGCTCTACCGCTTAGTGTAAGCCGAGACCGAAGATCCGAAGGGACGTTACAATACTTACCAACTACGCAGGTTGAATGGTACAAAGAAGTGTCGGTGTGGAAATTTTTCAAAATAAGATATCTCGTAAATGGCTCGCACTAGATCCTGCAACAAAAGTCTCTGACATTCTACGAGGGTTGGCCAGAAAGTAATGCATCGCATTTTTTTCTTCAACAGTTCTTTACTGAACATAATGAGAATTATCCATACGAAAGAATGGGTTTTATCTACACACCCTCTTTTTCCATTTGATCTCCAACCTGTTCTATGGCCTTCCACCAGCGCGAAACAAGGGCGTGTATGCCCTGTCGGTACCAACCCTTTTCCTGGTGGCGGAGCCAGTGCTTCACTGTGTGAATCACCTCCTCATCGTCGTCAAAATGTCTGCCAACTGCCGAGTCGTAATGCTTCTGACCTCGCGAATGAGAACATCAGCTCGCTGCAACATTTCAGTTGTGACAGCCGTGGACGGTCTCCCCGACATATGCAGATCGTTTCGCCTAGGGCAACACAACAAATCTGCTGTGGCAGAACACCAGCAAGATTGCGGAAAAGAAATAAAATTCAGCCAAGCCTGTGGGTTGGCAAAGCAGCCGGTTATGACGAAACTCAAAATCAGAGAGGCCATCGAAATACTTGAACAACCTAAAAACATGAATAGAGAGGATGGACTCAGGCTTTCTCCATCTTGGCTTCCAGCTATTAGAGCCCAACAGACCGCACTGTCAACACAAGGCACGAGCACTACCGGCGAGTAACTGCCGTCGTGCACCCGACGTCCAGCATGTGGTAAACAGCAGCCAACTCCTCATTCGACGGTGAACACCAGTCATGGCACATAACACAAGAGCCAACAGACAACAGAGGTTACGCTCTCCCTCCATCGCAATAACTTATTAAAATAAAGTTTCCTCTCCTTCTTCCTTAAGTGACCAATGAGACGAACTATCGTTTTAAAATTATGACGTAATGGTATGCGCAGTGAACAGTAATAACAAAATATAAGGGTCACTGCACAGTTAGAACGCATTAGTAGACCCAGAAGAAGACCGCTGCAACCGTGGCAGAAAAGTTGGGCTTTCTCCACCAGTAGTTTTATACAATATGACGCAGTACCATACCCAGAAATCTTTTATATCAATCTTTTCAGTTTATGATAAGATAAAAGAGAACGAAATGAAGTCCACTGTGTTGATAGAATGATAGAAAATAGATCACAAAAACCTAACGAATTATCGTTCACCAAGAAAAAGATAGCGAGGTAGACCCCGTAAGAGATGGATGGATGACAGAAACTGGAACAGGCGATTTAACACCTAATCCTTGGAAGGAGATGACGGTGAAATTCATCGCTGATCTTATATCTGATATTGCACATAACTTCCGTCTTTCTTTGGTTTACTGTCAGTCCATATTCTGTACTCACCAGCCCGTTATTTCATTCGAAAAGTCCTGTAATTCTTCCCCACTTGCACTCAGGATAGCAATGTTGTCGGCGAACTTTATCATTTACATCCCTTACCGTGATTTTTAATACCACGCTTGAATCTTCACATTCGTTATTGCCTCTACGAGGTACAGAGTTTACACTAGGGGAGAAAAGTTCTACCACTGTCTTCCACCGATTTTAATTGGAGTACTTCATTGAAGGCCTGCCATTCTTATTTTTCCGTCTTCTTCCTTGCACATATTGTATGTTTCCCGTTTTTCCCTATCGATTATGTCTTTTGTTCTGATAGTTTCAAACATCTTGCACTGCTTTGTTTTTCTGTCATTGTTGCTTCCATTGTCAGGTACAATGTCCATACTGCTTCTCTGGTGGTTTTACTTTTCCTAAACTCAAACTGATCATGTTGCAGACCTCAAATATCTCTTACAACATTTGCATAATATTCTTGCAGATTAATGAGCTGTTCATCTGATTGTGAGATCGTTTACGAATTTATCTTCCCTTGCTACCTTCTGGATTTGTTGATGATGTTTTACCAGACGCCTCTAGTCTCATAGATTCTACACACCAACTTGAATAGTCGCTTCCCCAATGATTTTAGAAATTTCGCAGAAATATTATCCACGTCTTCCTTCTTAGTCGCTCGCAAGTCTTCCAAAGCTTTCTTAAATTCTGACTCAATCTCGTATGTATTCCATATGATTCCCATTCGTTCTTCTGTCGCATTATCAGACAAGTCCTTTCCGTCGCAGAAGCCCTCAGTATATAATTTCCACTCACCCACTCTCTGTTCTCCATTGAACAGTGCAATTCCACTTGCAATCTGACGCCCTTGCTTTTAATTTCCCTGAGGGTTAGTTTGATTTTTTTGATCTGTCCTTCCGACGATCATTTCGTTCTCTTCACATTTTTCCTGCAGTTATTACACATATTTATGCACAGCAATATGGTGAACTTTTTTTTCTTTATTGAATTTCGATTCCCCGTGAAGAGGGCGGGCTGGCAACAGCTTAGTATGCCGCTCTTCAGCCTACAGAATTAGTTTTAAAAAGATGAAGATAATAAATAATAAAAACAGGCGATAAAATCGGAGACCTAAATGGTAACATAGCGGAAAAAATTCATCATCATCATCATCATCATCATCATCATTTAAGACTGATTACGCCTTTCAGCGTTCAGTCTGGAGCATAGCCCCGCTTATACAGTTCCTCCATGATCCCCTATTCAGTGCTAACATTGGTGCCTCTTCTGATGTTAAACCTATTACTTCAAAATCATTCTTAACCGAATCCAGGTACCTTCTCCTCGGTCTGCCCCGACTCCTCCTACCCTCTACTGCTGAACCCATGAGTCTCTTGGGTAACCTTGCTTCTCCCATGCGTGTAACATGTCCCCACCATCTAAGCCTGTTCGCCCTGACTGCTACATCTATAGAGTTCATTCCCAGTTTTTCTTTGATTTCCTCATTGTGGACACCCTCCTGCCATTGTTCCCATCTACTAGTACCTGCAATCATCCTAGCTACTTTCATATCCGTAACCTCAACCTTGTTGATAAGGTAACCTGAATCCACCCAGCTTTCGCTCCCATACAACAAAGTTGGTCGAAAGATCGAACGGTGCACAGATAACTTAGTCTTGGTACTGACTTCCTTCTTGCAGAAGAAAGTAGATCGTAGCTGAGCGCTCACTGGTTAGCTTATCTACACCTCGCTTCCAGTTCTTTCACTATGTTGCCATCCTGTGAGAATATGCATCCTAAGTACTTGAAACCGTCCACCTGTTCTAACTTTGTTCCTCCTATTTGGCACTCAATCCGTTTATATTTCTTTCCCACTGACATTACTTTCGTTTTGGAGATGCTAATCTTCATACCATAGTCCTTACATTTCTGATCTAGCTCTGAAATATTACTTTGCAAACTTTCAATCGAATCTGCCATCACAACTAAGTCATCCGCATATGCAAGACTGCTTATTTTGTGTTCACATATCTTAATCTCACCCAGCCAGTCTATTATTTTCAACATATGATCCATAAATAATATGAACAACAGTGGAGACAGGTTGCAGCCTTGTCTTACCCCTGAAACTACTCTGAACCATGAACTCAATTTACCGTCAACTCTAACTGCTGCCTGACTATCCATGTAAAGACCTTTAATTGCTTGCAAAAGTTTGCCTCCTATTCCATAATCTTGTAGAACAGACAATAACTTCCTCCTAGGAACCCGGTCATATGCCTTTTCTAGATCTATAAAGCATAGATACAATTCCCTGTTCCACTCATAACACTTCTCCATTATTTGCCGTAAGCTAAAGATCTGGTCCTGACAACCTCTAAGAGGCCTAAACCCACACTGATTTTCATCCAATTGGTCCTCAACTAATACTCGCACTTTCCTTTCAACAATACCTGAGAAGATTTTACCCACAACGCTGATTAAAGAGATACCTCTGTAGTTGTTACAATCTTTTCTGTTTCCATGTTTAAAGATTGGTGTGATTACTGCTTTTTTCCAGTCTGATGGAACCTGTCCCGACTCCCAGGCCATTTCAATTATCCTGTGTAGCCATTTAAGACCTGACATTCCACTGAATTTGATGAGTTCCGACTTAATTTCATCCACCCCAGCCGCTTTATTGCACTGCAATCTATTGACCATTTTTTCCACTTCCTCAAATGTGATCCTATTTCCATCATCATTCCTATCCCATTCTACCTCGAAATCTGAAACGTTACTGATCGTATTTTCACCTACATTGAGCAACTCTTCAAAATATTCCCTCCATCTGCCCAAGGCATCCACAGGATTCACCAGCAGTTTTCCTGACCTGTCCAAAATGCTTGTCATTTCCTTCTTACCTCCCTTTCGAAGACTGCTAATTATACTCCAGAATGGTTTTCCAGCAGCTTGACCCATAGTCTCCAACCTGTTTCCAAAGTCTTCCCACGATTTCTTCTTGGATGCTGCAATTATCTGTTTGGCTTTGTTTCTTTCTTCAACATAACTTTCTCTGTCTACCTGGGTTCTGGTATGTAGCCATTTTTGATACGCCTTCTTTTTCCTTTTACAGGCTGCCTTGACTGTATCATTCCACAAAGCTGTTTTCTTCATCCTACTTTTACACACTACTGTTCCAAGACATTCTTTAGCCACTTCTAGTACTGTGTCCCTGTACCTTGTCCATTCCTTTTCCAATGACTGTAATTGACTACATTCAACTAACTGGTACCTTTCTGAGATCGCTGTTATGTACTTGTGCCTGATTTCCTTATCCTGAAGTTTCTCCACTCTTATCCTCCTACATATGGACCTGACCTCTTGCACTTTTGGCCTCACAATCCCAATTTCACTGCAGATTAAATAATGATCAGTGTCATCAAAGAATCCCCTGAATACACGTGTGTCCCTCACCGCCTTCCTGAATTCCTGATCTGTTATTATATAGTCAATGACAGATCTGGTTTCCCTGCCTTCCCAAGTATACCGGTGAATGTTCATATGTTTAAAAAGGGAGTTTGTGATTACTAAGCCCATACTGGCACAGAAATCCGAGAGTTGTTTCCCGTTCCTGTTGGCCTCCATATCCTCTCCAAATTTACCCATAACCTTTTCATACCCTTCTGTTCGATTTCCAATCCTGGCGTTAAAATCACCCATGAGCAGAACACTGTCCTTGTCCTTTACTCTAACAACTACATCACTGAGTGCCTCATAAAAACTATCCATCTGATCTTGATGTGTCCCTTCACAATGCGAATATACTGACACAATCCTAATTTTCTTGCTAGACACTGTCAAATCTATCCACATCAGTCGTTCGTTTACATACCTTATTGCAACTACGCTGGGTTCCATTTCTTTCCTGATGTAAAGCCCTACACCCCATTGTGCTATTCCTGCTTTGACTCCTGACAGGTAGACCTTGTATTCTCCCACTTCCTCTTCTTTCTCACCCCTTATCCGGATGTCACTAACAGCTAAAACGTCCAGCCCCATCTTACTTGCAGCCTCTGCCAGCTCTACCTTCTTCCCAGAGTAGCCCCCATTGATATTAATAGCTCCCCATCTCATTACCATTTGTTTGCCAATTCGTATCTTAGGAGTCCCTGGTTTGTCAGTTAGAGGTGGGACTCCGTCACCTCCAATGGTCCGAGGCAGTTTGCTCTGATTGTTGCCAGCATCATATTTAAAGTACCAGGGAAGCAGGTTGCTAGCCTTACTTGCCCCGAGTCCCATTGGGTTTTACCCCTAACGGCTGAGGGACTAACCGGTGGATTTGATAGTCTTAGCCGCGGAAAAAATTGTGAAACTTAAAACATAGAAACGAAGGGATGATGATGCTAATAAAATACATATTCAGCAGGCGTGTAAAACTAATAGACAGACAATTAAAAAAAAATCGAGACAGTCTCGTTTCCGTTCGCAAGAGACATAAAATTCACACCCAGCGACAGCATGATTTCTGTTCGCAACACTTTGGAAAGACGAACAACACTGAACATTCACTTGAACACTGCACTAAAAAGTTGGCAAATATGACATACCACACCGAGGGCAGGTGCGGGGTACATGGACAGATGATGAGCAAATAAAAAGGGGGGAAGGGGGGAAACGAGCCGATGGAGGACGAGGACACATAAAAGGGGGGCGGGGGGGGGGGGGGGGTGCTGGGCAGACGCGACAGGGAGTGGGGAAAGGCAGAGGAGGGGAATACAGAAGGACTTGGGGTGGCGAGAAGGAAGGTAGGGAGAGGGTAGGCGGGGAGAAAACAGGATGGAAGGAAAGGGGGATGTGGTGAACGGTTCTCATATAAAATATAAGATGCGTGACACGATAATGCTTACGAGAACAATAGCATTACTACGTTACTGGAATGTTACATCTAGTCAGAAGCACCAGGAAACCAAACATTGTAATGTTTACAGGAAATCACACTGTGTACACATGTTTAACTGGTGCTTGTGACTGGCTGTGGCATTTTAATGACGAGTAATGCCTTTGTTCTCGTAAGCACTGTTGTGTCATGCACCTTATATTTTAAATGACGGCGGTACCGTGCACACGTACGTATTCATATCAAGATATTTTTTGACGAGAAAATATACACTACTGGCCATTAAAATTGCTACATTAAGAAGAAATGCAGATGATAAACGGTTATTCATTGGGCAAATATATTATACTAGAACTGACATGTGATTACATTTTCACGCAATTTGGGTGCATAGATCCTGAGAAATCAGTACCCAGAACAACCACCTCTGGCCGTAATAACGGCCTTGATACGCTTGGGCATTGAGTCAAACAGAGCTTGGATGGCGTGTACAGGTACAGTTGCCCATGCAGCCTCAACACGATACCACAGTTCATCAACAGTCAAGAGTAGTGACTGGCGTATTGTGACGAACCAGTTGCTCGGCAAACATTGATCAGACGTTTTCAATTGGTGAGAGATCTGGAGAATGTGCTGGCCAGGGCAGCAGTCGAACATTTTCTGTATCCAGAAAGGCCCGTACAGGACCTGCAATGTGCGTCGTGCATTATCCTGCTGAAATGTAGGGTTTCGCAGGGATCGAATGAAGGGTAGAGCCACGGGTCGTAACACATCTGAAATGTAACGTCCATTGTTCAAAGTGCCGTCAATGCGAACAAGAGGTGACCGAGACGTGTAACCAATGGCACCCCATACCATCACGCCGGGTGATACGCCAATATGCCGATGACGAATACACGCTTCCAACGTGATTTCACCGCGATGTTGCCAAACACGGAACCGACCATCATGGTTCATCCGAAAAAATGACGTTTTGCCATTCGTGCACCCAGGTTCGTCGTTGACTACACCATCGCAGGAGCTCCTGTCTGTGATGCAGCGTCAAGGGTAACTGAAGCCATGGTCTCCGAGCTGCTGCTGCAGACGTCGTCGAACTGTTCGTGCAGATGGTTGTTGTCTTGCAAACGTGCCCATCTGTTGACTCAGGGATCCGTTACAGCCATGCGGATACGATGCCTGTCATCTCGACTGCTAGTGATACGATGCCGTTGGAATCCAGCACGGCGTTCCGTATTACCCTCCTGAACCCACCGATTCCATATTCTGCTAACAGTCATTGGATCTCGACCAACGCGAGAAGCAATGTTGCGATACGATAAACCGCAATCGCGATAGGCTATAATCCGACTTTTATCAAAGTCGGAAACGTGATGGTACGCATTTCTTCTCGTTACACGAGGCATCACAACAATGTTTCACCAGGCAACGCCGGTCAACTGCTGTTTGTGTATGAGAAATCGGTTGGAAACTTTCCGCATGTCAGCACGTTGTAGGTGTAGCCACCGGCGCCAACCTTGCGTGAAAACTCTGAAAAGCTAATCATTTGTATATCACAGCATATTCTTCCTGTCCGTTAAATTTCGCGTCTGTAGCACGTCATCTTCGTGTTGTAGCAATTTTAATGGCCAGTAGTGTATATCCACGTCTGTGACTATAGATGCACTTGAGGACAGGCAGTGCTCGAAACTAGTAGTGCAAATAATATAATTTACAACACAGGTTGGTGGAATTAGCCCTTCTTCAAATTAATTGAAGCCGTGGGGCCCACCCAGAAGAAACTAATTATACACCACGTTTGTTAACTGTCAGACTGACATGTACCAGCGTTGTTGAGCAACTTCGTGCGCCAGCTGTTGCAGTGCTGTTGTGCTTGCTGCCTGCCTGCCTCGGGGGCGCAGCTGGTGCCTCGCACGTGTGGTCCACGTGGCTTTGACTCGCCGGCACACCTGTCGCCGCGGCGCTGCTAAGCCCCTACGCTCCGCTGGTCCGTCTGTCCGGCGGCACGTGCCTGCACCGCACGGCTGCCTACCCGCAAGGCGTGCCGGCCGACTCCGCTCCCAGGCTGCAAATTAAATTTCGCTCCCAATTGCCGGAAATTCCTTGCTGACGACGCCGTAGCCTGGTATTGTCGCAGTAATTCGCTTAGCGTTCGTCTCTAACTGCATTACCTGAATTTGCAGCCACGGCAGGCACTACAAATTCTACGATGGAAGGCATCGTGTTCATTTCTCTACGGGTGAGCTAAGACTCCAGCGAAGCATTCTGCATCGCATATTTCCATATTTCCTAATCGGCTACCGCCAGTTTATCGTTAGCATTTCGCGCGCCTCTTAAGAGTCTTTGTATATTCGTCACATGAATTTCTTCTTGGTTGTACTGTAGAAAGTAATTACACATTATCAAACGAACTACAGTTGCAGTATTTTCGCCAACGGCGAACATAAATAAATGATTTAAACGCTGTCTTTGCCGAAGAATGGAAACCGAAAAGAGAGAAGAATTGGGTTCTGAAGAAATGTAGGTACACGTGCGGTAACACTGTCAATGTAAAAAGGTAGCTTACAACTAAAGGCGTTCTCAGAGATATAGAAAGTTTTAAACAATAACAGCTGGAATACCCTGTCAGTCCAGAAAGTTTCCAGACTGGATTAATGATAAAAAAAAAAATGGGCAAGTGCGAATAGGGCTCGCGCTCTGAGGGTTCCGTAAAAACCTAATTATGTATATAGTTAGTTCATCTAAAGATATTGATGACTGAGCTTGTATTAAAATATGTGACGTAAATGGCCCTATCTTTGGATTTCATTGACTTAGAAACTTAAATATTTGACACCACCAAGGGACCGTATTCCTTAGTGCTTGACATAAATTTCACATTTGTACTTCTAACCATGACTGAAAAACGGCGTCTTAAAAGACGTACTACCAAATGGACAACATAGTGATCCCATAAGAGATCCGCTTTTACAAATTGAGGAATGGAACCCTATAAAATAGAGAAAAGCTGAGATGGTGACTTCAGTAGAATTTTTTAATACTTGATTTAGAGATGTTGCTTTATACTATTGTGATTTGTGACCAACAAGGTTGACACTCTAAGGCTGCACGTTCACTACTTAACACTGCCTGCTTAAAACTCACTGGTCGAATGCACATTTGTCGTTGACTGTTGTTAGTTCAAGCTGTCGCTGTTGGGACTCCACTGACTCACTTATACGCTAGGAATAAAATCAGTCCCGTAATATTTTGCATGACTGGCGTATATTCTTCGAATTTTGCATTATATGCATTATTTTTTAACTAAGATTTTGTTTATGGGTCGTAGCTATTCAAATGTTTTACTGATTCCACAGCTACATTTCATTGTTTGTTATTTTACTAATTTACAGATCATATTCATAACTAGTTGAGAATGAATGTGCGACTCCGAAGGTAGTCACAAAGATTGAAACTTCAGTAAGGAAAATAAAAACAACAAAGTTTAAGTACAAAATTTAAAAACTGCCCTGTGTAAGTCTCCCCTTTTCAGGGATAAAATACAGGTAAGGAATGGCTGTTTGTAAGTTGCACGGTCGTGCCGTAGCGTTCTCGCTTCCCACGCCCGGGTTCCCGGGTTCGATTCCCGGCGGGGTCAGGGATTTTCTCTGCCTCGTGATGGCTGGGTGTTTTGTGATGTCCTTAGGTTAGTTAGGTTTAAGTAGTTCTAAGTTCTAGGGGACTGATGACCATAGATGTTAAGTCCCATAGTGCTCAGAGCCATTTGAACCATTTGTAAGTTGAACAAAAAACAGACTGCAGCTGTGAGTCGAAAGATATGAAAGGGAGGCAGTACTTCAGAAGGGAGAGCGACAGGTTTGCAACTTACTTCTCGTGTTATTGATAGTGTACATTCACCAGTAGTAAAGAAAACCAATAAGAAATCTGAAACCATTAAGTTCACGGAAAAAATAGTGACGTCCAGATTTCTCTAATGCCGTTGTAGGTCTGTCAGAGACAGCAAAGGTCTCGCAAAGTCGGTGGAAAGGAACGTATAGTCTCTTGCAAAGAGACTGTAAGATGAATATCAGCATGTCTGAAAAGCGTAACGCAGTGTAGTCGAAGTACAGGAGGTGATTCTAAAGACAACAGATTAGAAATGATACGCTAAATGTACTAGAATTTGGGCACCGAAATACTTGTCGATGGCAGAAGTAAAGAAGATACAAAATGCAGACTGTCAATAGCGAGATAAATTTATTAACCTTGAATATGAATTTTAATAGGAAACTGAATAATAAAATTTTCTACTGCCTTTTCATAGCGGTCTTGCAACACTAATGGACTAATTGTAATTTGCTAATTCCACCACTGTTTCGCAAATTTCAGTTTAGAATGCATAGAATTCCCACAGATACGGGTTTCTTATAAATAACAAATGAAGTCCTGCAGGCGAAGATGTAACTTCAAAACGTAGATCTGCGTAGTAAAAGTGCTGTGGAAAGACAGTGGACGGATTATACTACTTGGTGTTCCATTTATTTCAGTGTCTAGTTTGAGAGAGAGGGTCACTACGCCTACTGTGAAATATAAATTTAAGTGTTACGAAGACGTTGTTCAAATGGTTCAAATGGCTCTGAGTACTATGGGACTTAACATCTGAGGTCATCAGTCCCCTAGAACGTAGAGCTACTTAAACCTAACTCACCTAAGGACATCACACACAACCATTCCCGAGGCAGGATTCGAACCTGCGACCGTAGCAGTCACGCGGTTCCGGACTGAATCGCCTAGAACCGCTCGGCCACCGCGGCCGGCTGAAGACGTTGTTAAAAGTATTTATGTGAGTATCGCTTTATACGGAAGTAAAACGTGGATGATAAACGGTACAGATAAAAAGAGAACAGTCTATCGAGACATGGTACTACAGCAGAACGCCGAGGAGTACTGAATGGAATAGGAGGCGAAACAAATTCATGGCATAACTTCTACGGAGAGTCTAAGGCCTGATAAGAGTAAGCTGTTTCAAGTAACCACTCGCGCACTAGCGTGGTTAGATTATACTGTGGATGGCAAAAAGGCACTGCCCAAAAAGCGGCTCCGAGACAACTTTGGTGCACCACGGGCTATAGAAGACTGGGATGAACGATAGCTGCAGAGATGTGTACAGATGAATAGACGTGCAACTGTTGAGTAACTGACCGCCCTGGTGAACCAAGGGGCTACTAACAGTCTTCCGATGATCATTCAGCGAACATTGCTATGTATGAGACTCCGTAGCAAGCATCTGGTTAATGCTGTCTGCTGTTCACCGCCGATTAAGGATGGGATTTGGACGCCCATACCGCAACTGCGCGTCCAGTGTGTCGCGACCTGTCGCATTTCACATGAATCATGTTTTATGCTCCATCTGTCAGATGGCCGTTAACTTGCATGGCGAGCAACGTCTGCAAACAAACATCCTGCATACTTTATGGTCTGGGGAATGTTTCCGTGGCATTCTCTGAGTGATCTCGTCATTCTGAAAGGCACAGTGTATCAATACAAGCATACATCTATCATTGGGGTGCATGCAGTTTGTTTTTCCTCGGAACGATGGAATTTACCAGCAGGACAATGCAACGTGCCACACAGCTCACAGAGTACGTGCGTGGTTCGAAGAGCAGCAGGATGAGTTTACCGTAATTACTTGGCTACCATACTACTTGGATTAAATCCCAGTCGAGAATCTGTGGGACCGCCTCGATCAGGCAGTTCGCATCATGGATTTTCAATCGGGATACCTAGTGCAGCTGGCCACGACACTGGAGGCGGCATGGCTCCACATCCTTGTTAGTACAATCCAGAACCTCCCTAGCCAGCAGGGGTGGTCGAGCGGTTCTAGGAGCTACAGTCTGGAACCGCGCGACCGCTGTGGTCGCAGGTGCGAATCCTGCCTCAGGCATGGATGTGTGTGATGTCCTGAAGTTAGTTAGGTTTAAGTAGTTCTAAGTTCAAGGGACTGATGACCTTAGAAGTTAAGTCCCATAGTGCTCAGAGCCTTTTGAACCATTTGAATCAGAACCTCACTGACTCTCTTCCTGCAAAAAGTGGTTCTCCAGCCTTTGACAGGCAGTCACATTAATGTGACTGAACAGTGTACCTTGAAGTATTCTGTCCTTCACCCATTCCCTGATCTAATCATGGATGTACATAGTGAACAGTCTTGGTAACATACTACAGCCTTGCCTACTCCCAGATTTATCCATCTTTTCGGTTTCACCTCTTTCTCATTTACTTTTATTTTGGTGTTTTTGTATAAGCCTTGGAGTGAGTAAAATCTAGACTCAATATTTACTGTGGCCTAATACACGATGGTACTTTACCAAGCAGCATCTGCAACGGCATTGTCTCTGTGCTGGATCTGAAACGCTAATTCCCAGCTCTGGCCTTGGCTGAATTCACTCAGTCGCAACTTTCCTGCGTTCTGTAGAACGTTAATCTTTCCCTAGTCGAAATAATGGCTATTGCACACTCGCTATGGGTTAGAGCGAAGTTCGCAATTTATTTGCCCGCAAAAATTCCCACAGGAATATTTAACTACCGCTTTGCTGTCTGTCGCCACAATATGTGAAGCATATGGTCCTCACTTCAGAGAATGCAAAACTCTCAATGCCTTCACTTATTTGCACACACTTGTACGGTCCGCCATGAGACGAGAGAGAGAGAGAGAGAGAGAGAGAGAGAGAGAGAGCCTCAATTTTAGGTCTCAAAATGCTTTTATATAATAGGGATCTCCTCACCTTGTCTGCATCGCCAAGTATGGCTTCAGCCAATCACCGTCTTGCTAGAGGTGAAGAAACATTTTTATTTTTCTTTCTGGGTTGTGGCTTAGCCCTGTGCAGCCACTTACCCTCGGTCCCAGCCTTATTTATGCTAAAAGGAATAATATATTGTTCTGGCCTTATCCCTTTCAGCGTTGAAGCTCGCCGTTCTCTTGCTAATGGGAATTTTACGATATCATTAGCCACCTGCTCGATTCATCTACAAAATGCGTTTCGCTTTAACTTGTTTGTTTCATACCACTTTCCATATATTGGTAGAGATTGTTTTGTTAGTTTTCTGGTACATGAGATTAACTGCAATTGCCTTTTGTTGATCTAATGTAATTATTACTTTCTGAGGATCTCATACTGTATCGTACTGTCGTTATGGACAAAGTTAATGTAAGGTCCGTTAAAAGCCAGACGCATTACACAATAATCAACATAATGAAGAAATTCGGACTTGACAATAAAACAAAAATAATTAAAGGAACTTTAACAAACGTAACATCGAAAGTAAAGTTTATGGGAACAGTCAAAACCTTTTGAAATAAATTTAGGAATAAGATACAAGAGAATCGGCAGCCATAGAAAATGAAGTACATAAAACGAAAAGGGCAATATAAATGACGAAGAAGATTTACAACAAAAATCCTTTGTCCTAGAACACAAACCTAAGACACTATCAATCAGTGGTAAAGCCTGAAGCACTGAATCCAGCATGAACACTTAAACAAGATTTGGGGATCTTGAAAAATTGGAAAAATTTTAAAGAAGAATTCTAAGGAAAATACTGGAACCTAGAAGTAATAGTAATGTTGAATACAAATAAAAATCAAACAGATAGCTCTATTTTGAAATGGGAAAGGTAATTGATGTAATAAGGAAAAGAAGACTACACTTCTATAGCTACACATACAGAATGGATAGTAACAGACAATCCAAGGAGATCTTCAGCTTACTAAACAGCTAAAATTCAAAACCCACATGGTTCACTGAAATTGACAAAGATGTTAAAAACACTGAAATTAGAATTGACGTAATAGATACGATATTTTTAGAGAAGCAACACAAAAGACAGGATATCAGGAAAGAAAGAGGTCTGCAAAAGGAAGAAAGTGGACCCAGGGCGAAAAACGAACGACAATCTACATCTACATCTACATTTATACTCCGCAAGCCACCCAACGGTGTGTGGCGGAGGGCACTTTATGTGACACTGTCATTACCTCCCTTTCCTGTTCCAGTCGCGTATGGTTCGCGGGAAGAACAATTGCCGGAAAGCCTTCGTGCGCGCTCGAATCTCTCTAATTTTACACTCGTGATCACCTCGGGAGGTATAAGTAGGGGAAGCAATATATTCGATACCTCATCCAGAAACGCGTGCTCTCGAAACCTGGATAGCAAGCTACACCGTGATGCAGAGTGCCACTCTTGCAGAGTCTGCCACTTGCGTTTGCTAAACATCTCCGTACGCTATCACGTTTATCAAATAACCCTGTGACGAAACGCGCCTCTCTTCTTTCGATCTTCTCTATCTCCTCCGTCAACCCGACCTGGCATGGATCCCACACTGATGAGCAATACTCAAGTATAGGTCGAACGAGTGTTTTGTAAGCCACCTCTTTTGTTGATGGACTACATTTTCTAAGGACTTTCCCAATGATTCTCAACTTGGCACCCGCCTTACCAACAATTAATTTTATGTGATCGTTCCACTTGAAATCGTTCCGTACGCATACTCCCAGATATTTTACAGAAGTAACTGCTACCAGTGTTTGTTCTGCAAATCCAGGAGGAGAGAGTCTGGGAGCAGCGAAAATTAAACGCAAAGAAGCAAAACCAAAGATGATTAATCATACCCTCGAGAATGGTTATTCGAATGAATAAATAGATAAATAAATATAGTAATACTACGGTTTGAGAAGTAGTTGTGGATTTACCTGCATCAGTCTTAGTGCGAATGTAATAAAATTAACTGGTTGCGCCCTTCTCTAGGTTTCAAAAAAGGCCTCGATGGGGTGGGAGCCGGTAGCCTCCGCTCGGCGCCATAAATTGGCTGTTTCGGCGAACGCATTCGCTGCCTAGAGGCACTCCTCTTGAGTGGCACTTGTGCTCCGCCTTGATGGAAGGAGGAAGGCCGCCGAAGCCTGCTCCGACAGATCGAAAGCCTTAAGATTGCGCTCGTGTGCCCTGCGGCCCCGGGGCGGGAAAGATCTGCTTCCACATACGGGCGAGACAGCGCCTCATGTTTGTGGTACTTCACGGCCTCGCGAATCTTCTGCTCTCGGATCGTAAGATTTCGCCCAAAGTCAATAGCTTCAAAGCCGACGATAAATACCGTGAGATGCCTCGTTATTTACAGTTCGCAACTTCCATTTGGCGTCCCGTTCCGGAACATACCTTCATCACAGACTCTTTTTACAGCTTTAATTTCCATGCGCCTCGTACAACGTTGGAATCGCTGAAGTGGCACTAATGAAACAGCTTTCAATAACACTTCCCTTTTACAACATTTTGCTTTTACGCGTTTTAACTTCGAAATTAAGAGTTCATCGTCATACACATAGGTTTTTTATTTCATAACTAAGGAAAATGATGCTCGCTGCACAGCCAGATAACATGGACACGAATAAAGATTTGAGTGATTTTATTACAAGTTTTGCGTCATTTGGCTTTTTTCTCGGTCGGAAGCCAGTTCGCTTGGCATAGCTTTTTAAGGAAGGAAGAAATGTCAGGATTAACTATATCTACATATACATATCTAATCTGAAAGTCGCTACATACTTACCGACATTTGTGATAGCCTGTCATTCATTTCCATATTGCGCGAGGGAAAAATTCTTGCACTGTTGGCCACTAAAATTGCAAAGAATGGCAAATAACTTTTCTATTCAGTTCAACTAATCACGTAAGAATAACAATGACAAATAACTTAAACTGGAAAGAAAAAATGGCTCTGAGCACTATGGGACTTAACATCTGAGGTCATAAGTCCCCTAGAACTTAGAACTACTTAAACCTAACTAACCTAAGGACATCACACACATCCATGCACGAGGCAGGATTCGAACCTGCGGCTGTAGCACTCGCGCGGTTCCGGACTGAAGCGCCTAGAACCGCTAGGCCACGACGGCCGGCTAAATTGGAAAGATAACATAGATAATGTGGTGGTGAAGGCGGATCAAAGGCTGCATTTTATTACTAAAACACTTACTAAATGCGACAAACCGATTGAAGAAACTGCCCTTATCCGTTTTCTGTTAGAGCATGGCTCTGTGGTATGGGACCCTCACCAGATAGGATTAAAGAAGAACAACGAAAAAGTTCCAAGAAGGGCAGCTCGTTATCGCCGAACAGGGGAGAGGGTGTCACGGATACAATACGCAATTTGGGATGGCTATAGTTAAAACACTTTTCCATTTAGTTGCTGTGACATCTTTCCACTAAACTTCAATCTCAAACCTCCAACTCCGAATGCTAAAATAGTTTATGCAGAAGACTTCGATGTCAGGGCAGCCATAGGTTGAACATATCATTTTGAAAATAAACCAGCGTCGGCTGTAAGCACTTTATTTATAAGCGTGACCGGTTTCGCAGGATTTTAGCTGCATCATTAAGTGCAATAAAATCATGATCTGATCAGAAAAGTGAGTGGGGTGACGCAGTGTTCATAGTCAGCACTTTTTTACTAAGTAGTAAACGTCAGTTTTAAAATAGTATGATTGTGCTATTTTATAATTCAAGTCTGCTACTTATCGAAAAATTGCTGTTCAAATGTACGTGAAATCTTATGGGACTTAACTGCTAAGGTCATCAGTCCCTAAGCTTACAGATTACTTAACCTAAATTATCCTAAGGACAAACACACACACCCGTGCCTGAGGGAGGAGTCGAACCTCCGCTGGGACCAGCCGCAGACCATGAATGCAGCGCCTGAGACCGCTCGGCTAAGCCCGCGCGGCGAAAAATCGCTGGCTATGAACAATGGATCATCACATTCTCTTTTCTAATCCAAACATTACTTCATTTTATTGCACCTATTGATGCAGCTAAAATGCTCCGAAACCTGTCATGCTTATAAATGAAGTACTTACAGCTGAAGCTGTTTTATCTTCAAAATGAAAATATTTTGTTGACGCTCATCTACATTTTTGTTCATTCCTCATTACTAGAAGGGCAAAAAGGTGAAAAGGGCAAAAAGGTGAATGGCCCTTCAGATCATGATGCACAGATTTTAACTCCAAAAGATTTTTGTGCTGCAACACGTGTTAAATATAGTCATCAACAGGTATGGGAAGGGGAGGTTGGCAAAGCTTATAGGTGACAGCATAGGTGGGCTTGGTGGGATCACTCATGGGAAAATTCCTGCAGTAGTGGGTGTTAGAGCTGCTCCTTTTTTAGACTGAAGTCAGCTGATAGGTATTCCTGCTTAAGGGAAGTCTCTCTAACAAAGGAACCACTTTCGACAAAGCTTACGGAATCTGAGTAATGAGGGAATTAGTATATTTTATCAAAATATGCAAGGTATTAGTGATAAAGTTAGTGAACTGCTTATAGGTGTTGACTCTGAAATTATCGGTATATCTGAACACTTCTTAAATAAGGAGATAATTCAGAGGCTTCCTTTACCAGGATACAGGTTGGCTGGCAGCTTTTCGAGGAGCTCTTTGCGGTGTGGGGGAGTAGCCATGCATGTGAAAAACGGCATCCCATTTGAGTCAATTGATGTTTCAAAGTACTGCACTAAAAAGGAGTTTGAATGTTGTGCAGGTGTGGTTAAATTTAATGGAGCTAAACTTCTAACTGTTGTTATTTATAGCTCCCCAGACTCCGATTTCACAACATTTTTGCTAAAGCTAGAGGAGGTACTTGGTTCACTTTATACGAAATACAAAAAGTTAGTTATATGTGGTGACTTCAATATTAATTGTATAAGTGATTGTGCAAGGAAAAGGATGCTGGTAGACCTTCTTAATTCATATAATCTTATGCAAACCGTATTCTTTCCAGCGAGAGTGCAAGGGAACAGTAGAACAACCATAGACAACATTTTTGTTCATTCCTCATTACTAGAAGGGCAAAAAGGTGAAAAGGGCAAAAAGGTGAATGGCCTTTCAGATCATGATGCACAAATTTTAACTCTAAAAGATTTTTGTGCTGCAACACGTGTTAAATATAGTCATCAACTGTTTAGGAAAGCTGATCCAGTTGCTGTAGAGACCTTTGTAAACCTTATCAAGGAACAAGAGTGGTAAGATGTTTATAGCGCTGATACAGTAGACAATAAATATAATGCTTTTCTCAAGACTTTTCTCGTGCTCTTTGAAAGTTGCTTTCCGTTAGAACGTTCAAAACGGGGTACTAGCACAAACAGGCAGCCTGGGTGGCTGACTAGAGGGATAAGAATATCTTGTAGAACAAAGTGGCAGTTATATCAAAACATTGAAATAGTCAAAATCTAAATGCAGTAGCCCATTACAAACAGTATTGTAATTTGCTTAAAAATGTTATTAGGAAGGCAAAAGGTATGTGGTATGCAGATAGAATAGCTAAGTCTCAGGATAAAATTAAAACCATATGGTCAATCGTAAAGGAAGTGGCTGGTCTGCAGAGACAGGTCGAGGGTATAGAATCAGTGCTTAGTGGGAATGTCCGTGTTACTGATAAGTCGCATATATGTACAGTATTTAATAATCACTTTCTGAATATAGCAGATGAACTAAATAGAAACCTAGTCCCAACAGGGAATCATATAGCGCTCTTAGAAAAAAGTGTTCCGAGACTGTTAACTGAAATGCTCCTCCATGATACTGACAAGAGGGAGATTGAGTTAATAATTAAATCACTAAAGACCAAGAACTCTCATGGATATGACGGGGTATCTAGCAGAATAATGAAGTATTGTTCTATGTACGTTAGCCCAGCACGTAGCCATATCTGTAACTTCTCCTTTAGGAGTGGTCGGTTTCCTGACCGATTAAAGTACTCTGTAGTGAAGCCACTTTATACAAAGGGAGACAGGGATAATGTTGACAATTTTAGACCTATTTCTATGCCATCGGTGTTTGCTAAAGTTATCGAGAAGGTTGTATATACAAGGTTACTGGAGTATTTAAATTCACATAATTTGCAGTCAAATGTTCAGTTTGGTTTTAGAAATGTTTTAACAACTGAAAATGCTATATTCTCTTTTCTCTGTGAGGTTTTGGACAGATTAAATAAAAGTTTGCGAACGCTAGGTATTTTCTTTGATTTAACGAAGGCTTTTGACTGTGTTGACCACAAAATATTACTGCAGAAGTTGGACCATTATGGAGTAGGGGGAGTAGCTTACAATTGGTTCGCCTCTTACTTTAAGAACAGAAAGCAGAAGGTAATTCTCCGCAATATTGAGAGTGGTAGTGACGTTCAGTCCCAATGGAGCACTGTTAAGTGAGGCGTTCCCCAAGGGTCGGTGCTGGGGCCACTGCTGTTTCTTATTTATGTAAATGATATTCCTTCTAGTATTACAGGTGATTCAAAAACATTTCTGTTTGCTGATGACACCAGCTTGGTAATGAAGGATCTTGTGTGTAATATTGAAACAGTATCAAATAATGTAGTTCATGAAATAAGTTTGTGGCTTGTGGAAAATAATTTGATGCTAAATCACAGTAAGACTCAGTTTTTATAGTTTCTGTTCCACAATTCAACACGAACCGATATTTTGATCAGACAGAATGGGCATATTATAAGCGAGACGGAACAGTTCAAGTTCCTAGGCGTTCGGATGGACAGTAAGCTGTTGTGGAAAGCTCATGTTCAGGATCTTGTTCAGAAACTAAATGCTGCTTTATTTACCATTAGAACAGTATCTAAAATAAGTGACACTTCAACACTAAAAGTAGTCTACTTCGCATATTTTCATACGCTTAATCGTATGGTATTGTTTTTTGGGGTAATTCTTCTGATTCAAAAAGGGTATTTTTGGCTCAAGAACGGGCTGTTCGAGCTGTATGTGGTGTACGTTCGAGAACCTCTTGTCGACCCCTATTCAATAGTCTGGGAATTCTGACATTGCCCTCACAGTATATATTTTCTTTAATGTCGTTTGTTGTTAGCAATATTAGCCTATTCCCAAGAGTTAGCAGCTTTTACTCAGTTAATACTAGGCAGAAATCCAATCTGCATGTTGAATGCACTTCCTTGACTCTTGTGCAGAAAGGAGTGCAGTATTCTGCTGTATCCATTTTCAATAAGCTACCACAAGAACTCAAAAATCTTAGAAGTAGCCCAAACTCTTTTAAGTCCAAACTGAAGAGTTTCCTCATCGCTCATTCCTTCTATTCTTTCGAGGAGGTCCTGGAAGAGCTAAAAAATTAAACAAATTCTAGTGTTACATTGTTGATTTTCTTTATTTAAACTTACGACTTGTCGCCTGGATATGTTTTTTATATTTCATTTTATCTGTTTCTACTATCGTGTTATAATTTCATGTATTGACTTGTTCCATGACCATGGATACTTCTCCTTAATTTGGTCCCACGGAACAGTAAATAAATAAATAAATAAATCATCGTAATAAAATAAGAAAAATCAGAGCTCGTATGGAAATATTTAAGTGTTCGTTTTTCCCGCACGCTGTTGGAGAGGTGATCGGTAGGGAAATAGAGTAAAAGGGTCAGACGAACGCTCTGTCAGGTACTTAAGTGTGAATTGGGCAGTACTCCTGTAGGTGTAGATGTAGACATTGTGTGCATACAATAAAATTTACCACTCCTGCGAAAAGGGCACTGCCTATGATTCATCGATTCCTTCCACAGTACAAGAACCACCACTGTACGCGCCACATTTTAAATGAGTGTTTTATATATCCCGTCAAGAAGGCAGTAATCAGCGTGGTAGCTGACGTGCCTCAATTGTATCTTAAGATAAGACAAACATGATAATTTTTTTTCAATATTGCGCCTTGAGTATGACCTCAAACATCAACTGGTAGCCGGCCGCTGTGGCCGTGCGGTTCTAGGCGCTTCGGTCTGGAACCGCATGACCGCTGTGGTCACAGGTCGAATCTTGCCTCGGGCATGGATGTGTGTGATGTCCTTAGGTTAGTTAGGTTTAAGCAGTTCTAAGTTCTAGGGGACTAATGACCACAGATGTTAAGTTCCATAGTGCTCAGACCCATTTGTACCCATCAACTGGTAAATGACAGATTTAGTGACATCGTGAGGGAGATAGTACACTAACTTATTTTGTATTTTAACTTCAGAATGATTTAGATTAACAACCTGTACACACATTAGCAAGGTGGTGAAAGAGTGATTACGGTTGACCTATATTATACGCTATCAAAGTTCGTCTTTTAAGTATGTTAACCATATTCGTGTCAGAATGTTTCATTAAGAGTGCTAATGAATTCATTGTTGAGCGTTGTTTACGCCTAACCTCCCATCACCAGATCTACAATGTTGCCAATCAAAAACAGTACTTATCCATTATAATGTTACCTTGCACCATTCTATCCTAAGTCGCTCCAAAATCACACGAACCTTACAAGAATAAGTCACTCTGATGCTACAGCCGAACGTTACGGTGAACTTCCATCAGTTTACCTGCTTTAAACAGAGTATTTAAGAAGTGTCACATTTTCCTATAGGAGGCAATACTAGTCAGAACTAGAAGAAAAGTTGCTGTAATCACATAGCCCGAGAAGCGCCCACTAAGAAGCGAAACATGTGTGATAATTAAACACCCTGTCTTTCATTTACTCCCACAGACCGAACTCATGCCCTAATAAGATAGCTATGACCTACATTATACGTCTTATTTTCTGACTTTCTGTTATTCATTATGGATAATCAAGTAAGAGGAAAATCTCTGATAAAAGCACGACTGTCTGTAGTTCCACTATTGCAACATTCCGTTCAAGTGATTAGTGTATATCATAGGGTGATCATATTGGGACTTGAATCTCATTCTTTCCAGCTGAAAATCCAGTGCCTTAAGCTCTGTGCCACTTCACTCAGGGAGGGAAATTAATGAAGTATGCGACTGATATTGAACCGTGGAGTTAATGCAGCTCCTTTATGTGCAGCATAACTCATATCAAATTACTTATATACACACGTACTTTTCTATGCGAAACAGAGCCACATTTTGGGATTATCTGAATTCTTCTCGTTATCAGGAGAAAGAAAACTGGCGTTCTACGGACTGGAGCGTGTAATGTCAGATCCCTTAATCGGACAGGTAGGTTAGAAAATGTAACAAGGAAAATGGATAGGTTAAAGTTAGATATAGTGGGAGTTAGTGAAGTTCGGTGGCAGGAGGAACAAGACTTTTGGTCAGGTGAATACAGGGTTAAAAATACAAAATCAAATAGGGGTAATGCAGGAGTAG
Organism: Schistocerca serialis cubense; assembly: GCF_023864345.2. Classification (NCBI taxonomy): domain Eukaryota; kingdom Metazoa; phylum Arthropoda; class Insecta; order Orthoptera; family Acrididae; genus Schistocerca; species Schistocerca serialis. The sequence goes on from NC_064645.1 coordinate 504,786,654, forward strand.
GTTTAATAATGAATAAAAAAAATAGGAGTGCTGGTTAGCTACTACAAACAGCATAGTGAACGTATTATTGTGGCCAAGATAGACACGAAGCCCATACCTACTACAGTAGTACAAGTTTATATGCCAACTAGCTCTGCAGATGATGAAGAAATTCATGAAATGTATGATGAGACAAAAGAAATTATCCAGGTAGTGAAGGGAGACGAAAATTTAATAGTCATGGGTGATTGGAATTCGAGAGTAGGAAAAGGAAGAGAAGGAAACATAGTAGGTGAATATGGATTAGGGCTAAGAAATGAAAGAGGAAGCCGCCTCGTAGAATTTTGCACAGAGCATAACTTAATAATAGCTAACACTTGGTTCAAGAATCATGAAAGAACATGGAAGAACCCTGCAGATACTAGAAGGTTTCAGATAGATTATATAATGGTAAGACAGAGATTTAGGAACCAGGTTTTAAATTCTAAGACATTTCCAGGGGCAGATGTTGACTCTGACCACAATCTATTGGTTATGAACTGTAGATTAAAACTGAAGAAACTGCAAAAAGGTGGGAATTTAAGGAGATAGGACCTGGATAAACTGAAAGAACCAGAGGTTGTAGAGAGTTTCAGGGAGAGCATAAGGGAACAATTGACAGGAATGGGGGAAAGAAATACAGCAGAAGAAGAATGGGTAGCTTTGAGGAATGAAATAGTGAAGGCAGCAGAGGATCAAGTAGGTAAAAAGACGAGCGCTAGTAGAAATCCTTGGGTAACAGAAGCGATACTGAATTTAACTGATGAAAGGAGAAAATACAAAAATGCAGTACGTGAAGCAGGCAATAAGGAATACAAACGTCTCAAATATGAGATCGACAGGAAGTGCAAAATGGCTAAGCAGGCATGGCTATAGGACAAATGTAAGGATGTAGAGGTTTATCTCACGAGGGGTAAGATAGATACTGCTTACAGAAAAATTAAAGAGACCTTCGGAGAAAAGAGAACCACTTGCATGAATATCAAGAGCTCAGATGGAAACCCAGTTCTAAGCAAAGAAGGGAAAGCAGAAAGGTGGAAGGAGTATATAGAGGGTCTACACAGGGTCGATGTTCTTGAGGACAATATTATGGAAATGGAAGAGGATGTAGATGAAGATGAAATGGGAGATATGATGCTGCTGAAGAGTTTGACAGAGCACTGAAAGACCTGGGTCGAAACAAGGCCCCGGGAGTAGACAGCATTCCATTAGAACTACTGACAGCCTTGGGACAGCCAGTCCTGACAAAACTCTACCATCTGGTGATCAAGATGTATGAGACAGGAGAAATTCCCTCAGAATTCAAGAATATAATAATTCCAGTCCCAAAGAAAGCAGGTGTTGACATATGTGAAAATTACCTACCTATCAGTTTAATAAGTCACAGATGCAAAATACTAACGTGAATTCTTTACAGACGAATGGAAAAACTGGTAGAAGCCGGCCTCGGGGAAGATCAGTTTGGATTCCGTAGAAATGTTGGAACACGAGAGGCGATACTGATCCTACGACTTATCTTAAAAGAAAGATTAAGGAAAGGCAAACCTACGTTTCTAGCATTTGTAGACGTAGAGAAAGCTTTTGACAATGTCGACTGGAATACTCTCTTTCAATTTCTGAAGGTGGCGGGAGTCAAATACAGGGAGCGAAAGGCTATTTACAATTTGTACAGAAACCAGATGGCAGTTATAAGAGTCGAGGGACATGAAAGGGAAGCAGTGGTTAGGAAGGGAGTGAGACAGGGTTGTAGCCTCTCCCCAATGCTATTCAATCTATATATTGAGCAAGCAGTAAAAGAAACAAAAGAAAAGTTCGGAGTAGGTAATAAAATCCATGGAGAAGAAATAAAAACTTTGAGGTTCGCCGATGACATTGTAATTCTGTCAGAGGCAGCAAAGGACTTGGAAGAGCAGTTGAATGGAATGGACAGTGTCTTGAAAGGAGGGTATAAGATGAACATTAACAAAAGCAAAATGAGGATAATGGAATGTAGTCGAATTAAGTCGGGTGATGCTGAGGGAATTAGATTAGGAAATGAGACACTTAAAGTAGTAAAGGAGTTTTGCTATTTCTGGAGCAAAATAACTGATGATGGTCGAAGTAGAGAGGATATAAAATGTAGACTGGCAATGGCAAGGAAAGCGTTTGTGAAGAAGAGAAATTTGTTAACATCGAATATAGATTTAAGTGCCAGGAAGTCGTTTTCGTTTCTAAAATTTTTTGTATGGAGTGTAGCCATGTATGGAAGTGAAACATGGACGATAAATAGTTTAGACAAGAAGAGAATAGAAGCTTTCGAAATGTGGTGCTACAGAAGAATGCTGAAGATAAGGTGGGTAGATCACGTAACTAATGAGGAGGTATTGAATAGGATTGGGGAGAAGAGAAGTTTGTGGCACAACTTGACTAGAAGAAGGGATAGGTTGGTAGGACATGTTTTGACGCATCAAGGGATCACAAATTTAGCATTGGAGGGCAGCGTGGAGGGTAAAAATCGTAGAGGGAGACCAAGAGATGAATACACTAAGCAGATTCAGAAGGATGTAGGTTGCAGTAGGTACTGGGAGATGAAGAAGCTTGCACAGGATAGAGTAGCATGGAGAGCTGCATCAAACCAGTCTGAGGACTGACGACCACAACAACAACAACACTGAATAGAAGAAATCTCTCCTGCAGGAAAAAAAGTCTTATTCCAAATAAATGAATTCTAGTACATTCAAATTTTCATGAAAAGTTCATCGAAGTGATATAATAACGCCTCCAACTGCTCTATACCGTCGATCCAATAAATATTGTATGTCAGTAAAGCTAAGAATGTATTAGTTTATAAATGTTTATTTGTGCCTTCCGTACCTACTCACCCTATACATAATTACGCGATATTTATGATGAACAACTTCCTACGTTCTTTGGTAAGTGGTCCTAATCAACAGATGGATAGGTAGCAGATGAGGTGTGAAGAGAGCCGTGTGGTATAGAAAGTACAGTGATATCCAGTACAGGTGATGCACTCGTGAGGCGCACCACTGACCTCAGGGGCTCAGTGACATCGGAGCGCTTCCGGCGAATGTGACGCTCCATCGGCAAACAGGGCTTCCGCCAGAGCTCGCTCGCTACACAACAGCCGCCACGTCACCTCACCGTCCAGCACAGCTCCTGTTCAGAACATTCCACATGTAACAGTTTTGACCTGTGCTCGTTGTGCTGGCCGAATGGAGTGTACTACTTTAATTCCCAAAAGCAAAGAATAATAACGAGAACTTATTTCCTCCCACACACAGTTTGAACGGTTATGGAATCAGATGCAGCTAAGCCACTAGATATTCTGCATGCAACTCTGTCCAAAATCACGCACTAGCGCCAGCAGTTTACACCACACGAAAATTTGTACCGGACCTGGACTCGGATCCGTATTTCCCACTTTCCAGACTGAGACTCGACTCTGCATTTCCCACTTTTTGTGAGCAGTGGCCTTAACCGCTTACCGTCCAACAAAGTCCCATCCAACCCGCATTCCCAACTTCTCGCTCACACTACTTCACGCTGTAGCTCGCATACTCGTCGCTCTACATATCCAGGAAAGCCAGGTCGACAGTCGAGCGCCAAGGCATTACCGCCAAACTGCTGATCCGTGTTCGATTATAGGTCGCGGGTCTTTTTTCATTCGATATTGTTTAAGTTACATCTGACAATATTCTGATAATGAGTGTAAAACATCGGAAAATGTTATTAACAATCAAATAAGAATATATAACGTATTGACAGCTATTTACATCGTGATACATGACTCGCTCAACTGGCCGGCCCCGCGAAAGTGATACCGCCGAAACGTACCTCTCTATGTCAGCCGTGTAATATTTACTTCTTCCGACAGATAAAGAATTTCTTCGTTCGACTTCAAAATCATGCGACATCACAGCAGAGCAGAGAATTGCGAGATGGATGAATTCTATCAAAATTCATGCATTGGTCCTTAACCAGTTGTTCACGCCCGTCTTTCAAGATAAGCTTTTTTACGCTTGGCACACATCCAAATTGATATCTGATAGATCTGTTTTTAGTAACGTGAATCAGATATGTTTTCCAAGAACAATGAATCGGAAAACCTGTCAATGCGGAGAGATTTCGTACGTGTGTTGCTCATGGTGCGAAATATATTTACCTTACTTATTTTTCACCCGAGTAATTGCGAGAATGCTCATGAACGGACGTTAGGATTATGCGGTAATATATTTAAGGTGTATTTTTGTACTATTTCAGGAGGAAAACAACTGTCATTACATTGTTGTGGTCTTCAGTCCTGAGATTGGTTTGATGCAGCTCTCCATTCTCCCAGTGCTTACTGCAGCCTACATCCTTCTGAATCTGCTTAGTGTATTCATCTCTTGGTCTCCCTCTACGATTTTTACCCTCCACGCTACCCTCCAATACTAAACTGGCGATCCCTTGATGCCTCAGAACACGTCCTACCAACCGATCCCTTCTTCTAGTCAAGTTGTGCCACAAACTCCTCTTCTCCCCAATTCTATTCAATACCTCCTCATCAGTTATGTGATCTACCCATCTAATCTTCAGCATTCTTCTGTAGCACCACATTTCGAAAGCTTCTATTCTCTTCTTGTCTAAAATATTTATCGTCCATGTTTCACTTCCATACATGGCTACACTCCATACGAATAATTTCAGAAACGAAAACGACTTCCTGACACTTAAATCTATACTCGATGTTTACAAATTTCTCTTCTTCACAAACGCTTTCCTTGCCATTGCCAGTCTACATTTTATATCCTCTCTACTTCGACCATCATCAGTTATTTTGCTCCATAAATAGCAAAACTCCTTTACTACTTTAAGGGCCTCATTTCCTAATCTAATTCCCTCAGCATCACCTGACTTAATCCGACTACATTCCATCATCCTCATTTTGCTTTTGTTGATGTTCATCTTATATCCTCCTTTCAAGACACAGTCGATTCCGTTCAACTGCTCTTCCAAGTCCTTTGCTGTCTCTGACAGAATTACAATGTCATCGGCGAACCTCAAAGTTTTTATTTCTTCTCCATGGATTTCAATACCTACTCAGAATTTTTCTTTTGTTTCCTTTACTGCTTGCGCAATTTACATCGGGGAGAGGCTACAACCCTGTCTCACTCCCTTCCCAACCACTGCTTCCCTTTCATGTCCCTCGACTCTTATAACTGCCATCTGGTTTCTGTACAAATTGTAAATATACTTTCGCTCCCTGTATTTTGCCCCTGCCACCTTCAGAATATGAAAGAGAGTATTCCAGTCAATATTGTCAAAAGCTTTCTCTACGTCTACAAATGCTAGAAACGTAGGTTTGCCTTTTCTTAATGTAGCTTCTAAGATAAGCTGTAGGGTCAGTATTGCCTCACGTGTTCCAACATTTCTACGGAATCCAAACTGATCTTCCCCGAGGCCGGCTTCTACCAGTTTTTCCATTCGTCTGTAAAGAATTAGCGTTAGTATGTTGCTGCCCTGACTTATTAAACTGATGGTTCTATAATTTTCACATCTGTCAACACCTGTTTTCTTTGGGATTGGAATTATTATATTCTTCTTGAAGTCTGAGGGTATTTCCCCTCTCTTATACATTTTGCTCACCAGATGGTAGAGTTTTTGTCAGGACTGGCTCTCCCAAGGCTGTCAGTAGTTCTAATGGAATTTAGTCTACCCAAGGGGCCTTGTTTCGAATCAGGTCTTTCAGTGCTGTCAATACATTACGTATACGTATTTGATTATTAATGACACCTCCCAGTATTTTACTTCAAAAAAATCAAAGAAAGTTATTCCTATTATCGGAATATTATCATATATACCGAAAACATACCGAATTAAAAAAACAGCCACTATCTTGCAATCGAACACGGGCCAGCAGTTTAGCAGTCCAGTGCCGCGACTGCTAAACAGGAGACCTCACTTTGCTAGGCATCCAGAATGACGAGAACCCAAGCTGCGGCATGAAGAAATAGAAACGTTAATACCTCGAACATCATTAACTGTAGACCCCATATCGTATTGATAAAAATGTTTGATATTAGTCGCTCTTTCAATATATAGCATTGAAAATACGATTTTAAGTCGTCAATTTTCACCTTGATTTTTTCAGAAACTAGATAGTGTCTGGCAAAAAGCCGAAACACGTGCCTCTTTAGTTTCAATAAAGAACGTCCTTGTAAAATTTGATTGAAATCGGTAGTCAACTTGTCAGACCTTCCCCTTTCTGGCCACTAAATTGGCCTGGTCTGAACCCTGACGGTCCACATCTGGGACACTGTTGACCAAAACAAATGGGCCGCAGTTTACGAGAATTGCGTGGCCAGTGCATGGCTAGCTGGATATTTGGTGCCACATTCCTCCGGAAACCTACCAACGTCTTGTCGAATCTATCGCTGTGTTCCAAAGGTGGACCAAACATGCTACTAAGCCGGTGCTCGGAATAACATCTAAGATTCTCGCTGCAGCATCCTTGTATAAAATCTTCCCGGTGATCAGAGCATGTCAAATCGGGGCTGATTCTTCGAAGATTATCACCATGTTCTTCGTCAGCACGTGCCTTGGAAAGATGTTGTACAAGATGCTGAGAATGTTACTGCATCAATGCATTGCACGCAATCGCACTAGTTGTCCCACTCTTCTTCTGCCCGATAGCAAATAGTATGGATTTTTGGTGCAAGATAATAATTGTAAATACACGATCAGTTTAAAATAAAGGCTGTTTAGGAATTAGTTATACAGAAGTAACCTTTAATTGTGAAAATGGTAAATAACTTTCAGCAGTGTTTGATACGGGATCGAATGCAGTATATCATCAGGTTTTATTGCCGCCCAACACTGTTAGTTCCCGTCTTTTCCACTACGTGGCAAGTGCGAATGAGCTGTTCCAACATTCATCACGGAGTCGTATTACGGTGCAGAGTATCCGCAGCTTTGTTTATGGCTCCTTCAAAACCGCTACTACAGTTCAGAGAGCGTTCATGACTAAATATCGGAAGCCATCACTCCAAAGAAAAACTAATCGTTGCAGTCGTTTCGCCGAACTAGCCGTGTATCACATTGGACGCCGATTCAGGGTCGGCCAGCAGTCTCTGACGCTGCAATTGAACACTACATTCGTAGTCCAGGTAAGTTAACGAGACGTTCCAGCTTACAATTGCCTAGTGTTACGTCGGATAAAAACTGTAGAGGAATACTAATAAAAAAAGTGTTACAGTGTGGAAGCTGCGTCAGACACTGCTGAGTGACCCTTAATTGGCGTCCTATAGGATACACAGTCAGTTTCGGTGAAACGATCGTACCAATTAGTAACAGTTTGTCTTTAAGGGAAGTATAAATGGCCTATCCTGCTAATGTTAAATTTGCTAACTCCGTGACCCATTTTCTCAAGAACTACTTCATGCAACATTATGAAGCTTTTGTGAGTTACTTACACATTACTCCTATAGTTTGATTGAAATATATATTGCATAAGTTAAGACAGAAATTTTTCTCTGTTGTACGTTTTTTATTACAATTTTCTATACATTTTTGTGCACTCTGCCGGAAATTTGCAAGTTATCTCTTACATTCTAGAGGTGTAGTACAATAAGGGTATTACAAATTAACTGTAAAAAATGAAGAGTCTATCTTTTACAATTACTGAGAAAACGGGTCATTCGTCTTAGCTAAATTTACTTTTCAGAAATTGCAATTGAAAATTATTTTGAAATAAAACTCAATTTTAAATAGAACCAACAGCTAAAACGCACCAGCACTGTAGTCTTTATCTTCATCTACATTGGCAGCATGCATCCTCTTCCTCCTTTTCAAAGATCTTGCCTCCTTGGACACTTTTTGGACTAGAAGCTCACCATCCTTGACTCGCTGCTTGTCCAGTTCCTCTAGTATATGTCTTGCGTATTCCAACCAGTCTTCAATCCCAATTCTTCTAAGACTTTTAGTCTACCAGCATCACCATCATTAAATGTGATAACAGCATCAAAAACACCAAGCTTTAATGTATGGTACCACACAAATACATTTTTAGATACTCTTGTCCACACTACATTGTTGAATGACTCATTCACAGTTTGTGTTTTCCCTGTTAGACATTTCTTCAATACATCTGGGTTTGCCAAATCTCTATAAACTGTCTTTATAGCCAGCATGATAGCTTCAGGCAAAGAGTTCTTGTGGGTCAACTTACCTAAAGTTCCAGCTGCTGCAAGTTTTTTTTATATTTACACCACTCGCCTGAGCAAAGGCTGTGGATCGGATTGTCATCCGTTGATATTTTATGGAAAAAGGTTGCCCACACAGCCTTTTTCATACCATATAGTTTATTTTGGTTGCTTCTTATGGCTTGACCATGTTACTCCGGTAGCTGATTGATGGTTTTGTGTAGTAGACGATCCCGAGTAGTCTTGCCATCAGACAGCGGCGTCTTCAGTAATTCCCGTTTCCTCCGTCGAAGTCGTGTGCCCATTCTTTTCTGTACGTGGTTGACACACTCCATCTTTTCTGGTATCTTGTTGCTGTAAGGTCTGCTATCAACAACAGATTTTAATGAGCTGCAGTCACCATCTCCAATGAACTGCACATAGCGAACCCCTCAATTTTGCACAGAGCGATGAAAAATGTTTACAGCTGAGGTACACTCCATTTCTCCACTAGAGCCTCTATAATTCTTAATGCACTCTCGTTCATGCTGCCTGTTTTTGTCTACATTTGACTTAGCAATACTGCATCCTTGGCAATGTTTGCATAAAGTTTCTACTTCTAGGACCTTACTTGCGTCAGTACTTGTGACAGCTGCACAGGAGTTTAGAGACTGGTGGTCCCTCTTCTGCCAAGTACCATCAAATGCAACTGTTATGTCTGTAGGTGTGTGTCTCACTGTCTCTATTTTCCTCAACTGCCTCCTGTGTTGCGGTTTTCATTGATTCCTCTGCTACCTTTTCCACGTTGTCTAGTAAAATGTCTCTGTGTTTTGATATGCTTGTAGTGGGGCGTGGCAGATTCATTATACTTTCCCAGCAGTAGGCCCTTTTCCAATGCACCTCAGTCCATAAAAATACCTTATGTTCGTCTCAAATAATTCGTTATATTTCCACTTTTCTGAAGTAAAAATTTGCTTCTGAAGTTTACTATTTTCACATGAAACTGTCAACCTACAAACTAACCGATATCGCTTTGAGGCGTCTTCAGTGACGTTTATTTTTTCTCCACATAAACTACAACTTGTAAATTCACTGAACGACGGAAGTGAGAATACTGAAATCTATAATGATATTGATGTCTTTATTATTCACATTTCTCTTTTCTAAATACATTTCACCACATTTCGCAAATTTCTTTTTGGAAGAGGAACTTGAGGGTGTAGCAGTGGGTGGAGCTGTACCTGTATTGACTGAACTATCATTCCTAAACTCACTCGTAACCTCTGGTATACGAGAATAAGTTCTGTAGTACCGAATTCCTCGTTTTTTTACTTTCTTGAAACTTCCGTTTGCACTTGTCATTGTCAAATGTAACAATTAGCTCACAGCATCAAGAGTACACTAGCATAACAGCAAAAAGAATGAAGTACTCACAAACGTTACACCAACAATATCGCATGCACAACGCAAACAAGACTCGCAACTGTCATGCAAGCTCTACCAACTTATGCAGCAAAGTTTCCACTACAAATTAAAGCAAACCACAGCCTTCTAGACCTTATGGTTCTTGAGATATAAGGTTGTAGCTGACCAATGGTTTACGAAATCCTAAAAAGTCCTTTGCAACTAATTAGATTAAATTGTATTAAAATACTTCCAATCAAACAAATTTAATAAATCGCACACCAAATTAATCAGCAAATTCCAAGTAATATCTCTGCATAAAAAACAAAAAATTGAAAATGTTCGACGAAATGACCATTTACACTCCACTTCAGGTGGTGGCTTGTGAAATTTAGCCCTGAATTGTCTCAACATCTACATCTACGCGCATCTCCACAAAATGATCATTAATTGCTGTCAAGGCTCATATATTTGAGGATACATTACTCTGCTATTCACAATAAAGTGCCTGGCAGAGGGTTCAATGAACCACCGTCATGCTGTCTACCGTTCCACTCTCGAACGGCACGCGGGAAAAACGAGCACTTAAATTTTTCCGTTCGAGCGCTAATTTCTCTTATTTTATCGTAATGATTATTTCTCCCTATGTAGGTGGGTGCCAACAGAATGTTTTCGCAATCGGAGGAGAAAACTGGTGATTAAAATTTCATGAGAAGATCGCGTCGCATTGAAAAACGCCTTTGTTTTAATGATTGCCACTCCAATTCACGTATCATGTCTGTGGCACTATCTCCCCTATTTCGTGATAATACAAAATGAGCTGCCCTTCATTGAACTTTTTCGATGTCATCCGTCAGTCCCACCTGATGCGGATCCCACACCGCACAACAGTACTCCAGAATAGGGTGGAAAAGCGTAGTGTAAGCAGTCTCTTTGGTAGACCTGTTGCACCTTCTAAGTGTTCTGCCAATGAGTCGCAGTCTTTGGTTTGCTCTACCCACAATATTATCTATGTGATCGTTCCAATTTAGGTTATTTGTAATTGTAATCCCTAAGTATTTAGTTGAATTTACAGCCCTCAGATTTGTGTGACTCATCGCGTAATCGAAATTTAGCGGATTTCTTTTAGTACTCATGTGAATAGCTTCGCACTTTTCTTTATTCTGAAGTGTAGTATGGATTCATGAATCCATAAACAACACTGCACACGATTTGCACCGTTATGAGACTCCACGATAACTGTTGAAATAACTCATTCACGCATGCCACCTAGTAGGAACGTCGAGAACTAACAGTTTTGGGCTGGAATAAGACTTGAAGGTATACTGCGTTCAGTGTATCAAACATTTCTGTAAGTTATTTACCCTTTTCACACTTAAAGGTTAATTTTGTGCAACTAATTTAAAAGCACCCAATATCAGCCAATGGTTCTTTAATTATGATGCAATAAACGAAATTTTACCCAGAGAGAGAGTAAGGTAGGAGAGGAGGGGGAGGGGGGGGGGGGGGGGAGGGCAGTGAAATGAATGTATCAGACGGCTCGGATTTCGCATCTGGCGCACTCGTACTAGAGCAGCACGTGTTACGCGCGTAGCCTGCACGGAGTGTTGGCCCTGTGTAGGCTGGTGCTCCTAATTAACATGGAGAATTTGGCTGGTACACCGAGCGCTGCCTGCTAGCTCTTACTTACCCCTACCTAGTTCCGCCCACAGCCCGGGCCTGGCAGCTTAAGCCGCTGTCAGCGCTGCGTTTATTAGTCCGACAAACGCCCTCCTCCTGCTCTGCTCCGAGCGGTGCGGGCAGGCGCGCGCAATTAAAATAATTGGGGCGACATTTCACGGCCCGGCGACGAGTGCCTGGCACATTTCCTCGCCTCTTTTAGCGCGCGCACCCGCAGTTCCCTTCGTAGCCCATCCAGCCCCAGAAACTACTGCCGTCGGCTGCTGTCCGGATTTCAGCGCCGAGAAACGGAATTCCAGCGAGAACGGCGGCGCTGAATTCCGCGGAAGGCGCCCCAGAAGGAAAGAAATGCCAGCCCGCGCCTTGTTCTTTTTCTGCGCCGCCTGCCAGTCGTACAATGTCTGCAGGAAATCCCCCCGCCCATAAAGATTGGCGGCACCCGCGAGGTGTTCATTATGGACTAAAATTTCCACTGTTGAGAAAACTGACATATTATTTTCTGGAGAATGGAGTACTTGGCATCGTCTGTAGGATCTGCATTCAGTGACTGTCGCCGAGGTGCATGATTTGAGACCGCGACTTCATGGGGTGCAAAAGAAATTTGTGCCTACGTGTCAGAATGTTCATGAGAGTGCTTTCATAATTCATATGTGAATTACGTTTCGTAACCTTTAACGTGTAATTAGAACACGTGTGGTTACAAGGGGAAGACCTCATACACAATCAACCGATTCGGCTCATGTTTGACACGTCCCTGGGTACAACCGAAAATATTAATTCTAAGATATTTTGCCTGAACACCCCCCCCCCCCCCCCCCCCTCGAATTTCGAAAACACTTCTCTAAATTTCATCGACTCAAAATTGACGATATCGGTAGGTAACTTTCCCCATGACACATCTGGTCCGCATTAGAAATCTAGGAAATAAACTTTTTGACGCAGCTTACGTACCTAGAGGGATGCGCTACGCAACGAAAGCGCGGCTAAGCTAGCGACAAAGGCATCAGGCTTTTCAACAGAGAGTTTCTCAGATGCTTTTATTTTCATTTCTATTTCTTCCGTTTAGAAAGTAATAGGAACAGGAGGATCAATAAGGTAAGTACAACAATAAGGAAAAATAACAAAGTAGGTAAATAAATTTCTCGAACAACTTGGATTGGTAAAGAGTTAAAATTTTAAGCCTAGTTATACGAAAACATTCCCGAGTAAGTGTTTTGCAAAGACGAGGTTCAATGCACTTTATCGCATGAGGGAGCAAAATGACCCCTCGTCGCAGTTGGTAGTATACAGGAAATAACGCATTTGTACACTGTGCAATATTCCGTAACAGCGTATCGAAAACGCTGCTTAAAGTTTTCCTGCTCTTATAAGGAACTAATGATTAATTTGGTCCTCGAGGTATAGAAGAGATCGAGTGTCCAACGGACTCGTTAAAAATTGTTCGTCACTTGCTCCAAATCCGATAAAGTAACACCGCCGGATTGCACGCCTGTACGCCAGCCATACGATTTTTTTTTTCCGCCAAATTGAATATTTCATTTCGTGGCTTCAAAATTCCAGTCTGCCTCTAGAGACGCAAAGAGATCTGCACAACTGACCATGTGCAATAACGATTCACAGCATGATCCTTGATCAACCGAGTTTTCAGACAAGTGTGGTATGCATCTAAATTAATTCCCAAAAAATAAATATTGTGAAGTGTAAACGAAATCTGTTTTCCATCGAATCTTCTAGGGGAACATTGTAATTGCGCGAAGAAGGCATTCATTAGACATTCTTCGTGCCGCGAATGTACTTGCTTCGAATGTTTATATAACAAGTATCATCCATCCACTTGTTCGGAAAAAACTGAACATGATTCTGAGTGAAAGAGACATTGTAAAGCGACGAGGATAAAATTTTTAATTCTTTACTAAACCAAGTCGTTTGAGAAATTTAATTTCCTAATTCGTTATTATTCGTTATTTATTTACTTGCCTTATTAAACCTCGTGTTCCTACCAATTTCGAAACAGAAAAAATACAAATTGAACAAAATGAATGCACCTGCGAATCGAACACAGGTTCTCCGCTCCTGGGTTACACTTATCTTATGGGTAAGTTAGCGACCATCAAGAAACTTTCTAGGAAACTACGCATTTGCGGATCTCATAGTTGATGAAAAACGCTGAGTTTCTAATTACCTATCGATCTCGTCAATTTCGAGTCGATTGCGAGTCATGAACTTTAGCGGTGCTTTCGAAGAAACGGGATAACGGGGTTGGGGAGTTGGGAGTGGGGGAGGTGCGTGTTGAGCAAAAATATATCTGGATCTTTCTTTCGTTTTAGGTTGTACACAAGTGACCTGCCAAATATTAGCCAAGTCGATTGGCCATGCCCGACGCCTTGCCCTTGTTAGTATTACTCGTGTAGAAACGTCGAGAGCTCTTATAGTTTTTAAGACGAAGTATTTGCTGCTTAGATCAAGGGCAGTGTAGAACAGTCATAGAAAACTATGCTGGCATGATCCTGAACTTATCTAGCCGGACTCATAGATGGTGGCGTTTAAATATTATTAGACATGTTACACTATGCGATCAAATCCCCTATGTAATACAAAATTAATGGCTTCATCTTACGAGAGGCGAACGCGACAGTGTAAAAGGAGACGGGGAGTATTGTGTTTTCAGGGGACAAACAGTAACAACAGATTGGGTAGGTCGGGAGAGTTCTGTGACAGAAGGTGGACTAGTTATTGGATGTCACCTGAGTAACAAATCCATCAACGACTTTCCATCCCTTCTACTGCTGCCCAAGTCGATTGTTCGTGATGTGATCGTGAAGTGAAAACGCGAAGAAACAATCACAGTTATACGAAAACCAGGTAAACCGCGAGTACTGACGGACTGGGACCACTGAGCTTGATTGTAAAAAAAACGCCTCAGATCACTGGCGGCCGAACCGCACAATAACCCTCTGGGTTCTGTGTGGGCGGCGGTGGGGTGGGTGGACTGTTGCAGGCTGTTGTGGGGTTGTGTACGACTGAGGGCTATGGCGGGGCGAAGCCTCTCCGTCGTTTCTAGGTCCCCGGTTTAATTCCTATATATGTCATCTTTAGGAAAAACAGGTTTACTTTTAAACACCAAAGTAAACTGGGAGCTCGGTATCCACAAACCGAGGCAGTAGGAATGAGAAATATGCCAAATCCAAAGACGCGAACTCGCGACCACGAAGACAGCAGGAAGCAGTAAAAAATGGTTCAAATGGCTCTGAGCACTATGGGACTCAACTGCTGAGGTCATTAGTCCCCTAGAACTTAGAACTAGTTAAACCTAACTAACCTAAGGACATCACAAACATCCATGCCCGAGGCAGGATTCGAACCTGCGACCGTAGCGGTCTTGCGGTTCCAGACTGCAGCGCCTTTAACCGCACGGCCACTTCGGCCGGCCGCAGGAAGCAGTAACTCTTCAAAAGTCGTAATACAGCCTTCACAGTTACTACTCACCGTCCATAACACGATGCACTGAATCTTCGACCTCAGTGAACAATCATAGTTATCATGCGGAACAACAACCAAAATAAAATCCCCAGCAGACAGCGTACGTGCATTTAAATCCGTTCGGGGAGCGGCGAAGCTGCCTCTGGCTGGCTGCTAACGAACTGATGGCTACGATAGGACGTACAGAGAAGGTTAATGAGCGGCAGCTTTCGGTATTAACGCACGCACGGCTCAGAACTAAAATTAATCGTAACAACGCCTGATGGTAACCGTAGTTGCACTCGAAAAAAAACAAAAAAAAAAAAAACATCTTTGCAAGAAGAGATGATTAATGCGTGTTTTGCCACCGGCATATTGCACGTTGCTCCTTAGCTTTAACGATTGTTATTACATCAGATAAATACAGATGTAATAATTACCAAAATCAGAATAATCTCTTCGATCTAGCATACAGCACTACAGTGGAATACATATTCTTCCATTTTTTCCTTCCTGTGCGATAGAAATCTGTGTTTCAGAGAAATTTCTGTACTGCGTTCAGTGGTAGCTTAGAAACATCATTTACAGCTCGAATGACGCATATACACACGTCAAAAAAATTTTGCATCACCTCGGTTCCGAGAGTTCCGGAACCTGTACAGAAAATTAGCATGGTGGTCCATAGGCCCTATTGCTGAACACACCGGTACCTCTAACACCCAGCAGCACGTCCTCTTGCGTTGATGCATGCTTGTATTTGCCGTGGTGTACTATCCACAAGTTCATCAAGGCACTGTCGGTCCAGATTGTACCACTCCTCAACGACGATTTGGCGTAGATCCCTCAGAGTGGTTGGTGGGTCACGTCGTCCATAAACAGCCCCTTTCAATCTATCCCAGGCATGTTCGACAGGGTTCTTGCCTGGAGAACATGCTGGGCACTCTAGTCTAGCGATGTCGTTATCCTGAAGGAAGTCATTCACAAGATGTGCAGTATGGGGGTGTGAAATGTCGTCCGTGACGACGAATGCTTCGCCAGTATGCTGCCGATATGCTAGCACTATCGGTCGGAGGATGGCACTCACGATCGTACAGCCGTTACGGCGCCTTCCACGACCACCAGAGGCGTACGTTGGCCCCACATAATGCCACCCCAAAGCAGCAGGAAACCTCCACCTTGCACTCGCTGGATAGTGTGTCTAAGGCGTTCAGCCTGACCAGGTTGCCTCCAAACACGTCTCCGATGATTTTCTGGTTGAAGGCATATGCGACACTCATGGGTGAAGAGAACATGATGCCAATCACGAGCAATCCATTTCGCGTGTTGTTGGGCCCATCTGTACAACACTGCATGGTGTCGCGGTTGCAAAGATGGACCTCTCCGTGGACATCGAGAGTGAGGTTGCACATCATGCAACGTATTACCCACAGTTTGAGTCGTACGCGACGTTCTGTGGCTGCACGAAAAGCATTATTCAACATGGTGACATTGCTGTCAGGGTTCCGCCGAGCCATAATTCGTAGGTAGCGTTCATCCACTGCAGTAGTAACCCTTGGCGGCCTGAGCGAGGCATGTCATCGACAGTTCCTGTCTCTTTGTATCTCCTCCACGTCCGAACATCGCTTTTGTCCACTCCGAGACACCTGGACGCTTCCCTTGTTGAGAGCCCTTCCTGGCACAAAGTAACAATGCAGACATGATTGAACCGCGGTATTGACCATCTAGGCATGGTTGAATTACAGACACCACGAGCCGTGTACCTCTTTCCTGGTGGAATGACTGGAACTGATCGGCTATCGGACCACCTCCGTCTAATAGGCGGTGCTCATGCATGGTTGTTTACATCTTTGGGTGGGTTTAGTGACATCTCTGAACAGTCAAAGGGAGTGTGTCTGTGACAGAATATCCACAGTCAACGTCTATTTTAGGAGTTCTGGGAACTGGGGTGATGCAAACTTTTTCAGATGTGTGTATGAATGTGTCGTTATACCCCAGCCCCAGTACATAAATTAACCACTTAATCTCTGACCAGAAAAACTGAGGACCTACTCCGCCAAGAACAATTATCTTTTTGGTTCTGCAAAGGTACCAGAAGAGAAGTTTCTAGCATTAAGGTGAATAAAAAGTTAAATGATTGCATGGTATTGTTGACCAGGGGACCCATCTGAGGTTGTTAGTCTTTCTATTTGACGCCATTTAGGAGACATGAACGTCTGATGAAGATAAATGATGAGGACAACACACTCACCAAACCCTAGTCAACATATTTTCCAACATAGTCGAGAATCGAACCTGGTGCCCCGCAATCTAGAAGCGTCGAACCTAACCATGAAACTATGAGCTGATGGCTTGAGGTTAATAGAGGAGGATAGATTAAAGATGAATCAGGACATGTACCAAGATTTATGCTGAAATACGGTGTACACAATGCTTAGAAGATTGCGGCTAAGATACAGTTCGTAAACGGCACAGCCCTTTTGACTCTCTGCAAGAAAGACTTAAGACTATTATCGAGAGACGTGACGCAGTGGTTAGCGAAGTAGACTCGGATGCGGGAGGAATGTGGTTCAAATTCCTATCCGGACATTCAGATTTAGATTTTCCACGATTTCCGTAAATCGCTCCAGGCAAATTCCGGGATGGTACATTTGATAAGGGCAAGGTCGATTTCCTGCTCCATTGTTTTGTAATCGAACCATGTGTTCCATCTGTAACCTCGCTGTCGATGGACACTAAATTCTACTTAGCCTTCCTATCCTAGAATACTGGTTGAAAGCAATGAACAACAAAGCACAGAATATGGCTTAAATAAATAATTAGTTAAATAAAACCTTTATAATATAAATATTTTTAGAAAGAACTAAAAAGTGCGAAATCATTTCTCCTAGACCTATAAGGCTCCTAACCCCATGTAGATCGTCCTGCAAATTTGCTTGTGAATTTTTAATAGCTATGACAATAATTGTAAAATTTAAAACGAAAAGCGTAGGGCCACGTTATAGATAACTGATGCATGAATAGTTCCCGTAATTCACGAACAGTTTTATTGCATTACAAATAATATGAACTGTTGTGTGATTTTTGTGAACTGTATCTACTCTCACACTCCTTACTATTATCTATTGTATGCTTCCTACGTCTTTCATTTTAAATTAAAGTGTTGTCATAGCTATTAAAAACTCACAGGCACAAATTTTCAGGGCTACCTGTAGGGGACTAGGTACGTGGATGGGGCCGGACGAAATTATTTTATGCTTTTGAGACCGTTTTAAAATCATGTTATATTAAAAAGTTTAGTTAAATAACTGTTTTATGCTTTTTAGTCTTGCGCGTGAGTGGTTTCTCAATCTATTTCAAACAGTTTGATGAGATTACAACACAGACGTGTGATGAATTTCATGTTTATTTCAGTTTATCTTCAGCTTGTCATATTAAAATCATTTTTATTTGTATAATTAACTTATGCTTTGTAGCCTTGCATGTGTGAAATTTCTCAATCTATTTTAAACATTTTGATGAGATAACAACACAGACATGTGTAAAATTTCAGTTTTATTACAGTTTCTCTTCAGCTGAGTCAACCATTTACATTGATGAGCCTAAACGCTATCACCACCTACTTAATAGCTTGTTCGTCCATCTTTAGAACGAAATCCATCAATGATTCTGCGTGTCAGAGATTCGATTGTTCCTTGCTAGGTTTATGGAGGTGGCATTAGATGTGTTGTAACTGCGACCAGGGCGGTCGCGGGGTAGCAAAGACGGAAAGCGCGGCGGGACCCGCGGAGCGGCCCGCGAACAACAACACAACGGGAGAGGACGGACACGACCAAAGAAGGACAGAACGAATACAACAAGACCGAACAACGGAGTCACAAGGAAACAAACGCGT
This sequence comes from Schistocerca serialis cubense, assembly GCF_023864345.2. Taxonomy (NCBI): domain Eukaryota; kingdom Metazoa; phylum Arthropoda; class Insecta; order Orthoptera; family Acrididae; genus Schistocerca; species Schistocerca serialis. The sequence goes on from NC_064645.1 coordinate 504,805,266, forward strand.
CCACTCGTACACAGAACAAGGAGTAAGCTGTCTAGCGCGAACGAGGTGTAAACCGACGTACGCGACATTAGACTCGCTGGCTGAGCTTTTTCCTTTTTCTTTATTTTCTTTATTGAGTTTCGATTCCCTCCGAAAGGGGACGAGCTGGCAGCAGCTTAGTATGCCGCTCTTCAGCCTACAGACTTTGTTTTAAAAAGACGAAGATAATAAAGAATAAAAACAGGCGATAAACTCGGATACTTAAATGATAACATGGTGAAAAAAATCGTGGAACTTAAAACATAGAACAAGGCGATGATGATGCTAATAAAATACATATGAAGCAGACAGGTAAAATAATAGACAGACAACTAAAAAACACGGCGAGAGTCCGGTTTCTGTTCGCAAGAGACATAAAATTCACACCCAGCAACAGCATGGTTTCTGTTTGCAACACTTTGGGAAGACGTACAACACTGAACATTCACTTGAACACTGCACTAAAAAGTTGGCAAATATGACATACCACAGCCTAGAGCAGGTGGGGGACTGGACAGATGATGGGAAAATAAAAAGGGGGGAGAAGAGGAAAAAACAAAGGGGCGGGAGTGGGAAAAGGAGCCAATGGAGGATGAGGACCCATAAGAGGGATGGGTGGGTGCTGGGCAGACACGACAGGGAGTGGGGAAGGCAGAGAAGGGGAATACAAAAGGACTCGGGGGTGGGGAGAGGGAGAAGGGAGGTAGGGAGAGGTTAGGTGGGGAGAAATCAGGATGGAAGGGGCAGCTCAGGGAAAGGACAGAGGAAAGGAGGGGCATTGAGGATCAGAGTTGGTAGGAGGGATAAATGGAGGGAGAGAGGGCATTATCCGGGAGGCGGAGTTGATGGGAGCCACCTTGGGAAAGGAAATGAAGGGTGTAGAGATGGAGGGTAGGGGGGACACAACAGTGAATGCGTGGCAGGGGGCGGGGATGGGTGAGGAGAGGAGCAACGAGGGGGTGAGGGGGATTTAGGCGGCGGGAGGTGTAGAGTATGCGGATATGTTCGAGGAATAGGAGTAGATGGGGGAAAGGAATGAGGTCATAGAGGATCCGCATGGGGGACGGGAGGTGTATACGGAAGGCGAGACAGAGTGCATGGCGCTCAAGGATCTGGAGGGACGTATAGAATTTGGGGGGGGGGGGGGGGGGGGGGACTGGCATAACAGAGGATGGGACGGATTAAGGATTTGTAGGCGTGGAGGATGGTCTGGCTGAGGGAGAGGCAGGTGCTTAAGTACGCTATCAGGGGCGCAGCGTTTGTGGAGACGTCCATCGCCTTATGTAGCAAAAATGAGATTCACCCGAAGAACCGACACGTTTCTGTTGATCGATGTTCGAATCCCGATAGTCCCGTGCCCACTACCGTAACTGACGATGTCGCTGGGTCAACACGTGAACTCGTATGGACAGTCTACTGCGGAGCTGCATGTTCAACAATGTTCTATGAACGGTGTGCTCCGAAACACTTGTGTGTGCACCAACACTGTATTCTTTCGACAGTGATGCCGCAGATCATACTCTATTCTTCTTCACGAAGCAGACAAGCCTCCGAACCTCTCGTTCTGTGAAGAGTCGTGGACGTCCAACCATTTAGCGCCTCGAGGTACCAGATTCGCCGTTTTCGAGATTCTCGTCCACAGGCTCTGCGTAAAAATAATCTGCCCTTTGCCAAAATCGCTTATTTCAAAGGATTTTCCCATTTGCACCCCATATCTTTGCTAGGGTGATCCCCCGTCCCTTTCTGCTCCACTTCTATACTTTTGTTACAGCTTCACGCGCCAGTAACGCATTCAGGGGGCATCCAACTCCGCGCTGGGCAGTAATCAGTGTATTGCTTCTTCCTACTTATATCTTGCGAAAAGACTGTGAAGGTAATACTTGAAGAGATTCGAACTCACACAGAGGCTTACCAGCGATCGTTCCTAGCGCAAAACATTCGCGACTGGAACAGGAAATGGAGGAATTAGCAGTGGTACACAAAGTACCCTCCACCACACACCAGACAAGAAATCGAGTTCATATTGCTGTGTCATCAGTTCTGAGCTGCGATGAAAGTTTCAAGTGTCTATCTCATCGCGAAATCAGTTTAAAATCAACTGAAAAATTTGTACCGAACAAACGCATAGAAAAGACGCAGAGGAATTAAAACATGATGCTGCTAGTGGGCATTGATTTACATCAATGAAGAAAGTTGAAAATTGGTGCCAGACGGAATGGAATCCGTGTCTCCTGCTTACTAGGCGCCGGCCGCTGTGACCGAGCAGTTCTAGGCGCTTGTCCGGAACCGCGCGACTGCTACGGTCGCAAGTTCGAATCCTGCCTCGGGCATGGATGTGTGTGATGGCCTTAGGTTAGTTAGGTTTAAGTAGTTATAAGTTCTAGGGGACTGATGACCTCAGATCTTAAGTTCCATGGTGCTCAGAGCCATTTTTTTTTTCCTACGAGGCAGATGTTCTGACCACAGAGCTATCCAGACACAGTTGTCATTGCAACTGCACGGACTACCTCAGAACGCCTACCGTCAGACCCAAATTCTCAATTTATCCACACACTACTAACGTAGTGCCCCTGCCCATTGTCCTCACTTCTTGTAAGGGTTCGAGCAACCTCTGCATCTGCACTGAATGGATCATTGACAGTCTCAATTATACAGGGTGGCTCACTTAAACATTTTTTCGGCGTATTGCTAGGCAACTGACGCCATTCTTTTTCTGATTTTTCATATCATTGATTGTGTAAGAAAAAACATGGGTGTCCCTTTAAAAAAACATAAGTTTGCGTTGAAACTAATATTTGCTTAGGTTTTAGAATGTCTCATAGCATTTACTTCATGAGCCTCTGCCTTACATTCATAATCGTGAAAGTCGTTTTCCAAAATCTATTGCTATTCTAGAGATATTAGCGCTTAAACGTTTAAGCTGGCCACTCTGTATATATAGTGTCTGTTCTTTCTGACATATAACTGCTAGTGGGCATTGATTTAAATCAATAGGGGAAGTTGAAACTTTGTGTCGGACCGGGATGCGAACCCGGATCTCTTACTTAAGGCGAGACTGGCTAGTGACCCTTCAGTGCAGATGCACACCACACTCGAACTCTTACGGGAATCGGTGAAACGCCTAGAGTAATGAGGATGACGGGCAGTGGCACTATGTCAGTAGTGTGTGAATACGTTGACAATTTGGATCTGACGGGAGGCGCGCTAGGATAGTCCGTGTAGTTACGCTGACTACTGTGTCCGAAAGACTCAGTGGTCAGAGCATCTGCCTAGTAAGCGGGAGACTAGGGTTCGAACCCTTATCAGGCACAAATTTTCAACTTTCCCCATTGATGTAAATCAATGCCCACTGAGCAGCTACGTGTCGTAATTCCTTTGTGTCTTCACTGATAATGACTGGAGGATCAAAATGGTGTCTGTTCTTTGGGATATGTCCTTACAAACGGACAACTCATCTATAATAAAATTGTGTTAACGTAGAAACGACGAAGGTGATGAAAAATAGTACAAAGAAGATTAACGGCTTGCTAACATCAAAACTGAAGAAAACTTAGTAGCTGTAGAAACTGAAGCAGCCCCTGATCACAAATTCCTGTTTAGAGTTCTACGAATTCTTAAACCTAAGTGTGTACGCCTGAAGCGCGGCACTGTGTTCAAGTGGAGCGTGGACAATCAGAAATCCAAGGAAGAAGATGTGAGAAATATTTGTGATGTGGCGATATCGAAAAATGTTATAAACCATGGACACACAAATTGCGAAATGAAGTGTTGAAAAGAATAGGTGAGGGAAGAAGTTAATGGAAGACTAAAACCAGAATATGGCCCAGGTTAGTTAGGAGATCTGTTACGACATACTGGAATAGTTAATTTGGAGGTGAAAGGGGCAGCAGAGGGGAAAAATAGTAGTGACAGGCTCAGATGTTGACAAACAGATAAAAGAGGACCTTGGGGTGAAGTAGTTATGCGTTAGTTAAAAGAAAAGAATAATCTATGTAAGGATAGAAACAAAAACAGACCAGTCAAAAAGCTGAAGGTTGACCAAGAGAGGCTAAGTGATTTTATTCATTGCTGTTATTTTCCCAGAACCTGTAGTATATATTTTAGAATAAAGTTCAGTCATCAGTTGAACAGTTAGTTTCATTTTGGTTTACCTGTTTCAACAGATTAACGTCATATTTAGAAGCCTACAAAATATGGGATTTTATAAAATATAAGCTCATTCCTAGGGGAAATTTCATATTTTGTAGTTACTTTCTTTAAAAAATAGGACATCACTGTCTTATTTATCACCAATAAAGTTAGGAAGTTGCTCTTCATACATGACGAGAAGCCGTCAACTGACAAATATCTCAGATTTGGGGAATATTAAATTCATTGTAATATATGTCCGAGTTTTTATATAGGACAGACAACCGGGGGAGGGTTGGTGTGGAGGGAGGCATTTAAGATTCACTTTCGCGAGCACTTGCTCAGCAAAGATGGTGGAAATTCATCTAAGTCAACTTTTGCAGAACATCTCGAAATCGAGAAACATCCTCCATCCTTGCTTAACGTGGAAATTTTGCATGTAGTTGAGAGGGGCTACAAAATATATAAACGTTCCTACGTGAATTCAAAAGATTTCTTGAACGATCAGCTTGCACTAAAAGATAGGCACTATTTTGATTGTGTAACATCTCTTATAAAATGGTGAAAATTAGCCCATTCCTTCTTAGATATCAATGTCAAAATAGCTTATGTGGAACTGTGTGCCACTTTTTCCAAATGTGATACGTATGACTTCCTTTATCTACCTTATTTATTCTTTTTGTACGCTTTTATGTATATGTTCCTTGCTGGCTTAAATTTTTATCTTTTATCTTTACTATAGTCTATCGATCTGTGTTTATAATTATCACGCATAATTTGTAAATGTTCGAATGTCGTAGCATTATGCTTCTGTGAAGAAGATGTTATCTGATAACCCAGCATTACGTAAGATTTTGTGATATACTTCTCTTACTTTACATAAAAGTATGACCAAGGTATAATCATTTATAATCCATATAATTCTGTAGGCTTCGTCGAAACCGGTAAACCAATATGAAAATAATTGTGCAACTGACGACGGAATTTTATTCTAAAAGAAGGTTATCCGCATTTGCTAAATGCTCATCTTGTTTAAAGAAATTGTAAACAGCGACTAATCTAAAAAATTTTTAATACAGGTTCGTTAGTTTGCCCATTTCGTAAATTTTCATCAGCCGCCTTACGGTCTACAGAGGAATGAAAACTGGCATTCTCCTAAAATCTCAGTTCAGTGGATCGAGATCCCCGTCGTATGGAATGAAATTTGTTTCTCTACTATCCATCACACAGAAGTCAGTAAGATGTTCTTTCACGACGAGAACAGCCGTTGCCACTCCGCCGCAGAAAGGAAAGTCTTGGAACATTTCTAGAACTGCATACAGGCTACTTGAACTTTTGCGAGGCAAAGTTTAACTTGTCCACTGCGAAGTAAGGGAAGTGCTCTCGAGTGTACCCGGACTTTGATCGATTGGTCCCCTGAGGCCAGAAGATTCCTGACTCCGGCGAAGTCACGCAGAGGAACACCCAGAAGGGCCATCAGAGTTGCTGTGTCGCCAGTTGTGCAACGGCCGGGTTCTCACTTCGACAGCAACGACGGAGTCGGAGCTCAGCAGATACGAAATAAACAACTCGGCCGTCACTCTAAGAAACTATCCTTTGAAAGTTCATGGTTTTCTGCATTCCAAGCAGGAGAATTATTTTCATCGTAGCCAACCTTCTTTTTTTTCTTTTTTTTTTCTTTTAAGTCACGTTTCATTCCTTCTTCTGAGGGGAGAAGACGGGCTGTTTTAAGGGTTATCTCAGTGCCCTTCATCAGCCAGAGGTGTACATCTTTGTTTTATTTATTGTACATAACTTATATTTTTGAACACATGCTATACATAATATTGGTTTTTTTGGTTCATTAACATATAAATAAGTGATTGGTAACATTTTAAATTAAAATAATTGAATTATAAATAAAAATAGATAAGTGATGTATCATTGACTAATGGTTTACATTGTTATTTTTTTTTCCTGCTTGCTTGTGCAGGAGTGTTATGTGTTGCGGTGTTCGTACTTTTGTTACAGGTTCTTCTTTCCTGTTACTACAGTACTCGGAGTTGGGTATTACAATATTCTCCTTAGTCTATGATTGTTTTAGTTCTCTTTTATCGTGTTTTATGTGTGTTGATGTTGTGTTTTTCTGTGTGATACTTGTGTGTTTTGTGCGGTGTGGAGCCGTTGCGGTGTTTTGGATATGGGTTTTGGTGCGTTATACTTCATGCCTTGGGCTTTTGTTATGGTCTTTCGTGTAGGTGAGGTGGGGTTGTTTCAAGATGAGTCAGTTGTGTCATTGTTGGTGCTAGGTCGGGGACTGAATGTGTTTTGAGCTACTGTACGCGCTGGATAGATCGTAGCCAACAGTCATCATAATCATTTATGAAAGGCAAGATAGTCTTGATGCAATCATTCTTTTCTTATGTCTGCATCTCATTTCTTCTCAGTTTAGTTATTGCATGCTTTGCAGCAGTTCTTCTCTCCTAGTTCTCTTCTTCCTTTTTTCTCGTCGACAGGTGTTAAACACTAATTTTCCTTCCTTCCTTTATTCCCAACAATTTTGTCCTAAAAATTTTTAAGGATGTTTTTGTGCCTTACATTGTGCCCCAAACTGATTTTTCTTTTCCTGATTTTTTTCTGAGAAGGTCTTTTATTGGACTTATTTCTTTTAAAACTGCTTTCTGCATAACTGAGTTTGCGTATCCTCCTCCATAGTCACATTTCTATTGCTTCTAGATGCTTTACGTCAGCTTTTGCAGTAGCACAGTAACGTGGTTAAGATACATGCTTTGGCAAAATCGTTCCTTTTCTTGCTGCTTAAAATTTTGTTTACTGAAAGTTGTTTTCCTCGGCAGATGGTCTTTTACTCATGGCAACTCTATGAATCAGCCAAGAGCAATTGTTGCTACACATCGATATCGAACCTAGGTAAGAGAACTTGTTTACTTGTTGTGTTTTATTTCCGTCAGTTTTGTTTGCCTATCATGCAGGGGCCCGTGTTCGATTCCCGGCCGGATTGAAGATTTTCTCCACCCGTGGACTGGGTGTTGTGTGGTCCTTACAATCATCTCATCATCACCGACACACAATATCCCCAATGTGGCATCACCTGAAATAATACTTGCAACTCGGCAGTCGAACTTCTCTGGATGGAGCCTCCCGGCCATCAATGTCACACGATCACTTCATTTCTGTCAGTTTTAACAGCTGCTGCTAATTTTGTTATTATTTTGTAACTACCACGAAATTAAAAAAAATGTACATATTCCACACTGTAGTGCCACAGCTGTTAACACTTTCTTTACATTATATGTACGACACCACCTCATCTGTTGTTACGTAACGCTTTTATTTCCAGTACCGGCTACAGTCGTTGAACGCTCTCGAGCGACAGGTGACTAGGAGCTTATAGAGGCCTTTGGTAAACACGAAAACAGTTTCAGTAGCATGTGGTTTTATGACAAGTCTCTAAATGCTAACAAAGGAAACTCCCCATCGCATCGCCCTCAGATTTAGTGGTAAGATGACCCGTAGAATAGTCCGTCAGAAACTGAACACTGATCAAGCATGAAAACAGAAAGATGATGTACTGAATTGTGAAAAAAAGAAGAAAGATAGAAGCATTGAACGGTCCAACTCAAGGTGTGTAAATTCGAGCGTATTTGGACAGGCGCGGCGTCCTGAATTGTATGGTCACGGTGTTTGACTACGAAGGGGGAGTTCTGTGTTCAAATCTCCCGCGTGCCCCATTTTTTCACATCATTATGAACTGTGCGTCCATTTACTGACGTGTCTGTTCGCCGTATTCAGATTTGTGTCTGTTTCGTGATGTAACGTCCGTTTGCAAGAGTGAGGTGTACGAATGACCTCTCCAGACGTACGTACCACCTATTTGTTCTACACAAGTGCCACATGTTATGACCCTTGTCATTTTAACTCTTGAATTCCATTGTTGTAACATAATTGACACCCGTTTATTTGTTGTTTTCATCTTTGTGAAACGTCTATGCGGAATCTCGTGTGCTCTCACTGTTCATCACATTCACTTGCGACGGTAGTGCATTCTAACCACATGACTCATATTCTATAACCAGCGTATAGTATGACTGTGGTGTCACCGTCAGACACCACACTTGCTAGGTGGTAGCCTTTAAATCCGCCGCGGTCCGTTAGTATACCTCGGACCCGCGTGTCGCCACTATCAGTGATTGCAGACCGAGCGCCGCCACACGGCAGGTCTAGTCTAGAGAGACTCCCTAGCACTCGCCCCAGTTGTACAGCCGACTTTGCTAGTGATGGTTCACTGACTACATTCGCTCTCATTTGCAGAGACGAAAATTTAGCATAGGCTTCAGCTACGTCATTTGCTACGACCTAGCAAGGCGCCATATTCAGTTACTAACAGATAATATTGTGAATCATGTACCGTCAAGAGCGACGTTCATCATTAATGGATTAAAGTTAAGTATGAAACTAATTACGTCCGCTTTCTGAATTCTAATTCCTTGTCATGTTCCAGACCTCACGTCAGTATAGTCCTTCCCTCCTCACGCCAGCCTGCGTAAGCTAAACGCGTGCATTTTGGCCTCCTCTCGTAACACGGTGTTGGCTCTTCTGCCAACACAACAATGACAACTTCCAAGACTACAGAAGGAGAGCAGACACGCCAATGACCGGACGCAACGTCCATAATTTTGTGAAAAAGAAGTGGGAACGAGAGACATTTGAACTCGGATCTCCCGCTTAGTAGTCCACCACCATCATCACACAACCTCAACGAAACGATTCTTGGAGTTCGTCCTATGTTGCATATCTTGAGCTTGGAGCGTTCGCTGTTTTTATTTGGCATCTTTTTTCACAGGTCAGTACACCTTCTTCCTGTTCTGATGCTTGATCTGTGTTTAGTTTTTGACGGGCTACCCGATGGGCCATTATACCACTAAATATGAGAGGACTGCGATGGGGAATGTCCCTCGTAAGAAGAACAGCTGCCACTGCAGCGTAATGATGAAGGTGGTTCAAATGGCTCTAAGCACTATGGGACTTAACATCTGAGGTCATCAGACCCCTAGACTTAGATCTACTTAAACCTAACTAACCTAAGGACATCACAAACATCCATGCCCGAGATAGGACTCCAACCCGCGACCGTAGCAGCCGCGCGCTTCCGGACTGAAGCGGCTAGAACCCCTCGATCACAGCGGCCGGCTAATAATGAAGAACCAAGTCAGAGTGAGCAAACTCACAGCGTTCTCGTCAACAAGCGAGTGTCAAACAGTACTTCGCATTCATGCAGGTGGCGGAAAACTACGCTGCCTACACAAACTCGAAGCTATTTTTGTTATTTGCCGTAAAAGGTAGTGTTAATTTAAGCTTACTTAACAGCAGCTGAGGTGCTATTCAACCTTGAAACAGATTCTGATGTTAAATTTCTTTACATTTATCTGTAGCTGATACGTAACGTAACGTAAACTCCGTCCATAGGCTGTACTCCTCAGAAATGTATGACAACTTTTTCACCGTGTTCTGTACGTTATATTCGATGTCAGCAACTATTACTAAGCTAGTCAAACCTCCTGCTGTGTAAGATGGTTTCATTTACCCCTAACCCTGGTGTTTCAGATTTAAAAGTTTATGTTGCATTTTCAGTGAAAAGTTCGAATGAATATGCTGATTAGCAATATCTTTCCCTTGCTCCTGTACAGATTGTTGATTTCTTTTTGCTTCCACTAGTTTCTGTTGTTACTGTTTGTTCATGAAATGAAATGGTCGTAACGCGTTACGGCCAGGAGATGCTGTCTATCGTTACACAGTCAGCTTGGATTTAGAAAACATTGTTCTTGCGAAACACAACTAGCTCTTTACACACACAAGTAGTGTCGAGTGCTGTTGGCCGGCCGCTGTGACCGAGCGATTCTAGGCGCTTCAGTCGGGAACCGCGCTGCTGCTATGGTCGCAGCCACGCGCGGTTAGCCGAGCGGTCTGGGGCGCTGCAGTCATAGACTGTGTGGCTGGTCCCGGCGAAGGTTCGAGTCCTCCCTCGGGCATGGGTGTGTGTGTTTGTTCTTAGGATAATTTAGGTTAAGTAGTATGTAAGCTTAGGGACTGATGACCTTAGCATTTAAGTCCCGTAAGATTTACAGACATCTGGACATTTTGCTATGGTTGCACTTTCGAATCCTGCTTCGGGCGTGGATGTGTGTGATGTCCTTAGGTTAGTTAGGTTTAAGTAGTTCTAAGTCTAGGGAACTGATGACCTCAGATGTTAAGTCCCATGGTGCTTAGAGCCATTTGAACCATTTGAGTGCTGTTGACTAGGGATTTCAAACTGATTCCGTATTTCTAGATTTGCAAAAAGCTTTTGACACTGTACCACACAATCGGCTTTTAATGAAATTGCATGCTTGTGGAATATCGTCTCAGTTATTTGATTGGATTCGTGATGTCCTGTCAGTGAGATCACAGTTCGTAGTAACTGACGGAAAGTCATCGTGAAAAACAGAAGTGATTTCTGGCGTTCACCAAGGTAATGTTACAGGCCCTAAGCGGTTCCTTATCTATATAAACGATTTAGAAGACAATCTGAGCAGCCGTGTTACGTTGTTTGCAGTTGATGCTGTCGTTTATCGTCTAGTAAACTCATGAGGATAAAAAAATGCAAAACCATTTAAGAAAGATATTTGAATGATGCGTAAATTGGCAATTTACCACAAATAATGAAACGTGTGAGGTCATCCACATGAGTGCTTAAAGGAATCCGTTAAACTTCGCTTACACGCTAAATCAGTCAAATCTAAAGGCCGTAAATTCAGCTTAATACCTAGGAATTACAGTTACGAACAGTTTTAATTGGAAATTGAGTTGCAATAATGACTGTGTGGACGATGCGTCCTATTCTACACCTTATTTTAGATCTATATGACGTTGCTATGCTGATTATATTTATATGTTTTGACGATGCCATTATGGCCTTATCACTTTAGGACATGGTGTAAAAAAGATCTGAGGATGGTCATTACGGACTGAAACCAGTCATCGTCTAAAGAATTCATATTGTGGTCAAAGACTGGAATAAAAAACATTTGAAAGAATAAAGAGACTGCCTACATTACCCTTGTGCATCCTCTTTTGGAGTTCTGCTGCGCGGTCTGGAATTCTTACCCGATAGGATTAACGGAGTACATCGAGAAAGTTCAAAGAAGACCAGCACGTTGCATATTATCGCTACATAGGGGAGAGTATCAAGGACTTGATACAGGATTTTGGGGTGAATAACATTAAAACAAAGGCATTTTTCGCTGCGGCGGAAAGTTCTCACGTAATTTCAATCACAAACTTTCTTCTCCGAATGCGAAAATATTTTGTTGACGCTGACCTACCCAGGGATAAACGTTCATCATAAAAATAGAATAAGGGAAATCAGAGCTCGTACAGAAAGGTATAGGTGTTCGTTTTTTCCGCGCGCTGTTTGAGATGGGAACAATAATTGTTGTGAAGGAGGTTCGATGAACCCTACGTCACTCACTTCAGTGCGATTTGCAGAGTATCCATGTAGATGTGGATGTAGATGTCAGGGGATGTTCGGCCATTTGGAGAAAGTCTTTCTATTTGACGCCGTTTCGGCGATTTTCGTGTCAACAAAGAGGAGATGAAATGGCTAGCGCGACATTTACACCCAGCCCTGAGTGAAGAAAATCTCCGACCTGGCTGGGAATCGAACCCAGACCCTGCGATCTAGAGCCAACGATGCAAACCGCTAGACCAGTGTTTCTCAACCGTCGTGTCACGACTCATTGGTGTCTCGCGGATACATGCCAGGTGTGTTGCGTATTCTTGGCACTGCCTGTCTGTTGGGGCTACAGTTGCTTGCTAAAACTTAATACGCTTGCCTTACTCGGAGCCAGCCTTTGTAGGACGAAACTAACCGATGAAAGGAACAGTAATTACAGTGGACTGTATTTTATGGAGTAAGACGACAAAGGATGTTAATCAAACTGAAGCCAGGCTACAGCAGGAGGCACTCCAATTGCATATTCATGGTGGCCCCGTTAACACGCGCCCTCTGTAGTTTATGGCTACTGGACGCCACTGCGAGCAGGTAAACACGGCGGCCAATAGCAGCGAGAGGTCACCAGCCTACGGCTGAAAGCCACTTTAAGCCGCTCATTTCGTGACCAGTTCTGATCATAAACCAAATATTTGGATTTACCTCCGCTGACAATAAGCCGTCGTAGCATGTGGATAAGTTAAAGTGAAAATGGAATTACTTGCATGAAATTTGGATCTGATGTGATGCCTTCCTTAAATGCAGCACACAGTAAGTAATTCTGGAATATTCTGTTAGAGTATCAGTAATATATCTCTGCAATGCGCCACATCGAGTGTGGGAATATATGAAAGTAAAGCATGGCTCTCAGTTACAAAAATTCTAATGTTAAAAAGTTAACAGAAGAAATGTAGACAGCATGACAGCTTCATAATGAAACTGAGACTTGGACTAACGATGCCCAATGGGACGAGATTCCATCCAGTTCTGTCGAATTGCATTGATACTGGTGGTTGCGACTGTGAACTGTTTTTATGATCATGAGCTGCTGCTGTAACATGTAACTTGTTCGAAGTAATTGAAAACTAAATGTAATAGCTTAACACAAATTAAAGATAGCGGATCGAGCTCTTTTTTGCAAAAGATTGTTCACATATAGAACAGTACAAACGTATCGTCGTTTGAACATCCCGCACACTCACGTATGGACGTCATAGTAATAAGCATCGCTGGTTTAATGAAGCAACTAAAAGAGTTGAAAACAAATAAGTTTCCAGATCCGAATATAATCCAGGTTCGGCTTTACAAAGAGTACTCTACGGCATTGGCCCCTTGAAACTTCTTTATTTAAATGTGTGAATCTGCACTCAAACTGCTGATAACTGAGAAGGTGAAACTTCTACGTTATTTGATTCTGAAACAGCTGAGTAAAACTGAACGTACTGCGCCTACTTTCTCTTTACTTTTTCTTTACTTTTTCTTATCATGTCAACACTGACCCACAATATTCTAGCGCAACACAATCTGACTGCTCAAATAAAGATAACCTGACTTCAAATAATTAATTCAAAAGAATGGCCCTGACTAAAAAGAAATCCTAACAATAACCTAAATATTTCATTAAGCACTTACTTCACAAAAATCTTCATTACGCGAACTACTGCAATACAGCTAGCGTCAATGCTGCCAGCTAAACAAAAGATTCTAACTACTGAAGCCACTAACTTCTAATAAGCATGTGGTTAGCAAAGGAAAGATTTTGTTGCAAACCAAATAACGTATTTTTCACCTTAATAATGTAACAGATATATAATCATGAATAATTTTCAATTTCCAAGTCGGATATTTCCAGATCGGCCTACGCTAACACGTCAGACCTCTACCCTCCATCAATGCTAACTTCTCACATTTAACATCCATCACTGCTGGCCGTTCACCTCCAACTGCCCAACAGTACTTCCATCACTGCTGGCGACTAACTTCCAACTGCCCAACACTACTGGTAATTAACTCCCAACAACGAGTCCAACCAGCCACAGAGTCTCTTACAAAGAAAGCGCAGTCAGAGATCCAATGCAAAGCGCTACACAGCGCTGCCAACACAGAAGCAGCCCACTTACACCGTTACTTAGCTTGCATTTTTCGAGAATCTCTCGCCCAGCGCCAAGTACCAAGCGACTGCAAAAAAGCACAGGTGACTCCTATATATGAGAAGGGTAAAGGAACGGACCCGCAAAATTACAGACGAATATTCTTACCATCGGCTTGCAGCAGAATTCCCGAACGTATGAGCTCCAATATAATGAATTTCGTTGAGACCGAGAAATCTATGCCCACGAAACAACGCGATTTTTGAAAGCATCGCTCGTTCGAAACTCAGACTGCCATTTTCTCACATGATATACTGCGAACAACGAATTTCCAGATTTCCCGAAAGCATTTGACAGGGTGCTCCACTGCAGACTGTTAACGAAGGTACGAGCATAAGGAACAATTTCTCAGATATGCAAGTGTCTCAGAGGCGTTTTAGGTAATAGAACCAGTACGTCGTTCTCTACGGCTAGTGTCCATTACAGACAACGATATCGTCAGAAGTGCCCCAAGGAAGCATGACAAGATCACTATTACTTTCTGTATACATAAGGGGGGACGTTGATGAAAAACACACACTATTTCAAAAATGCACCAAATCTACAGTTTTGGAGATATGGCAATGAAACTTTGTACCACGCTTTACCTGAAAGTAACACATCTACATACAAAATCCTTTGTTTATATATGTTCAACTTTTTTAATGAAATTTGAAATTTTATTTTCAAAAAATAATGTATGTTCCTTTTTCTCAGAAAGTATTCAAAAGATTTCTACAAAAATTTCTCTGTTTCATCTCTTTATATGTTGTAAGCTTCTCTCACGAGGTTTTTGGAACAGGTCAAATAGGAGAATTTTCATAATTTTTTAATTATAATTCCACAATTACAATTTTAAATTCATGCAAAATTCCAAGCGCTTTGCCCCGTATCACAGCTTGCAATCAGAATTTCAAAATTTGCTCTTGAGACAACGATTATTAGATTTACAGAAATATGTGTACAAAATTTCATAATTATAGCATTCATAGCATCTGAGGAAAAGGTACATAAACTTTAAAAAACAGACTTTTCAGGAAACGCAATTTAAAGTTCAACCTAACTTTTTTCCTTATGTCACTTCTTCAGAAGGCACCACATTTGTACTCTCTTTCCCTTCAAGGGTTCTCTTCTGGTTTCTTGTCTGTCTTCTTTCCTTTACCAGGTCTTGAACTGACTTTTCAGCTGCAGAGACGCACTGTAAATCTAATTTTCTCAGGATTTCTTGAGTAAAATTTCCTGTTTTGAAGTTCATTCTTTCTAATACCTTCATCCTCCCGACGTTCCCATCATGAAATACAGCATCATAAGTTGCAATTCTGACAACTGTAGCAGATTCAAATGGGTTTTTAGGGCATCGTTTCCATATGAGTTTATAAGATACGGAACAAAGATGATCTGTAAAACCAAAGAGTATGTATCACGGCCTTCTAGATGTATCCCGCACACGTTTGTTTGAAAGTAATCCACAGAATCGGTGTTCACTGAGCTGGTATTGAAGTGCTGCTTCAAAACGTGGACGGGGCAGGGAGACTGATTCACACTTTTAATTAATTTTCAGGCACTTAGGATGCGATTTCAACATTGAAACTTTGGGAACTTATTGTCCATGAGCTGTACTAACAAATAAAAAATAAATCGAAAATTGACGTTTTTGGTCAATTTCATCAACGTCCCTCCATAAATGATCTGGAAGGCAGGGTGGGCAGCAGTCTGCGGTTGTTTGCTGATGGTGCTGCTGTGTACAAGGAGGTGTGGTCGTTGACTGATCGTAGGAGGATACAAGATGACTGAGACAAAATTTCTAGCCGAGCGGTCTAAGGCGCTGCAGTCATGGACTGTGCGGCTGGTCCCGGCGCAGGTTCAATCCTCCCTCGGTCATGGGTGTCTGTGCTTGTCCTTAGGATAATTTAGGTTAAGTAGTGTCTAAGCTTACGGACTGATGACCTTAGCAGTTAAGTCCTATAAGATTTCACACACATTTGAACATTTTTCAACAAAATTTCTAGTTCGTGCGATGAATGGCAGCTAGCTCTAAATACACAAAGATGTAAGTTAACGCAGATGAGTACGAAAAACAAACCCGCAATGTTCTAAAACAGATTTAGTAATGTCCTTCTTGACCCAGTGCCATCGTTTAAGTATCTGGGCTTAGCGTTGCAAAGCGACGTGAATAGGAACGAGCATATGAGGAGTGTGGCAGGAAGGCGAATGGTCGACTTCAATTTATTGGGGGAATCTTGCGAAAGTGTGGTTCATCTGTAAAGGAGACCGCATATAGAACGCCAGTGCGACCTGTACTTGAGATCTGCTCAAGTGTTTGGGATCCACAAAACATCGGATTAAAAGAAGACGTCGAAGCAATTCAGAGGCGGCTGATAGATTTGTTACCCGGAGGGTCGAACAACACGCAAGTTTTAAAGAGGATGCTTCGGGAACTCAAATGGGAATCCCTGGAGGAAAGGCGACGATCTTTCCGAGAAACATTGTAAGGAAAATTTAGACAATCTACATTTTAAGCTGACTGTAGAAAGATTCTAGTGCCGCCAACATACATTTCGCGTAAGGTCCACGAAGATAAGATAAATTTGGGCTTATACGGAGGCATATAGACAGCGGGTTTCTCTCGCTCTATTTGGGAATGGAACAGGAAAGGAGATTAGTGGTACAGAGTACCCTCCCCACCTACCGTAAGGTAGCTTGCGGAGTATGTGTATACATGTAGATATGTAAACGTAAATTCCATCCAAAGGCCCTCGTGGGACCCTCGATACCCACCGACCGCAGTGTCATTCTCCGCCAATGGCGTCATTGGAGAAGATATGGAGGGGCATGGGGTCGGAAAACCACGTTCCCGGTTGTTGTCAGTTTTTGTGACATGTAGGCGATACTACTTTTTGAAGCAGCTCCTCAGTTGGTATCACGATTCTGAATCCACGTTCCAATCCCCCTGCCAAGGAAGAATCCATGACAATACCGGGTATCGAACCCGGGTCTTTCACATGGCAGTCAGCCGCGCTGACCTCTCAGCTACGCAGGCGGACGCATGTCGAATAGTATGGGAATGCAGTTATACTACTTCTACACTGAAGCACCAAAGAAACTGATATAGGTATGTGTATTCAAATAGAGAGATATGTAAACAGGCAGAATACGTCGCTGTGGTCGGAAACGCCTGTATAAGACAACAGGTGTCTGGCGTAGTTGTTATATCGGCTACTGCTGCTATAATGGTACGTAGTCAAGTGAGTTTGAGCGTGGTGTTATAGTCGGCGCACGAGCGATGGAACACAGCATCTCCGAGGTAGCGATGAAGTGAGGATTTTCCCGTACGACCATTTCACGGGAGTACCGTGAATATCAGGAATCCGGTGAAACATCAAATCTCCGACATCGCTGCCGCAGGAAAGAGATCCTGCAAGAACGGGACCGACGAAGACTGAAAATAATCATTGAGCGTGACAGAAGTGCGACCCTTCCGCAAATTGCTGCAGATTTCAATGCTGGGGCATCAAAAAGTGTCAGGGTGCGAAACATTCAACGAAACATCATCGATATTTGATTTCGGAACCGAAGGCCCACTCGTGTACGCTTGATGAAAGCACGACACAAAGCTTTACACCTCGCCTTGGGCTGTCAACACCGACATTGGACTGTTGACAGGAAACTTGTTGCCTGATCAGACGAGTCTCGTTTCAAATTGTATCGAGCGGATGGACGTGTACAGATATGGAGACAACCTCATGAATACATGGCCCCTGCATGTCAGCAGAGGACTTTCCAAGCTGGTGGAGGCTCTGCAATGGTGTGGCGCATCTGCAGCTGGACATATGCGACCCCTGATACATCTAGATACGACTCTGACAGATGATACGTAAGCACACGGTCTGACCACCTGCGTCCGTTCATGTCCATTGTGCATTCCGACGGACTTGGGCAGTCCTAGCAGGACAATGCGACACCCCACGCGTCCAGAATTGCTACAGAGTGGCTCCAGGAACATTCTTCTCGGTTTAAACACATCCGCTGTCCACCGAACTCCCCGGACATGAACTTTATTGAGTATATCTGGAATGCGTTGCAACGTGCAGTTCAGAAGAGATCTACACCCCCTCGTACTCTTACGGATTTACACATAGCCCTACATGATTCATGTTGTCAATTTCTCCAGCACTACTTCAGACATTAGTCGAGACCACGTCACGTTGTGTTTCGGCACTTATGCGTGCTTTCGGGGGCCCTACACGATATTGGGCATGCGTGCCAGTTTCTTTGGCTCTTCAGTGTGGATGATACAGTATCGTAATACCCAAACGTTCATCTCATGAAGTATAGGGAGGGGTATTTTTAACGACCTTCGACTAAAAAACGGTTACTGTTGCTTTATAACTTTATTAAAAATTATAATATACCCGCTCATTTTTTGTTATCATTTATGCCACAAGACTGTTTCGGTTAGGTAAGAGGATGATGAAATTTTAGGGGTTTTTCTTGTTAAATGTGTATACAACGTCCGCGAAAGATGCAACAAGAATGAAATAGACTAATATCGTAAATTAGAATTACAAAGCGTCTAAATGATATAGAATGAGAGAAGACTTGAATAAATTGCGGGGAAACGTGGCTCAACACGGTTTGAGCCCCAAACTACAAAGCTTGAATAGTAGCTGCTGGAACTTCATTATTCCGCCCAACCATACTCAAGACATGTTAAACGGGCTACATTTCAAGTGAAATTATAGCCTGGGGCAGCAGATACGCGTCGCTTTGCGAACGAGACTTGCACATTCCTCGCCGCATACGGTTGGGTTGTGACGTGTTGAAAAATGAAATGTGAAGATGGCGGTAGTAAGTACAGATCGTTGATCCGTATAACCTCGGTGGTGTGACGTCTGAATTCACAGGATGTTATGGGTATAAGTGCAAATATTGTGATCACTGATACTTCAACATGTGCCCACTTTTGTGTGTTAGTACTTCTTCTCCGCGTCTAACGGTGTTCCTGCAGACTGGTCACATTATTTACTACCTGATGTATTCTTTGTGCTCGTAAAGGCACCATTACGTAGATTACGCCTGTCAGTATAGACTAACCGTTTTGCGTCCACACTTCCACATTTCAACGCCCGACCTGCTGTCCAGGGGAAAATAAGCATTAATGGCTTGAAGTTGCCACATGTACTTGGAGGTACTGACCAATCTAGAAACATACTTCTAATAGCGATAACTTTTATTCTGCAAATGAAGTAAATACTGATGTAAATATTTCAGAACACTGTCCCCAGTCAAAAATAAAAATATCTGCACTTAAATCACTAACGTCCAGTGTAGTAAGCAAATCACCTTGCGGTGTATCAGAGAGAGGATTTTGTATACCGCTGTCACTTCCTCCCTATCCTGTTTCAGTCACGAATGGTGTCTGGGAAGAATGTTTTATTAATAAGTCTCTGTGTGAGCTCGAATAATGGTTGACTCTTCTAGAAATGAACGCTCTCGAAATCTTAATAGTAAACCACACCGTGGTGCACAGCTCTTATTCTGTAGCTTCTGCCACTGGAGCTGAACTGAAGAAAACGCTAGAAATCATTTGAACAGAACAAAGAACTATATCGAAACTCTCTAGCGTACAAGGTTGCACGAAACCATGTAAGTTCTGTGCGTTTCACACATCCATTTATATATCAGAGGCAAAGTATTACCATACTCTGGGAATGAACTTGGAAAGAGCTTTTGGTAGAATTCTGCCTCGCCATTCATGACAAGGTCCTAGTGGAGATGTTTTGCCACTACCTTTGTCCGACCCGTTACGAAGTGTGTATCTGTGTCATGTAGGTGGGTGTGATGAGTGGTTGAACAATCTAGTATTGGTTTTGTGCTGCTGGTGATGAAAGGAAGGGAGAGAAAGTAACCCAGTGCTTTTACACAGCCTATTGCTTTCGAATAGCGCCAAGGAGGCCGCTGAATTTAATGTCCCCACACGACGAACGAATCATCATTAACAGTGTCACGCGCGCTCACTACATTGGACACTGTGGAAAAGTCTCTCATTTAATCAAGGACAATTGTGCAAAGTCTAGTGATCAGGAACTTTAACTTAACATCCCTCCTCCCGTTTGCGGTTAACTCAAAGGGAAAGCAGCCAACAGCACGAGTCATACCTGGCGGTCACCCATCCAAGTACTAGCCACGCTCAACATTGCTTAATTTCTATGATCTAATGAGAGCGGTGTATTCAGCGACGCAAAGCCGTTGCCTTATTTACATATATTGTAAGGAGACTGTCAGAACTCTCCATTACATTGATTAAATATTAAGTAAGGCTATTCTTTGCACTGTGTAAGATTGGAAATAAATAAGCACTCAGATATCGATAGTAGCAATCTGAGGGCGAAACATGGGAGTGCGATTCTAAGTATTATCGTGAGACGAGTCAGTAAGGTCGGTCGAGACCTCGGGGACAGAAGACGTGTCTCGCTGCCCTCGCTCAAGGCCTGATTTCATTCATATGACCAGGAGAGATTTAGATGGCTTAACTACGCTTGAAGATGGAATTCAAGGTAAAAGTCGCTAGTATAGCGCAAAGTGCAATTGCAGGGTTAGGCTCGTGACTGCTAATCCGAGTTTGCAATAATCCTACGTTTTGCTTGTCAGTTAAAGAAGCCTCCTTGTCCTCCAAATAATAATAACTGTCCTCCACACCTAATTCAAAACAATGCTGTAGTTATTAAATGTTAATGTAACTTTGAAATTGAAATAATGTGTTAATCTGACACTCAGCCATTATTGATACTTAAGTCATTGTCAGACATTTCACCATTATTAATACCTGTCGAACTATTACTGGTCATGATGATTTCTGAAGTTTTTAAATAGACTTAATGTATGAAATCCCTTCTTACAAGGTATTTAGTAGTTAACAGGACCTAAGCAAACTCCTGTGGCCGCGCGGTTCTAGGCGCTTCAGTCCGGAACCGCGCTCCTGCTACGGTTGCAGGTTCGAATCCTGCGTCGGGCATGGATGTGTGTGATGTCATTACGTTAGTTAGGTTTAAGTAGTTCTAAGTCTATGGGACTGATGACATCAGATGTTAAGTCCCATAGTGCTTAGACTCATTTGAACTCCTTTTTACTAAATTCATTCTTAGTAACAATAAGCTTTAGCCGCTGCTGTTGCATGCTGCTGCGAATTGCTGTAAACCACTTGGAAAAAGCCGTCTTCTAAAGAGTTGAGGGCAAATCTTAGGGCCAAAACAGAGAGAATGACACACCACAACATGTCATGTACTCTAATCCAGTAAATTCCGTTGCACAAGTCAGGTTCTGTATCACCAGTAAATTCTTATTCAAATACGCAGTAGCATAGCTTAGATATTAATTCTTACTGGTTCATTTGTTCCCGTAGTTTTTCTTTTTCAAATACGCAGCCACATAGCTCATCCAAATGTTAGTTTTAAGCTTTTAATGTAACGATCTGTTGAGGAATTAAATGACAGTGAAACCGACACTCTTACACCACGCACACAGTGTTATGCAGGTTAGATTTCGATTATTGATAGCTCAGGTTGCTTATGGAGTCCATTTTCACATACGAACATAGGCTTTATTTGTTGTAGTTATGTTGTATATTTGTTACTGTTAAAATACTATGTCTGAAAGAACAGACAAAATATATAGACATATAGTTAAGGCGATGTTGGCCAGTGATCGCTGCAGTGCATATGCACACGAAGTTCGGACTCTTACGGGAATCGGCGAGATGCTGCGAGTAACGAGGCTAATGAACAGGAGCACTACACAAGTAGTGTGTGGCATAGATTGAGAATTTTTGTCTGACTAGGTGTGCAAGGGTAGTCTATACGGTTGTGGTGACCACTGTGTCCAGATGTAGTAGCCAGCGAACCTGCCTAGTAAGCAGGAGGCCGGGGTTCGAATCCTGGTCCAACACAAATTTTCAGCTTGTTCCCTTGTGTCTTGATATTAGAGTTTGTTACGTTCCTGCTCGGTTTGGACATGGACTGTTTGTGAATGTAAGTCCGGATATGCCCAAAACCAAAGAAAAAGAGCCATTAAGTATAACGTATAGACCCATGAACCAAATAAATCACGTGAACTAGAAAATTAATTATACAGTGAATACTTATTTTCTTCATAGCTCAACGATTCACGGCGAAAGGAAACTGAACGTAAGTGAACTTAATCTCATCAGTTCTCTCGCCAAACATAAAGATGTGTAAAAGCAATGTAGCTTACAGCCCTGTGCAGTGTAGTGAGCATGTGGACCGTATTTGTTAGAAACACTCACATAGACAAAGCCTCAGATAAGCACAGTTTGCGTCTCTGCCAGCTGCGACAAGCTGAAACGAATGCAAATAAATGCGCGACATAATATTTGTATCGATAAGAATTTTGCTGAAGTTAGTTGTCAGTATGAGGTCCCTAAGGATTTTTATTAACTGCTGAAGGCAAATAAGACGATTCATATCAAGATATCATATTCGGATAAAAATAGAAGTAAAAAGCTTCAAAGAGCCAAGATTGTTATTACTCAGCGTTTATTTAGATCAACGGTTTCAGCAAACTAAGTTGTCATCTTAGAATCTTACGCGTTACATTTCAATGCATTTCGACCAGGCGAACACTGCATAATGTGTGCATGGTCGAGATGCATTGGAATATATTCTATAAGATCCTAGATGGGAACTTAGTTTGCTGAATCCGGTAATCTAAATAAACGCTCTGAAATAGTGATCTTGGCTGTTTGAAGTTTTTTCTTCTATATTCATATAAATCTATAACGCCCCCATAGTTGAAGGACGTCTATTTGCTGAGTGAAAATCGGCATAATTTGTACAAATAGGAAAGAGTGTGGCAAGGTAAAGTAACTAACAATAATATTTGAATGTAAATCTACGTAAATGACTCCCAGAATATAGCTTAACCAGATTAGTACATGTAACGCAAGTGGTCAGAAAACACGTGACACACCGAGTTCCAATACGTATGAGCCGGCCGCTGTGGCAGAGCGGTTCTAGGCGCTTCAGTCCGGAATCACGCTGTTGCTATGGTCGCAGGTTCGAATCCTGCCTCGTGCATGGATGTGTGTGATGGCCTTAGGTTAGTTAGGTTTAATTAATTCTAAGTCAAGGGAACTGATGACCTCAGATGTTAAGTCCCATTGTGTTTACAGTCATCCAATACGTATGAAAGTGAAGCAAAATATATGATGTGCCGGAAGTCTTTCCCTGATTATAATCAAGCATACGGCAGAAAATGAAACAAAGACACATGTCATTTATCTTGAAGTTCGGGTAACATATTCAAGAATTTTTGTCCACACACACACACACACACACACACACAATTAATAAATTTCGATGTGTGCTCCTTTCGTTATCCGAAGGATATCCGGGCTATGTTCCAACATTTCACGAGGGAGGGATATGCTTCTTTCGTGGCCCGAAGGATATCCCGGCGATATTCCAACATTTCATGAGGGTGGATGTTATGCTGGTAGTAGTTCTGTGCCGTAATGCTACGGTGTCGTTCACTGGTGTTTGGTAAACGTGGTCCTTAACCGAACCCCAGAGGAAGAAATCCGGTTGCGTTACGTCCGGTAATCGTAGAAGTCAGTTGATAGGACCACTACACTCGATCCATCTTCCCGGAAATGGTGTATCCAAATAGGAACAATCATCTAACTTCCAACTAAGTGGCGCACCATCTTGTTGGAAAATTACGTCTGCAATCTCCTGAACCTGTGGCATAACATGTAACTGCAACATATAAAGACAGGTATTGGCTGTGATTGTCGTTTCAAAGAAGGAAAAAGGTCCTATGATTTTGCAGGACCACACCATAGTTCACCTTAGGGCTGTCTCTGACGGTCTCAAACACAGCGTGAAGATTCTCGGATCCCCAAATCCTAGCACTGTGTCGGTTGATAATACCGTTCAAATGAAATGTGGCATCATTTGAGCAAAGGACACGTTTCAGATAGTCATCATCTTCAGTCTCAGCCAACACGGCAAGAACAATGTCATAGCGAGCACTATAATCTGTTGATTGGAGGGAATGCACGATCTGAACTTTGTACGCACGGAAGAGAAGTTGTTTATGTAGGATGCGGTGCACTGATGTCTTCGGATTCTGCAACTTACGTGAGTCTCTCACTGTTTGAATTATCTGGGCACTATGTCCAGGCCTGCCTGTCCTGGGGAGATCACAGACGCTCCGCTTTCTTAAACTTGGCATACCATATCGTGCTGCTTTTACATGTCGTGGCTGTCTATGGTATGCCGTCTGGACTGTTTTTTATGCTTCTCGTGACACCAGAGGACACAGTGAGCTCTCTCCTCGTTTGAGTACATGGTTTTTTTGGTTTTTTGTTTTTGTTTTTTTTTACAAATGGTGTCCGATTCCGCGGTTGTTACATCACAGGGTCCCGAAACACAAATGAAGCAACAGTAAGTATGCATGTACACAAAACTTGAATATGTCACGTGCAATTCAAGATAAAAAGTAATTTTTTGTGTGATATATTTTATGCCTTATGAATGTCTGTAATCGTGGAACGGCTTCTGGGATAACCAGTATACACATTACTTACAGATCGCAAAAAGCTGATAGATGTCCATTAACAGGGAGTGTGACAACGTAGACCATGCTACCATTGGGATGCTTGAATAGTAAGCAGGTTCTGTACCAACATCTTCTCCTCACAGAAGCACATGACTCAATCTCCACACGGGAGACACGTTGACGACATAAGCATATAGTTACTTCATGATACGAAACAAACAAGTAATTATACACGAATCCAAAACGATTTCCAACAAGCAGGACACAAGAGTACTTCCTTAAGTCTCCACCCCCAGCATTCTCTGTTAGGCGGGCTGTGAGTTGATTAGCCGGCACAGCCGCAGCTCAAAGAACGCTTCCTGGATATCTCACCAATTAACCCGAGATTCGTAGTAGATGCTAGGTACAGAACAACAATCTTTGCAATAGGCCTGTGGCAAATACTACGCGAAATAGACTCTAAGAGAGATGGGTGGTAGGGGAGGACGATGCACCATGAAGAATTATCGGATGGGGCGGAAAAAGTTACATGCACAGACAAACAAATAATTACAGTTTCAGAAAAAAATTTATGATTAATTCAAAAGAAAGAGCTTCGAAAATTATGTGACGAGCGTGTTGGTCAGTCTTTGCCCATTATGCCAGCAGTTATTCGGCTTAGCATTGATGGTTAACGTTGCAGGTAGCCTCCTGGGGGTTATCGTGCCAAATTCAGTGCGAATGGCACGTTAGATCATCTAATTACCGAGCTGGTTGGAGCGACCTTCCCATATTGCTCCCTGGCGACCTTGCTAGCAGAGCTAGAATGAGGTGTGTGTGAAATCTTATGGGACTTAACTGCTAAGGTCATCAGTCCCTAAGCTTACACACTACTTAACCTAAATTATCCTAATGACAAACACTCACAACCATGCCCGAGGGAGGACTCGAACCTCCGCCGGGAGCAGCCGCACAGTCCATGACTGCAGCGCCTCAGAACGCTCGGCTAATCCCGCGCGGCGGTAGAGCTAGAGTTTGGTAAGCACGAAATCAAGCAGCAGAAACTCTCGCCGTGTGGAGGCGGGCACACCAATCTGACTGTCGTTCACCATACGGCCCGACAACCACGACTGGTCATCTGGGCTGTCATTTTGTTCACATCCGTAGGCTTTTGTTCGTCATCCACGGCACCCTTACAGAACAGCCGTACGTAGTTCTGCTGCCTGTTTTCGAGCTTGCTTATTGGCAGGACCCTCCAACCAGCTCGTGATTTTGACGATCTAAGTCAGCAATTGGACAGAGTTTGGCGGGCTATCCCTCAAGAGAACAGTGTCGATCAAAGCCAACCTGAATAATTGCTTACATAAAGCCGGAAGTGGACCCAAGCGTTACTGACTTGCTCAATTTGTGAAGTTCTTCGTCTTAAATAAATCATCCAATTTCTCTAAAATTCTGATCTTTTTTTGTCTGTACATGTACACCACATGTATCGATTTCGGATAGTTCTTTCATGGTGTGACCTTTTTTTCCTCTTAGTAAAAATGAAAATTAAATACTTAGAGGTGAAACTAACAGGCTGCTTTTAAGTTTAGGACCCCATCGACGAGTAGGTCATAAGAGATAGAGCACAAGGCTCGATGGAGGAAGAAATAGGATGGAAGTCAGTCCTGTCCTTTCGTTAAGGGATTTGGGGAAACTGGGCTAATCCTAAATATGGACATCCAAAGCGAGATTTGAACTGCCATCCTCCCAAATGAATGTCAGGCGTTGTACCACTGCGCCGCTTGGCTTGCCTAACCACGTAGATACCTTGTGGATTATGAAGCCGGCCGCGGTGGCCGTGCGGTTCTAGGCGCTCCAGTCCGGAGCCGCGCTGCTGCTACGGTCGCAGGTTCGAATCCTGCCTCGAGCATGGGTGTGTGTGATGTCCTTAGGTTAGTTAGGTTTAAGTAGTTCTAAGTTCTAGGGGACTGATGACCACAGCAGTTGAGTCCCATATTGCTCAGAGCCATTTGAACCATTTTGATTGCGAAGACCGCGAATCAGTCTTCCAGCTCGCGTTATCCGCATTGCTAGCAGCTTCTCGCGTTGGTATAGCAGATTATTGTGCCCCGCTGTTTAATAATGCAGATTATGTACGCGAGGCAGGGCTTTAATTTTTGTTCCGTTTCATATCTGCTGCTGTACGTAAAACAAAAGGAAGAGCAAATTTTCTCCCAATTTTTCTCGTTAGAGAGAGCTTTTACAGCCAGAAACGACAGCGCAGATGACCCCTGGGTTATTAAACGGTGCGCACTTAAGCACCACCTCACAGAAACCGTTTTGGAAGCAGACATAACTGCTCGGTATCTCATCTGCTCATTTCCAAATCGCCTCACCGGCTTAACTAGTACGGCCATTCTGTCAAAGGATATTAAAGAAGGGGGGAAAAGGGGAGCACCCAGCAGAGCGCGTAGTGCCGATCACCGGCCCTTTTTGGCGTATTCTCTTGATTATTTCGTTCCCAGCAGCAGCTCTGTGGAGCTGTTTTTAATCCTCTCTACCGTTCCTGCGTATTATACCGCACCCAATATCGGCGCTAATGCTCAGACATTCCGTTCATGTGCGGTAAATAATGCATCGGTGCGTATAATGCATGCAAACCGAAATCGCTTAATCCCCAGGCGGAAATCATTACCTTTCTCCGTTCCGCGACAGTACACCGATAAATCTCTTGGACATTTCTCAGCAAGCTTTGATAAGCTCTGTTACCTACCACATGTTCTCACCACATGAGGAGCCCACAGTGTTTGCTGTTTTAGGGAAGCTATGTAGGTCAGCTCGTAAAAACAAAAGTAAGTATTATTTTGAGGAGGCGCTTTTTTTGCATCGTCATACATTTCTGAAAAATTACAACTTGGCAGAGTAGCTGTGTTTATTAAAACACGTAGTTTCAGTCAAAGAACAAACCATCATCGAGTACCTATTTACAATGAAAAAGACAATAATTAGGAACAAGGTTATGCATCCAACTATGATCTTTGTATCTAGATAGCTGTTATGCTTTATTACATCAAAATTTTATTTGCTGGGAAGCACTAGATTTATACGTAGGGCAGTATGTTAGGAGGACGAAGCACAAGACGAGACTGAACTAGCATTTTCCATTCTATGTCAAAAACAGTGTCAAAGATTGTAGAACTCAAGCGAAACAAGCTCTCCATGGATAAATCAATAGTAATAGAAGGTGCATATCTGATGTCAAAAATGTATGTACTTCCTTTTATATACACGTCATGTGTGCAAATATGATAATTTGTTAATATGCATGGTGTCTGTTCTTTCAGACATATCCGAAAGAACAACCATTTACTTTTGATTGCACAGCCGTATATGTAAGTGACGAAATTGAAATTCCGACATTAGCCACAATAAGAATTTGAAATTTATTCAATGGCGACAAGAGAAAATTTGTGCCAGACCCGGATTCAGACACGGATTTCTCGCTCTACATGAGCTGTCACCTTAACCACTTCGGCTACCCAGGCACGCTTCCTGTCCAATCCAAATTCCCAAAGTGTCACACACTGCTTACCTAGCGACCCCTCTCCATTACCCTCAGTGCTCGCAGACTCACATTGATCCCCGCAAGAGATCAGATGAAGAGCGCATCTGCACTGAATGATCATTATTTGCTGTTAAGGCGTACATATGAGTATTTCAAGATAATGGACAAGAGACTCTACATCTACATCTACGTGATTACTCTGCGATTCACAATAAAGTACCTGGCAGAAGGTTCAATGAACCACCTTCAAGCTGTTTCTCTACCGTTCTACTCCCGAACGGGGCGCGGGAAAAACGAGCACTTACATTTTTCTGTGCGAGACCTGATTTCTCTTATCTTGTCGTGATGATCATTTCTCCCTATGTAAGTGGGTGCCAACAGAATGTTTTCGCAATCGGAGGAAAAAACTGGTGATTGAAATTTCGTGAGAAGATCCCGTCGCAACGAAAAACTCCTTTGTTTTAATGATTGCCACCCCAATTCACGTATCTTAAGTGTCGCACTATCTCCCCTATTTCGCGATAATACAAAACGAGTAGCCCTTCTTTGAACTTTTTCGATGTCATCCGTCAGTCCCACCTGATGTGAAACCCACATTTCACAGCAATACTCCAGAATAGGGCAGACAAGTGTGGTGTAAGCAGTCTCGTTAGTAGATCTGTTGCAACTTCTAAGTGCTCTGCCAATGAATCGCCGTCTTTGATTTGCTCTACCCACAACATTATCTATGTGATCGTTCCAATTTAGATCAATTGTAATCCCTAAATATTTAGTTGAATCTACAGCCTTCAGATTTGTGTGACTTTTCGCGTAATCGAAATTTAGCGTATTTCTTTTACTACTCATGTGAATAACTTCACACGTTTCTTCATTCAGGGTCAATTGCCACTTTTCGCGGCACACAAATAGATTATCTAAATCATTTTACAATTCGTTTTGGTCATCTGATGACTTTACAAGACGGTAAATGACAGCATCATCTGCAAATAACCGTGGACGGCTACCCACATTGTCTCCCATGTCGTTAATATAGATCAGGAACAATAGAGGGCCTGTAACACTTCCTTTGGGAGCGCCGGATATTACTTCTGTTTTACTCGATGACTTTCCGTCTATTACTGCGAACTGTACTTTTCTGACAGGAAATCACAAATCCAGTCGCACAACTGAGGCGATATTCCATAGGCACGCAATTTGGTTAGAAGACGCTTGTGAGGAATGGTGTCTAAAGCCTTCTGGAAATCTAAAAATACGGAATCAATTTGACATTCCCTGTCGATAGCAATCATTACTTCATCAGTATAAAGAGCTAGTTGTGTTTCACAAGAACGATGTTTTTTGAATCCGTGCTTTGTGTCAATAAATCGTTTTCTTCGAGGTAATTCATAATGTTCGAACACAATATATGTTCCAAAACAATACTGCAAATCAACATTAGTGATATAGGCCTGTAATTCAGTGTATTACTCCTATTTCACATTTTGGATATTGGTGTGACTTGAACAATTTTCCACTCTTAGGTACGGGACTTTCTGTGAGTGAGCGATTGTATATAATTGCTAAATAGGGAGCTATTATATCAGCATACTCTGAGAGGAAGCTGACTGGCATACAATCTGGACCGGAGGCCTTGCTTTTATTAAGTGATTTAAGCTGCTGTGCTACACCGAGGATATCTACTTATATGTTTCTCATCCTGGCAGTTGTTCTTGATTGGAATTCAGGAATATTTACTTCGTCTTCTTTGGTGAAGGCGTTTCAGAAAACAGTGTTTAATAACTCTGCTTTAGTAGCACTGTCATCAGCGACTTCACAGTTGTTATCACTCAGTGAAGGTATTGACTGCGTCTTGCCACTGGTGTGCTTTATGTATGACCAGTATATCTCTGGATTTTCTGCCTGATTCCGAGACAGAGTTTCATTGTGGAATTT
This sequence comes from Schistocerca serialis cubense, assembly GCF_023864345.2. Lineage (NCBI taxonomy): Eukaryota > Metazoa > Arthropoda > Insecta > Orthoptera > Acrididae > Schistocerca > Schistocerca serialis. Next base: position 504,835,102 of record NC_064645.1, read on the forward strand.
ATTAAAAGCATCTCGCATTGACGTACGCGCTATATTTTGAACTTCTGCAAAACTTTGCCAATCTTAGGAATTTTGGGTTCAATTTTGCATTTGGCATGCTTTGTTCTTTGCTTCTGCAAAAGCAATCTGAGCCGTTTACTGTACCATGGGAGATCAGTACCATCACTTATTAATTTATGTGGTATATATCTCTCAATTGCCATCGATACTATCTCTTTGAAATTATTCTACATCTTTTCTACGCTTCGTGATCAGATCGGAAGGAGTGTAGACTGTCTCTTACAAAGGCGTTAAGAACATTTTTATCAGCTTATTTAAATAGATATTCTTTGCATTTCTTTTTGATGGTTGTGGGTGTTACGGTATTCAGCCTAGCAGGAACTGCCTTATGGTCGCTAATCCCTGTATTCGTCATGATATTCCCTATTCGACCAGGATTATTTTGTATATGCATAGTGCGACAAGTTAGGAATTTGGGTTGGAAGGGAAGCTTGCTCACATAGCCGATGTTGTTAAGTTGACCTCTCACGTAAAGTGGAAAATCCGGTGTGGCACAAAATATCACTTATCGCTATTGAATTTCTTTAAGTGCCTCATTGCAGCTGATGCCGGAACTTCAGTTTAGTTATGAAACGCAGTCAAATACCCTATGTCGTACGGGCGAAATACAAGACCAGATTGAAGTGGCTAAAACCATACTCCATGGATAAATCGATCTTGTACAAGGTGTACTCTTGTGGCACAAAGAATGGAATTATAGAAAACAAGTCAAGAAAATTAAGAAAAAATATTTGCGTGCATTGCGATAATGGGTCGAAATCATAAAATGTTCATCGCTCACATGCATTACATCGGAGCACTGGACACCCCTACTGTCAATGTGCAGGCGGAACAGTTGATGCAAGCACGTCCTATTTAAGCACAAAGCGTATGATGAAAGCAGAGTCAAATTTTTAAAAAGGCTCTCGAACCTTGGTCCCTGCTTGAAGCCCTGCCCCTCAGTTCTTGGAGATACAACCAGGAAAGCACAAGACGCCATAGCCAAGTTTTTAGCGCACGGTAAAATAAAAGTAAAAGACGTACGTTGATTTTACTTAAAAAACCGAAATAAATACGCAAAGCGGCATGCAACAGCCTTCAAATCGGCACGAATTGTTCTACATATTTAGTTGTGTAAATACTAGTAATTAGCATTTCAATACAACTGCATAAAATACGTAGGAGTAATGCTGTCTACATTCTGTATGTCAGGAAAGATCATGCAGCAGGTTTCTCATTCAGAAATCGTTCTTAAATTTCTGCTGTTGGTAAAAAGCAGAGTAAAAAGCAGCAACATCCATGAGCATGTGTTGGAGTTTGACAGTGGAAGGACCGTGATCTATTGGGACTGTGATTTATTGTCGCCGAAACTGCTAGGAATCCCACAACTGTCATACGAGTTGATGGGTTCAAGAGTCCCACGCTCAGTGTCATGCGGGATTTCAGTGACACCAAATGTCTAACCCCGAGAGGGCAGACACATTTTTCGCGCTGGCGTGCAGGATCGCACAACGACTACATATACCTTGACACAGAAAATGGGATTCTACGCATCAAGACAAGAATCCCCCGGACAATTTGTCGACGTCTGGGGCACAATGGACTGTCAGCACGGCGACCATTGATGACATTTCCCATGACGTGGAAGCAGAAAGATGGGTGCTGACGATAAGGCTCCGAACGCCTTCACTGGTTACGTGAATGACATCAGGCAGTGTTTTCAGACGAGTTCCGTCTGTATGATGGAGAACGAATGTCTCCAGATTACATTCGTCATCGTCACACAGGCCCAACATTTGGCTTGATGGTAGGGGATGCCCTTGAGTATGAACACGTCTGGTTCACATAGCAAGTAATTTTGATAGCAGTCGTTTCATGACTGGCACGTTAAAGTCAGTGGCTGTACCTATCTGTCAACAAGAAAACGCAAGACTGCATGTTGCCATTGCTGCCATGACCTACTCTGTTGCCCCAGTTAGCACGACGTCCAGATCAACGTTCTGCGAATCTCCCACCGATTAGAAACATCTGCTCATGGGTTTCCAAGAGACTGGCATGCCACTGCTCGTAAGCTGCTATGACTGATGAACTCAGGCATTGCATTGAAGCAACATGGAATAATGTGCCCGTATGTGTCATCAAAGTTCAGCTAAACTCGGTACCCAGCTGCATTAGAGCCACTGTTGCTTCCATAGATGGTTGCCGTGTGTATTACATCGTTTAATATGTACTCGTATATCCTCAAATTAATTATTAATTTAAACATATATTCTTCCTACTAATCAGACTAATCCAAAAGAACAGACATCATTTTTGATCCAGCATCCATTGGGAATTAAGACACAAAGAAATTACAGACATTTGCTGCGAGTGGGAATTGAGTGAAATCATGGGAGGAAGATGGAAATTTGTGCCAGATCAGGATTCGAATCTAGACTCCTGCTTGCTAGGCAGATACTCTGACCACTGATCCACATGGACACAGTGGTCATTGCAATTGCACGGACTACCCTAGCACACCTGCCATCAGACTCAAATTCTCAACTTATCCGCTCACTACTAAGTAGTGCCCCTTACCCATTATTCTCATTATTCACACAATTTTGCCGACTCCCGAGGCTCGAACTCTTACGGGAATCGGGGAATTCTCGCGAGTAATGCGGATAATGGGCAAGGGACACTGTATTAATAGTGTGTGGATAAGTTGAGAATTTGAGTCTGACGCGAGGTGTGCTATGGTAGTCCGTATAATTGCAATGACTAATGTGTCCGTGTTGCTCAGTGGTCAGAGCACCTACCTAGTTAGCAGGAACTAGGGTCGAATCCTGATCCGATACAAATTCTCAACTTTCTCCATCGATTTCAATCAGTGCCCATCCACAGCCAGTATTTGTAGTTCCTAGGTATCTTAAATTCACAAAAGGTAAAATTTCGTTACCTGCTGTCTTCGTGGTGTTGCAGCATTGTTGGTCAGCAGAGTGTGTCATGTAGTATAAATGTATTTCTCTAATAAATTTGGTACCAAACTTAAAACGTCTCTCCCAAAATGTTTGTATGAAGATGGCCAAACGTTACTTTTCTACATTAAAAAATATTTTAACTTGTGACGGTCCAGAAGTATGTATACGATATGAGAGAAGTAAATAAATAAAAAATACAAGGTTTAACACTGTCATCAACAAAACAAATCCAAAAGTAGAACATAATAAGATACGTAATAAGAAGTAAGGTAAGATCACCTAAATACAACAGGAAAGCAACAAATATGTATTTTTGAAAGCAGAAGAGTAACTATTAGGAAAAAATTGTAAATGTTAGAGAGTATAAGGTGCTTTAAAATGACACTGCATTTAACTCTTTAAAAGTACGAGTGTACACTAGAAGAAAAATAAAACAGTGTATCATTTTCTGAACTGAAATTCTGAATATGATACAGATGGTCCAAAGTAAGATACATAAGTGGTAGTGTATTGCGCAGTGAAGCTACAAGGCTGAGGTCTTAAAAACTGAGCTAGAGAACACACACATCAATACATACGTCTAACCAGGATTTTTTAATGCTATAAAGCCAACCAGCAGTCGTTAGGAACCGTATAATTGTAAACAGTTTCTACCCATTTCTGGTTGACTTTACAGTATTATACGTAATATATGGCCTGCAATACAAAAATAAGACATACCACAAAAGAGAATCACTTTGTTATTCTTTTTATGAATACCAAAAGGCCCATTAAACACAAAGTAGGTTTCACATTTGATTTTTCCCACCCCAGTAGAAACATCAGGAAATGGCATACTTCCTTTTAATAAGAGAAATCTTTCTTTTTTCATTTAATTAGAAAACTGTTTTGTCCTTGTCCACAGACTCTGGAGCCATAACTTCTAGGTTCTTTTCCGGTACTTTCCTTGTATGGTGCAGACATATCTGTAGCTGCAAGAACTCCTCTTTCCTCCTCGAAATTTTGCCAAGATATAAGCTCCTCCATCTACGTCTGCTGGATCAGGCATTACATTAGGATTTGGTGCAGAGTCTCGAAAAATATCACCACTATCCGTGTTGTTGTCACTCTTCAAAGAGATGTCGGAATCAGACTCAGTCTCCTGAGTTTCCTTTCTCTTTTGTATACTTCCCGCATCTCTGGTCACAGACGTACCCTTCTGTCTCTCCTGCTTTTGGCCTAATCCTTTTTTTGTGGAGACTTTCCTTTTTCAGCATTGAGTTTACTGCTCGAGATGTGGTCCCCTGCGGTTGTGTTGCTGGAGTATGGGAAGGGCGGCAACCCACGCTACATCACAGCGGTTGGTGCCTGGGACAATTTTAGGACTACATTGTTTCATATTTTGCAATGGAGCGTATCATGTTTGTGCACTAGCTTGACTGCTTAATAATGTTTCCTCACAATAAATGTGACAGTAATGAATAATTCAGCAAATAGAGCACAATTTTCTGTAGATGCAAAAATTTGGTGATGATGATGTTTGGTTTGTGGGGCGCTCAATTGCAAAGTCATCAGCGCCAGTACAAAGTCCCAATTTTTACGCAGCCCAATTTTTACCCAATCCAATCTAGCCACTGTCACGAATGATGATGATGCGGATGAAATGATGAGGACAACAAAAACACCCAGTCCCCGGGCAGAGAAAATCCCCATCACGGCCGGGAATCGAACCGGAGACCCTGTGATCCAAAAATTTGGTAGGTGCATAGTCATTAGTTGCATAAATGTGGCAAATGTTCTAGCAATGTGTGCATATTTATTTTCGATCTGAAAGTAATGTGCAAAACAAATATGAGTAAATACTCCCAAACAATGGCACATAACTAACAGTAGGAACATTAATGACAGGTATTGGTTTCTTATGAACAGACTGGGTGTGTATCATTTTGGAAATTTTTTACTGTATCAAGTTTAGGGCAGCTTATGCTAAAAAGAAATGTTAGACGTTCTGTTGGTTACCTGTTGATTCCCCTTCATTGTAACAAGAGTGCACCTGTGGGCTCCATGAAATTTCCTGAGGCACAAGAGATGTCAGGGAGATTGTGCAGACAACGTCTTCTATTCAGCTGTGATTATATCTAAGACCATCGGAGGATAGTACTTATAAACATCTTAACTTTCTGCAATGTGCCCGTCACGCTAGTTCCGCGTTTCAGCGAGGCACGTAACGATTTCCAAAACGACTTCCAAGTGTCACATTTGAACTGTCTCAAGAATCACTTGATCCTGGCATCGCCACGATTGCATTTTAGGTGATTTCGTATGTGGGTGGTGTTTAAATTCTCGTAACCCTGACCTTTTAAAAATCAATAGCGTGAGAGCATTCTGTGGTTCGTATTTCCAGAGGTTGCATATTGCGGAGAATGGTAACCAATTTTCCTGTAATGGTTACAGGAACTATCCTCTCCAACACGTTCAATAACTAGTCATTCACGTTACACCCAACGCAATTGGGGGGGGGGGGGGAGAGGGGGGGGGGTAATTGTAATAATATTCCCAGTCACTTTTGTCACAAGTTTGCCTGTACCAGCTGTCTGCAATGGATACGGGGAGTTTGCCACCAAAGCAATGGGAAGGGAATAATGATCGGGCCCCACTGAGTGTGGAAAGTCTTGAAAGACATTTCAGACATTTATTAGAGCGAGAGATGGAGAACAGTTGTTCGGTAGAGTGAGAGTGTATCGTTCGGAAACGGTCATTTAACAAATCAAAGTTTTGGAGTCCTATTAGAGTGTTATTGCATCACACAGTCCTCTCTTCATTATATCCTTGTGTCGCTAACAAAGAGTAGCATCAGAAAATGCAAATGCGCGCAATCAGTGCGTGTGAACACTGCGTTATATGCCCACAGAAAAAGAAGGTGGTGTACTAAGAGTAAGATTCCATTATTTATGATCTTTATGAAGATGATTTTAATCAGTCAATGTAGCCTCAAATTTGATACGCTCCATTGCAAAATATGACACAGTGAATTCCTAAAAGTGGTACACTGTCACTTACGGCCCAGATGATCTTCACGTAAAGGGTATTAAATGATTATACTTGGGTTGCATTGGGTACCGATGTCTGTCATCAGCATGGGTATGAGAGGTGACCCCCACGGAGATACACTCTTCCGTTCTTTATGGCAAAGAAGTAAACAGCCTCCGATCTTGAGGAATTTCTAGATATCTCTGAAATAGGTACATTGCCAAATGATGGAGACTCCTGGCTGGAGACTGGTGTGATAGTATATATCTTCCCATCGTATCCCAGACATGGTCTATGGGTGGCCAATGGAGGGACTGATCAGGCAAGCCTAGGTTCTGTACATTACTCAACGCGTTTGTAGTGTGAACTGCGGTACTGGGGTGCTGTATCATCCTGCTGGATTACAGATGGCAATAAGCTTCATATGTACGCCCTCTGGGCGTGCTGTGTTGCAATCTCCACCTCCTAAGTTCCATTATTTGCTCATTATATTCTTTATTTGTAGGAATGGCATTTTTCTGTACCGAAATTTAATTCGCATAAAGACTTTTAACGACATATACTACAAGCATGAAAGTACTGGGTTATCAGTTCTGTCGAAGTGTTCATAGTGTAGCATTTTACGTCAGTGTAGCTGAATGAGATCGTCTCGGTAGAAAAATGAGAGTCGTTGTTATTGGTCAACGCTGGGGAGACCCACGAACTGAAAAATGGTTCAAATGGCTCTGAGCACTATGGGACTGAACATCTGAGGTCATCAGTCCCCTAGAACTTAGAACTACTTAAACCTAACTAACATAAGGACATCACACACATCCATGCCCGAGGCAGGATTCGAACCTGCGACCGTAGCAGTCACGCGGTTCCGGACTGAAGGGCCTAGAACCGGTCGGTCACCCGCTGTGATGGTCTCCGCAATTAAATTTATGTTGGGATGTAGCTAACGATAATAATATTCATGAAAAAAGACTGACTTTAAAACGTATGTGACTGTTTATTCGGGCAGTAGCAGCCACCTGATCCCTGAAAATTGCGTATAAGATCGCATTTCAATGTACCCCGACCTCGAGTGATCGTCACGAAGCTTGAGAATGTACTAAATTTTATTCAGTGCACCTGCCGGCTTCTTTAAACTTCGTATAGTTTTAATCTCTCTATGGTTGTGGAGCATGTAACCTCAGATGCATGCAGATAGAATGTATTTTATTATGTGAAAGATTGCAAACATCCTCGGACTCTGCTTACTAAAGTTGATTATTAATCCAACATAAATGATCGATTTCGGACTACACATTCCATCATCGCATGTGTCTTTGAATAGATAAAAATCTGACTGGTTTCCGAGTAATAAACGTCCTGTGGATCGCACTGGTAGTTCCAGACCTTATCTGCTGTGATGATGCGAGTGTTCAATAACGCGTGACCTCAGTGCTTCGAGCAATTCCACAAGAAGCGTTTGCTGCCAGTTTGCAACAGCTTTGCTGATGTCAGATGTGTGTTGTAACAAACAGTGATTACTTTGAAGCAAAGAGGAGGTATTTTGTTTGTAACTCTTGTTTCCATTATTTTCAGAAGCCATGTACCTAATTTTTCAGACTCACTTTATATTAACACAGTAAATTAAGTACTGACACTATACTATTCTTCATTATGTACGTAAGACAGTGCGGCTCACAAACCCTTGGAGTTCTCTAGAACATTTTTTGGACTCCCTCAAGAGCCAATCTACGTGCGACCTTTTCGCACGAAGTGTGCTCTGATGGGGCCGAGGATTTCTCAGTAGAAACTGTCTGGCGCAGTCGTGACGTGCGTCATTCCGCGGCAGCGCTTTTCATACAGTATGCGCTCTGTAAGGACGCAGTGCGGGAGACGAATCGTTAGCGAGCGCTGAGCCCTGAGCGCTGCTGGCTCTTATCTCCAGCTGCCATGCGGGTAGCGGCTACCCTCTCCGCCAATCCAGCGGACACTAGAAGCGTTTTGCCCTGGCAGACATTTTTCAAGCTGACGTGGCTATTCGGGTGCTTTTCATACGTCCTGCTACCCCCGCTACTCACTGTGCAGATCCTCTTATGGATTCTACCGGCCTTGCGATATGGTGAAGGCCACAAGGAATGCAACAAGATGTGCTTACCTTTTTTTTCAAATTCGCATTTACTTTTGGCATTAACACGAGTCCCAACTGAGAATTTAGTGCCTTCTTTTAACAGGTAACACTAAGATTCAGCGTCCGCTCCGGTAGCTGAGTGGTCAGCGCGACAGACTGTCAGTCCATAGGGCCCGGGTTCGATTCCCGGCTGGGTCGGAGATTTTCTCCGCTGAGGGACTGGGTGTTGTGTTGTCCTAATCATCACCATTTCATCCCCATCGACGCGCAAGTCGCCGACGTGGCGTCAAATCGAAAGACTTGCACCAGGCGAACGGTCTACCCGACGGGAGGCCCTCGTCACACGACTTTTCATTTCATTACTAAGATTCAGCATACTTGGCTGTTGAGCGGGATAGCTGACCTCAGGGGAAAACAGTAGCGTCATTCACAGACCAAGAACTATCACAGCAATTTATTTAATAAAAAATATTTACTGGTACAGCAAAATATGTAAAGGAATTTCCTTTATTAATTAAGGAAAATAACAGTCAGCTTACTGAGGAAGTTAAAACAACAGAAGGAATTATTACCAATTCTTAGAGGTTCTATTCGTTTAGTTTACACTAATTCATCCAGAGAGGTCTATCTTTATTACAAGTATTTCATTTCGAAACCGTGAAGTTGACTGATTTGACAAATTAAAAAAAATTAACATCAAAAACTGGGAATTAAATACACTACTGGCCATTAAAATTGCTACACCAAGAAGAAATGCAGATTATAAACGGGTATTCATTGGACAAATATATTATACTAGAACTGACATGTGATTACATTTTCACGCAAATTGGGTACCTAGATCCTGACAAATCAGTACCCAGAACAAATACCTCTAGCCGTAATAACGGCCTTGATACGCTTGGACATTGAGGCGTGCCAGGTACAGCTGCCCATGCAGCTTCAACACGATACCACAGTTCATCAAGAGTAGTGACGCGTATTGTGACAAGCCAGTTGCTCGGCCACCATTGACCAGACGTTTTCAATTGATGAGAGATCTGGAGAATGTGCTGGCCAGGGCAGCAGTCGAACATTTCCTGTATCCAGAAAGGCCCGACAAGGACCTGCAACATGCGGTCGTGTATTATCCTGCTGAAATGTAGGGTTTCGCAGGGATCGAATGAAGGGTAGAGCCATGGGTCGTAACACATCTGAAATGTAACGTCCACTGTTCAAAGGTGACCGAGACGTGCAACCAGTGGCACCCCATACCATGACGCCGGGTGATACGCCAGTATGGCGGACGAATACACGCTTCCAATGTGCGTTCACCGCAATGTCGCCAAACACGGATGCGACCATCATGATGCTGTAAACAGAACCTGGATTCATCCGAAAAAATGACGTTTTGGCATTCGTGCACCCAGGTTCGTTGTTGAGTACACCATCGCAGGCGCTCCTGTCTGTGATGCAGCGTTAAGGGTAACCGCAGCCACGGTCTCCGAGATGATAGTCCATGCTGCTGCAAACGTCGTCGAATTGTTCGTGCAGATGGTTGTTGTCTTGCAAACGTCCCCATCTGTTGACTCAGGGATCGAGACGTGGCTGCACGATCCGTTACAGCCATGCGGATAAGATGCCTGTCATCTCGACTGCTAGCGATACGAGGCCGTTGGGATCCAGCACGGCGTTCAATAGTACCCTCCTGAACCAACCGATTCCATATTCTGCTTACAGTCATTGGATCTCGACCAACGCGAGCAGCAGTGTCGCGATACGATAAACCGCAATCGCGATAGGCTACAATCCGACCTTTATCAAAGTCGGAAACGTGATGGTACGCATTTCTCCTCCTTACACGAGGCATCACAACAACGTTTCACCAGGCAACGCCGGTCAACTGTTGTTTGGGTAAGAGAAATCGGTTGGAAACTTTCCTCGTGTCAGCACGTTGTAGGTGTCGCCACCGGCGCCAACCTTGTGTGAATGCTCTGAAAAGCTAATCATTTGCATATGACAGCATCTTCTTCCTGTCGGTTAAATTTCTCGTCTGTAGCTCGTCATCTTCGTGGTGTAGCAATTTTGCTGGCCAGTAGTGTAACTTGGTAGAAACAACAACGAATAAAATTTTAAGAATTTAAAACCTTGAAATTAAACGATTTGATAAAAGAATTATTCAAACATGAAACACCAAAATCTAAGGCGAATATAGTCATGCAGTGCTCAGATCAGCTGGTTAAATTATACCAAGCTCAGTACGAAGCAATAGTAACTTTGCCGGCACAACGCACGCAGACGTAACGGCTCAAGGTACAAAGGCCGGGAGTGCCCGCCAAAAGCTATCTAACAACCGCCCGGGTCAGACAGGGTATTGCAGAAATCTATAACAAACAAAAACTAAAATTAGGTTACACAGTTACTGGCCGAATAGCGCTCACCAATACACTACCAGAAAGAAACGGCAAGCAAGAGCTGCGTGGTGCTAAAAGAAACGAGGCTAGCCCGAGCAAAGGCTAATTCTAACAGTAAAATCGCTTGGCACTTCTCAGTACTATATGAATAAAATTTCCTTAGGTATTAATACAAATAAAAGAAACTTTGGCTTACTTCTAATTAATTAAGTAAAACTCATAGATTATTTTGTGACATGCCAGGCTATCATGAACTTAAATATCCATTTTAAATGTTTTACAAATAGCGACAAGAGTGTAATTACGGCTTTGGAGAAATTTCAGGAGGCCGCTGCTACTGAGGGTAATACAAACACCGTCCAAACAGGCCCTTAGGGCTCAACAGTACCGACCGGCCGCCATGTCATCCTCAGGCCTTAAGCGTCACCGGATGCAGATGCAGAGGGCATGTGGTCAGCACACCGCACTCCCGACCGTTCTCAGTTTTCGTGACTGGTGCCCCTACTTCTGCATCCTCAATTGGCCTCACAGGGGCTGAGTGCACCCCGCTTGCACAGAGCACTCGGCACACCCGGATGGTGACGCACCCAAGTGCTAGTTAAGCCCGACAGCGCTTGACTTCGATGATCTGAGGGAACCTATGTTACCACTGCGGCAAAGCCGTTGGGTTTATTGAGGAAATAGGTTAGAGTTGCCTGGGCTGCAAATTAATGGCCGTTATAACAAAAGAAATAGCAGAAACAGGAAGTTCAACTTCAGATCATGCTTATAATGAAAGCGGCATTGCTCTCGCCCCCATGAGCTCGCGATGTAACGTGCTTTCGGAGAGCTTAATCACAATGATTACTTAAGGCAACTTACACAATTACCCGCACAGGAAGCTCCAAATAGAATATCATGAGATTCGAAATTATTAAGGACAGCTCACTATAATACGGCAACCACGGCTCTTATTTCTGTACCAATCCAAACAGTACCGTCCGCTGTGGCCGAGTGGTTCTAGGCGCTTCAGTCCAGAACCGCGTTGCTGCTGCGGTCGCAGGTTCTAATCATACCCCGGGCATGGTGTGTGTGATGTCCTTAGGTTAGTTGGGTTTGAGTAGTTCTAAGTCTAGGGGACTGATGACCTCAGATGTTAAGTCCCACAGTGTTTAGAGCCATTTGAACCATTTGAACCAAACAGTAGCGCATAGACATTTAAGCTCCCGAGCTCTCTCGGTAATTTCACTTCTGGTTGGTTTTTGCTTTAAGCTTAAGCTGAGATAAAACTCTCCTCTTTATCATTCTTTGGGGGGAACAAATCCAATTTTCTGGTACAGCCCAAGTATAAATAATAGTTCGAAACAACTTCTCACAAATTCTGGTAGGACGCTTTGCGACCAGAAACGCAATACTTGTGCACAAATTAATGGCTGAAAGCTCTCACGTAAAACACGAAGATCAACATGTGTTAGAAACACTGCAGGATAGTTCAGACAGTAACTCCACTCCAAGGCAAAAAAACGCCCACAACGTAAAACGGAGTCTAAAACTGCTCGCCAAATGCGTGATAACAGGAACCAGACGTTCGTAACTGGCAGAGAATAGGAACGAATGCAAGGTCCGGGTGGTCTCTCATACGTTAGCTTCCCAGGACATACACTGCCAAAAACAAATAGCTGGCACCCCTCAGTGTTGGACGATCTCACACCGGCCAGCCAGAACACGCTCCTGCCCCAACAACAACAAATCTCTGCAAAATCACGGCCACACCAATGCCTCGTTGGTACCACACCGTGGTTCCTGTCAGCCCTTGCTGTTCGTGGCCGTCCCGCCGCCGAGCCTCAATTCGGCAAAGATTCACGCACGACCACGCAGTCGATAGGTCGAAGCGAGCCGCTCACCCACCCAGTAATACCGTAGATCCCAAAATCCACAACTCACGTGGATAACCTTATAGTAGATTGTTGTTCTGTTCCTGATTTGCTTCTAAAATATCTTTCTGCGCTTAGAGACACTTATTGTCAAGGTTTCCTTGTTGAAAATCACTATCAAATTACTGGGCTAAGTAGTATGCAGCGCACATGCTTAGTAGATCCTGCTAGTTCGGTAAAATCTAGTCGAGCCAGAGCTAGCGAATACTAAATAACGCCTTGCGTTCCTGGGAAGCTTCAGCGAATATTTTGTCTCAAGCAAAAATTAATCCCCATTACGTGATATATCACCCGTAGACGTTTGATGCAAAGACATTGAAACACCGTCTATATAAATTATTTGGCGGACAACCTAGTAAGATCCGTGAGACCATTCACGGATTATGCTGTTGTACATAGGAAAATCTCAAAGACAGACCATTGTAGGGAAATTTAGGAAGACCTACAGAACATCGGCGTTTGGTGCAGCGATTGGTAGTTGAACCCCAACGTAAAAAAATATAGGGAAAAGGGTACGTGTGAGAGTAGGATTCGTGCTCTTCTGTGGAAACTTGATGTGTATAAATGATAATAATAGCAACTTCGTGTCTGCTGATGCTGGTCTTTCTACCAGGCACCAATTTGACGGTTTGAGTGTCCCTAACCACCCAAGTTATACAACCGGGAAAAGGGGACATACAGTTTAACGTGGAATCAGAAACACGTTGAGAGGTGAAGGGTATGTTTAAACAACAACTGCAAAAAAAACTTCTCGGTTTCCAAGCATGCGCTTTACCACTTGACCACGAGGTCCGGCGTATCTATAGGTTTTGATGAGTGACTTTGCAAGTATCAAACTATGGGACATAGATGGTCGAATCTTTTGAATGCGTTGGCTTAGGCGTTTAAAATACGAGGGCTGTCCAGAAAGTAAGTTACGATTGATCGCGAAATGAAAATCACAGTGAAAATCAGAAATGTTTCATTTGTAACACTTAGCTACACCTTTCAGCTACTTCTCTACGTAGTCGCCGTTCTGACTCAGACATTCGTCTTAGCGTTGTACCAAGTTTCCAATACCCTCATCATAGAAGGCAGCCGCCAGTGCTTTCCGCCAATTCTCTACGCTAGACTAAAGCTCGTTGTCTGTGCCAAAACGTTGTCTTCATAGCCAGCGGTTCGTTTGAGCAGAGATGAAACTCAGTGGGAGACAATTACGGGCTGTATTGTGGGTAACCAAACATTTCCAATTGAAACGATGCAGGAACATCTTCATTGCCCCTGCAGAATGAGGCTGAGAATTGTCTTGAAGAAGAAACCGCACGACAGTTATGTAATGTTGGTTGCATAGCTTCAGGGGAAAATTCTCACCAGGCCCTCGTACTTGGCGGGAGACACTATTTTCTATAACATCTTTACGCGATCACTAAGAGCTCAGGAATGAAAGGGCGACATAATTCTACCTAGAGTCATACTAGAGACACTGCCCAACACATCTTTGCAGAGCTTTATCGGATTTTCATAGTCGTTTCCATTTCGCGACCGATCGTAACTTACTTTCTGGACAGCCCTCGTATTTACACCGCCAAGAGGGCACATACCTTAGTATTTGACATAAATTTCAGCTTAATGTCTCTACACGTTCCTCAGAAAAGGCTGTCTTAACAGATGGATGGACAGACAGACCGGCAACAAAGGGCAAAAAATTTTTATTTTACATAACTACGAATTAACAACTTTCGTTTATTTTTCCTTTCCTTGTAAAATGAAATCTTGCTTCTTGCCAAATCGTATGATTCTAGGTCAATAGGTTTTGATGAATGAATTTGTGAGAATCAAAATATGTGACATAAATGGCTTATCTTTCGATTTCATTAACTTATAAGCTCAGATTCTTCACACCGCCAAGGATCCGTAGCCCTTAGTATGTTACATAAATTTTAACTTGATGCATCTACCAGTTCCTGAGAAAAATGTTTCTTAACAATGTGACAGACAAGCAAATAGACGGACAGCAATGTGATGCTGTAAGGGTTACATTTTTACCGAGTGAGTTACCGAACCCCAAAAAGTAAGGAACTCCTTTATTAATTCAAAAGCAATCGACATAACTATTAATACCTCTATCCCACTGTGGGAAAAGTGGTCAGTGCCTTCACGGAAAAATGTTTTCGGTTGCCTGAGGAACTATAATTGTACCCAGGCGTGCATTCTCCTGGACGGCCCCACATGTTGGCAAGGCTGTTTCAAGTACACCGGAGAAGTTTCCTGCCGGCCGCTGTGGCCGAGCGGTTCTAGGCGCTTCAGTCCGGAACCGCGCGACCGCTGCGGTCGCAGGTTCGAATCCTGCCTCGGGTATGGATGTGTGTGATGTCCTTAGGTTAGTTAGGTTTAAGTAGTTCTAAGTTCTAGGGAACTGATGACCTCAGATCTTAAGTCCCATACTGCTCAGAGCCATTTGAACTATTTGAGACGTTTCCCCATGCCACTTCCATTTTTTTTTTTTTTTTTTTTTTTTGGAACTGTGAAGAAATACATTCGTGGCCGTCGATTTGCTTCGAAGGAAGAGGTGCACGCCTGGATACATCCTGATTCCGCAAGCTACTGCAAATATTTTTCCATGAAGGCACTGACTCTCTTGTCTCGCAGTGGGATGAATGTATTAACGGTTTTCGAGATTACTTTTGAAACAATAAATAGGTTATTTGCTTTTTCCAATCTATCTCGTTTTCATTTAACTCTCCTTTACACATTTACTAACACATGTCTTTGACAAAACTAACAGTTCTTTGGAAGAATTGTTTTAACAAGCATTGTAAGTCCTTTAGTCTACCTCTGCAACGAAACTTTGCCAGCTGAGGACGAATGTCCAGCGCAGGCTACAGTAATTGCAGAATAGATTAAATTGTCTGCCGCGGACATTCGAATTCCTGTGTTTGTATGGATCTCCTGCAGCGCTGGGAAGTTGGGGAGAATTCTAAAGTGCGCTGTGGATTTCAAAAAGGGAAGAGGGGGGGGGGGGAGTGTTATACATCTACACCTACTTCTACAGCCGTACTCTGCGAACCACCACAAGGTGCATGGCGGAGGGAACCTAATACCAATACTAGTCATCCTTTCATCTCTTCCAGAAATAAATTAAACGAAGGAAAAACGACTATCTATATGCTTCGGTACGAGTTCTAATTTATCTTATCTTGTCTTTGTCAATGTTACGTGTAATGTACATTAGCGGCAGAAAAATCGTTCTACAGTCAGCTGCGAGTGCTAGTTCTCCAAATTTTCTCAATAGTGTTTCGCGAAAACAGATTCCCATTTCAGTTCGCGCAGTATTTGCGTGTTTCTGACGTGTTGATCAAACCTATCAGTAACAAGTCAAGCAGCATACCTCTGAATTGCTTCGATGACTTCCTTTAATCCAATCTGGTGGGGATCCCAAGCCCTCGAGCGGTACTCAAGTTCGTATCGCACTAGAGGTCTAAATACGGACTATTTTATAGATGAACTACACTTTCCTAAAGTTCTCCCAATAAATCGAAGTTGACCGTTCACATTCCGTACTATCGATCTTATTTCCTGTTCCATTTCATATCGCTTTGTTGCCTTACGCCGCTATCATTAACTGTCATGATTGTGTCAAGTAACATACCACTCAGACCGTATTCGACCATTAGAGGGTTGTTTTTTCCCTTTCCATTAACCTAAATTTTTCTACATTTAGAGCAAGCTGCCATTCATCATTCCAAATATAAATTGTGTGATCCTGTATCCTCCTACATAGGCGTTGGTATGAACAAGTTTCTTGTATAATCAAATTTACGTTGAAGCAACTCCAAAACCCGAGGAAGTACACTGATTCTTGTCTTTAAGAACAATGAGTACAGCTGACCTAACAAAATTTCATTCTCAGTAAATCAATGATATATTCGTTCTGCCTCTCTAGCCTGAGGTTTCCGTATACCAACGAATTCATTAAAAGGACGGATTTTTTTAAAGTACTGAGTTTTTGAGCATCGTTTATTTAATTCAACTCTATAATAATAAGAAGACTAGTAGCAAGAGAGAAGAAGTTTGCTTGTTTTCTTGAATCTAAGGATAAGAATCAGTCAAATTAAGACGAGAGAGATTGAAGAAAGTAGGTAAACCGTTTGTTATTTATTATAACTGTTAATATATTTATCCCCTTGTGAGACAAGACGATCATTGTCTTAACGGAAGATACGGAACCATGGTTGTATCCAGGAGTGCAATTACGGTCAGCTGTTGAGGCAGCATGGTGCAATATTTCTGTAAGGACCTTCCAATGAATTGCTGAGTCTATGTCACGTCGAGTTGTTGCACCACATCGGGAAAAAGGAGGAGGTCCGAAACGATGTTAGTAGGTATTCCATGATTCTTGTCATCTCAGTTTACAGCTCACATTCGGGCATGAATTTCACTTCCTGCACATCCCCCGCCTTCAACAAACACATTACATCTCGCTCTCTTTCCCGCCCTCCACAATGAAGTCGGACGCACATTCGACTTGCTGACCTCACATCGACCACGTCTAGCAGACAAATGGCACAGCGGTGAACGTTCGCTCTGTTCCTTCCTGCTTGTCAATAGACATCCCTACCTGCGTTACCAAAGTCTGCGCCATCCTCGTTATGCAGTCTGTCTCGATCTCATTTGACTGCCACTTACGTATAGAGCCTAGAATAACCCATCATTCGATTTTCTTCCAGGACGACGACTGGAACCAATTTTTATTTATATTCTTCCGAATGCGCTTATCTTCGTCTCTTGGCTATAGACAAGATACGTTTCACACTGGTTTCTGATACTCTTCAATTTGTCCCTATCTGCATTACTTTCTCTCCCCGTCGGAGGTTCGAGTCCTCCCTCGGGTATGGGTGTGTTTGTGTTGTCCTTAGCGTAAGTTAGTTTAAGTTAGATTAAGTAGTGTGTAAGCTTAGGGACCGATGACCTCAGCAGTTTGGTCCCATAAAACCTTACCACAAATTTCCAATTTTTTTGCATTCTTTTCGCTTAACCTCGGAGTGCGTTTCCTTTAATTTAAGAGTTCTTCTGAGCATTTCTTGTTTAGAGTTATGTTATCTGCGAAAATTATAACCTTGTTTTATCCACACACAAGTTAAACAAGGGCTGCTCTGGGCTCCACACCTGCCTTACACCTTCTTAACAAAAATATAACGCGCTTATTTTTCCGTTTTTGCTAATATCGCTCTGTTTTCGTGGTGCTTTAGATTAGTCCATCTTCTTCGCACTTTAGCTCATTCTTCGCAGCATTCTGAATATATTTCGCCTTTGCATACTGAGTGGTCAGTACGGCTGACTGCCAGCCAGAGGACGTGGGTTGTATTCTCGGTTCTGTCAGGGATTTTTATTGGTGGGAAGAGTGGAGTGGGGTCCACTGAGCCAACTGACAAGGGAACCTTCACATCGCACCCCCTTCAGATTTAGTTATAAGTTGGCACAGGGAATAGGCCTTGAAAAACTGAACACAGATCAATCGAGAAAAAAAGAAGAAGTTGCGTGGAACTATGAAAAAATAAGCAAAATATACAAACTGAGTAGTCCATGCGCAAGGTAGGCAACATCAAGGAGAATATGAGCTCAGGAGCGCTGCGGTCTCGTGGTTAGCGTGGGCAGCTGCGGAACGAGAGGTTTTGGTTCAAGTCTTCCCTCGAGTGAAAAATTTACTTTCTTCATTTTCGCATAGTTATGATCTGTCCGTTCGTTCATTGACGTCTCTGTTCACTGTAATAAGTTTAGTGTCTGTGTTTTGCGACCGCACCGCAAAACCGTGCGATTAGTAGACGAAAGGACGTGCCTCTCCAATGGGAACCGAAAACATTTGATCGCAAGGTAATAGGTCAACCGATTCCTCCACAGGAAAACACGTCTGATATATTCTATACGACACGGGTGACGGCATGTGCGTCACATGACAGGAATATGTTGTCGACCCACCTAACTTGTACACTTGGCGAATGGGTAATAAGATTCTTCTACCTTGCCCGATTTTGGTTTTCTTGTGTATGTGATAATCACTCACAAAAAAGTTATGAAACGTAAGAGTTTGTCACATAAACTTAAAATAAAAGAATTAAACTTTTCACTAGATGGAAGACTTAAACCAAGGACCTCTCGTTCCGCAGCTGCTCAGGCTAACCACGGGACCACGGCGCTCCTGAGCTCACACTGTCCTTGATGTTGCCTATCTTGCACATGGACTATTCAGTTTGTGTATTTTGCTTATTTTTTCGTAGTTCCACACAACTTCTTCCTGTTTTCTCGATTGATCTGTGTTCAGTTTTTCAAGGCCTATCCACTGTGCAAACTTATAACTGAATCTGAGGGGGATGCGATGGGGAGGTTCTCTTGTGAGGAGCTACTTGAACGAGAAGTAGCGGCTCCAAGGTTTGGAATGTCGACAACAGCCGACAGAGCCGTGAGCTGTCCCTATGCCCCTCCATATTGCTTCCAGATGACACCATACAGTAGAGGATGACGCGGCGGCAGGGCGGCAGCGCAGCAGCGCGCCGTCCTCTGGGAATGGTCTATAAGTTACCTGCTTCATTCACCTTACCTTTGCGTATTACCATACGATAGTCCGCCCCCTGTAGCTGAGAATGTCAATCCTAAAGGCTGGGGTTCGATTCCCTTTTGCGTCAGAGATTTTCTCCGCTCAGAGCCTGGGTGTTGTGTTGTCCTAATCATCATCATTTCATCCCCATCGACGCGCAAGTCGCCGAAGTGTCGTCAAATCGAAAGACTTGCACCCGGCTAACGGTCTACCCGACGGGAGGCTCTAATCACACGACATTTACGTTTTACCCTACGTATACAGGGTGTAACAAAAATGTTCCTCGCAACTATACGAAGAAATTATGTTATATGAACATGGGTTTGCAAACGGTGTGCCGGCCGGTGTAGCCGAGTGGTTCTAGGTGCTTCAGTCTGGAACCGCGCGACCGCTACGGTCACAGATTCGAATCCTGCCTCGGGCATGGATGTGTGAGCTGTCCTTAGGTTAGTTAGGTTTACGTAGTTCTAAGTTCTAGGGGACTGATGACCTCAGATGTTAAGTTCCATAGTGCTCAGAGCCATTTTGAACCATTTGCAAACGGTGTCCATGTTATAACCCATTTTCTCGAATTCATTAATCATGGGAAACATCCAAGAACAGAACGCTAGAATCATGGGGAGCAAGCGTTCTTGGTGACGTCTGGTTATGTTGCGGACCGCGAGTATTTTGTTTTACATATCACTGTTGCCAGGCGACGTACGTCGTTGCTTGTTTACAGGTTACGCCAACTGCTCCAGGAATCAGTACAACCGTTTCAAGCACCGGGGCTACTACGTAGAGTTAATTACAGACTTGGCTCGAGCAATGGAAATGTACACGAACAAAACGCATCAGCGTACACATGCAACTCTTTCTCACAGGGGATGTTCAATATGCCCTCCGTGACCATTGATACCGGCATCAACCGGCCGTTGCAGTGAACCTCGGATGCGCTGATGTATCGCTGGAGTATTGCGTGTGGTTTCGCAGCCATGCATAATACGGGCAACGAGACTCTGAACATCTTCTAATGGGGTTTAAATCCGGAGAGCGTGGAGGCCAGGCAACTGATGCATCTCTATCCTCTGTCAACGAATCAGTTTTTTAGAAGCCGATAGCCACTAAAATGAGGAGGTGACCCACCGTGCATGAAGTACATACTTTGTCTCACAGCTAAAGGCACATCTGCTAACAGACCAGGTACAACACTCTCTACATAATTATAATAACTTTTCCTGTTGAGCTTGGGTGGCAGAAAGTGACAGTCACCAACAACACCGACCCAAACATTGACAGAAAATCTTTGTTGATGACTTGCTTCAACTGTTGCGTGTATATTGATGTCTGCCCTACATGCTGATTGTGAAAATTTAGTATCTGATATCGTTAAAACGATACCAGATACCAGAAGTCACATGGATTTAGGTCAGGGTATCTGGAAGGCCACGCAGCTTGAAACTGCCTGCAGACGATGCGGTTGTTACCGAAGGTTTCCCAGAGCAGATTTTTCATCTGGTAAGAGAGATGTGCTATCGCTCCATCTTGCATTAGTGCTATGGACAAAGCGGCGTTCTTGCAAAGCTGGAATCATTAGTCACACCATGAGGTCCTTATAACATGCAGATGTCACTGTGCATTTAACAGGCTGCGAGGTGTCATCTCGTCGAGAAAAAAGACGAACCGATCATGAAGGCTCTTTCGAAACAACACCATACAGTCTCATAAGCTGAGTACAGTGGACGTGCCTGCAGAACATGCGGGGGACTACAGCCCCGCATGCGACAGTTGACAGTTCTGTGCATTCACAATACCGTGCAGAGTTAAATGTACCTTTTCCATTGAAAGAATGTTTCCTGGCCACATGTGTTCCAAATGGGACCCATTCCAACAAGGTAGGGGGGGAAGGCAAATTCACAGCTTTAGGGCCTACCTTTAGGCTTCTTTTGCTTCACATTCTGAATTTTGTAGGGATACTTGCCTGAAATGTGCTGCAAAATATTTTTAGCTGTTGACCCAGGGGAGAGACAATTCCAGTCACACAGCTCGAAAACTTGAGGCTATAGTTACAGCAATTCCATCAACAGCTGCTGTGAGAATAACGCTCTTCCTCTCCTGCTGCACCACCTGATTCACCTGTTTCTTCAAATTTCTTCATCATATTGTGTAGCCCATTTATTAACGTGGGGCCTCGTCGCAGCTATTTCTGTCTTCCATATTCCCGCAATGCAGCGTGGTTATCGCTGCTGTTGTGATAAAACAACTTTACCTGCAGTACACGGTCTTTCATCCAATAGCCATTGCGTTCCGTAAGGAAAATTTGAACCTTCTGAAACCTTTACATCAACAGTCACTTCACAAAAGAAATCAACCCTCGTCGCCAAGCGCCAACCAGCGTATTGACGTCAAAACAGGAAACTGCTGAGGTCATTAGTCCCCTAGAACTTAGAACTAGTTAAACCTAACTAACCTAAGGACATCACAAACATCCATGCCCGAGGCAGGATTCGAACCTGCGACCGCAGCGGTCTTGCGGTTCCAGACTGCAGCGCCTTTAACCGCACGGCCACTTCGGCCGGCGAAACTTTTCACATTCTGACTGCTTACAGCGCCATATTTTTACCTGGTACAGAAAGTGTAACAGTTACTTTTTGCGCCAGCCGCTGTGGCCGAGCGGTTCTAGTCGCTTCAGTCCCGCACTGCGCTGCTGCTACAGTCGCAGGTTTGAATCCTGCCTCGGGCATGGATGTGTGTGCTGTCCTAAGGTTAGTTAGGTTTAAGTAGTTGTAAGTCTAAGGGACTGATGACCTCAGATGTTAAGTCCCATAGTGCTTAGAGCCATTTGAACCGTTACTTTTTGCAGCATACTCCGCAGCGATTAATGAACAGAACCTACGATGTTTCAGCGTCCTGCGATGTATGCAATCTGCACTGAATCATCCGGAAAACGGTCAGTTTGATTGTAACCACCCGGTAAATCAATAAGGAATAATAACAAAGTAGGCAAATAAATTTCTCAAACGACTTAGATTGGTAAAGAATTAAAATTTTAAGCCTCGTTGTATGAAAACAGTTACAAGTAAGTCTGCTGCAATGACGAACATTCGACGCAAGATTATCGTACAAGGAAGAAAAACTAAACGTTATCACTGTCGGTAATGTCGGTAATGTGCATAATATAATGCATCTGTGAACTTTTCCCGTGATTATAAGAAACTATGATTAATTTTGTCCTTGGGGTGTAAATGAGTTCAGTCGCTTAACCATCTCTTAAAAATGTTTGTTACTTGCTCCAAATCCGGAAAATTGACAAACCAAATTTACAAAACATATCTTGGGAACATTTTGAAACCATACATCGCTGACAACAAGTTTTCTCTCTTATTAGATTCCTGGGATGGACAAACTAATACTGTCATGTATGATAGCACTTTTATAAGTAACACCGTGAAACTCTACACCTGTATGCAAACCATGTGAGGCTTATTCTTATTGTCAAATGAAAAATTTTTTTCGTGGCTTCAAAATTGCAGTCTGCCTCTGAAAATCGAACGGGAATTGCACAGCCGAATGGATGCAAAAATGATTCAGTGCATAGTTCGTGATCAACTTTCTGAATCAATTTTTCAGACTTAAATGTAAAACAAGCTTGTTTTCCTCCGAATCTTTCGAAGAAACGACTTAGTTGCGCGAAGAAGGCGTTCGTTAGATGTTCTTGGTACCGCGTTTATATTTGCTCCAAATGATTATAGGACGAGTAACATCCATCTACTTGTTCGAAGGAAACTGAGGGACAGAGTGAGTGAAAGAGACAGTGTAAATCGACCACGATTAAATTTTTAATTCTTTAATCATCCAAGTCGTTTGAGAAACTTATTTGCACACCTTGTAATTTTTCCCTGTTTATTTACCTACTTTCTTAACCTTCTTATTCCTAACAGATTCAATGAGGAAAAAATACAAATGAAAAAAATGCAGAATACAACTGGGAATCGAATACACGTTCTCCGCTGCGCAGTCAGATGCCTTAGTAGCTACACCAGCGGCACTTTCGATTAACAGCGCATGCCTTATGGATACATAAGCGACAGTCGGAAAGGTTTCTTTCCTCGATTTCTAGGAGGGTACGTATTTGTAGAACTGATATATGTTGAAGAAGAACGCTTATTTACAATTATCAGTCGATCCCATCGTTACTGACACGGTTGCGCGTGATGAACTTTAGGGGTACTTTTCTAAAGAACAGTGGTACTGTTCAGCCAAAGTATCTTAGTGACTTCCATTTTAGGTTGTGCACAAGCGACCTGCCCAGTATGATCCGTATCAGCTGGCCGTGTCTGAGGCGTTCCCCTTAGTTCCAAAGAGGTCGCACTCGACAAGGGCTATGTTACACGTGCACCGGAAGTCATATAGTTCCCACGTGAACACCGGGCCGCCGTACGTGAATGTAAGCAAACATACAGATGCACTCAGCAGTTAGACAGTACCACAAGGTAGTACCAACAGTCTCTCACCGTCTGTTTCGGAACTAATGTGAACACGTCGCCAATAAGAGCTGAATGGACGCTATACAAGTGATCTCAGTCATCATTAAACAGAGCTAAAATAATAGGGAGCAAGGATCTAGGAGTGGTAAGCTGCTGAGCATAAAGAAAATGGATTTTACTCTCTAAATTACAACCGAGAAAAACTTTTAAAATTGATAAAGATTAAAAAACTCGCCACCAGCGGCAAGGTAAGTGATTTACCACTTACATAGCTTGCTTTTAAAACCAATGTTACGTCAGCAATACGCATAATACTTTAAACGTTAAAAACAGGCTTTGGCGATATCTAATATCACGATAATAGATGCTCCTACACATGCTTTAAAATAAGAGTGAGTGTTAGCAAATGCATGAACATGAGGGGAAAATAAAGGTACAGGAACATAAGTATTAATCAGCGGCCGGTAACAGGCTTGTCATCGGCCTGCGCCCCGAACGATGGCTCAATTCAGTAAAGATTGTAAAACACATAAAATAAATTAAATTTACGTAATGTGCAAATGGACCTCCAACCATTAAAGCATTTACATGATAAAATTACAACACTCAAATAGGCCTTTTAATCCTGACTTAGGAACCCAAAGCAAACAGCTTAATTTAAACAAATTTTAAAAACTACCTAAACTTAAGTAAGTTCAGTAGCAGTGGTTCTGAAGCAACCTTTTAACACTCAAAATAAAGTTACAAGGAAAAATTTTAAAAATGACAAATTTAGGAAGATATACGGATCAACAGTGTACTTGACACAAATGCCTCATAATAACAGAGTCACTGTTTAACTCTGGAGCGTTCTTATTACCAGGATGCTGATCCATATAAAAGGCAAATAACGGCCAGCAGGATGGGCCAGGATTGTTTGCAGCAAGAACACCAAATGTTCAAATGTGTGAACTCCTAAGGGACCAAACTGCTGAGGTCATCGCTCCCTAGACTTACACACTACTAAGGACAACACACACACCCATGCCGTGGGAGGATTCGAACCTCTGGCGGGAGGGGCCGCACGATTAGTGACATGGCGGTTCTAACCTCGCTGTCACTCCGCGCGGCCAAGAACATCAATCGAGACTCTGTAGGAAAGGGTTATCACGAATCGAAAATGGTTCAAATAGCTCTAAGTACTATGGGACTTAACATCTGAGGTCACCAGTCCCCTAGACTTAGAACTACTTAAACCTAACTAACCTAAGGACATCACACACATCCATGTCCGAGGCAGGATTCGAACCTGCGACCGTAGTAGCAGCGCGGTTCCGAACTGAAGCGACCTAAACCGCTCTGCCACAGCAGCCGGCTACACGAATCGTGTCGGACATTCAACTGCATGGTGCTCACTACATTTCCTGCGTCAGGCCCAGGAGAAGGTATATATGGCCACGCCCACCAGCCAAGGCAGCGGGAAACTAGGCTACTCGAACTCCAGTACGGCTCAGTGTCGCACAGACCGAGAAAAGCGCCGACTGCCCAGCAGACGTAGACACGCTACCCTACGTATAGCCGGCCGGAGTGGTCGTGCGGTTCTAGGCACTACAGTCTGGAGCTGAGCGATCGCTACGGGCACAGGTTCGAATCCTGCCTCGGGCATGGATGTGTGTGATGTCCTTAGGTTAGTTAGGTTTAATTAGTTCTAAGTTCTAGACGACTAATGACCTCAGAAGTTAAGTCGCATAGTGCTCAGAGCCATTTGAACCATTTGAACATTACGTATAAATGCGCGATGCAAACCCAGCAAGACGATGCCCGCGATAAGCCTAGCCCAGGCTGTAGTCCAGCTTCCGAATTACTCCACCCTCAGCAGACAGGCGTCAGGTGTGAGCAGCGCGCGCAATTAAATTCCGGTCGAGGCACCGCAGAGTCGCATCCTCAAGAGACGCCAGAGAAACCGTAGACAGGCGACGAAACCAGAACAAAGTGCCTCAAGCACAGGTATCGTTACTGGCGCAAGCTCGGCTCAGGATCTAAGACGTCAAGGATTACATCGGTGTTTAAAGACAGATCAGTGTCATCGATTTGTATCCAGTTTAGTATTGCATCAATTTTTGTCAAAAAATCGTTGAAAATTGTTGCCGATCTGTCTTAACGTCAATTTCTGGCATAGTTGTTGCCTAACCCCATAAATGATAGAAATAAAATGATCCTATAGCAAGAGACGCCATCTGGGGTTATTCGGCCACTTAGTGCAGGTCTATTTATTCGACGTCATTTTGGCAACGTGTGTTTAGATTATGGCGGTGAAATGATGATGAGGACGACACAACACTCAGTCTCCAAACGGATACAATCGGGAATTGAACCCGGGACCCTATTTGGCCCTGTGATGATTCTGTACAGTTCCTGCGTGCAAGCAAGCCATATCACAACAGGATTTTCTCTGTGGCGGGTAGTTCATTTCCTACCGTAATTTGACGCCAACTGTAATTGTTGAATATAACAGCGCAACACTAGCTGAACAGGAGTTACACCATCAGCGGTTTATTTATTTTTTTACTTATTCCAGTATCTGTCTCTGTCTTCCCCCACAATTTTTACCTTCTTGTACCTGCTGTCTTAACAAATGTCTTGTCATCCTGTCCCATCTCCTTGTGGTTCCCATATGTTACTTTCCTCGCCGATTCTGCGGAGAATCTCCTTATTCCTTTTATATTATCAGTCCAATTAATTTTCAACATTCTTCCGTAGCTGCCGTGAATTCTTCCGGGTTGTATGACCGTGGTCCATGGAACTCTTCTATCCCTGACGTTTCGTCCAAAGCTACGTTGGACATCTTCGGAGGTGCTCCTGGTTGTGCTGCGTCTTGCCTACTCAGTCAGCAAGACTCAGCACAACCAGAAGCACCTCCGAAGATGTCCAACGTAGCTTTGGACGAAACGTCAGGGATAGAAGAGTTCCATGGACCACGGCCATACAACCCGGAAGCATTCTCGGCAGCTGAAGCAACCGGTCGTGAAAGCATTCATTGTATGAGTCTTCCGTGGCACCACATCTTAAACGCTTTGATTCTCTTCTACTTTATTTATATAGATTTTATTTTTAATTGATTTCGGTGCTACATTACACCATGTACAGGCCCCATTACAATACCAGCTGATATTCATATCGATAATCACCACTAAGCATCTAATTGTACAAAAAAATCGATATCCGTTATGCTGAAAATGCTTTCCCGTTTACGGCGACAGTGGTGGCTGCACATGACTTAGATTTCGGGTATATGCTCCATCTTTAACAACGGGAAGATAAATTCTCAGTTTCATTGTTTTTTTTCTCTCTCTCTTTTTATAGTTGCTAGAGAAAATTGCTACATAATGAAATCCTAGGAACCGTTCACCTGCAAATGCTCATAAAAGCGTTCTTTACAGTTTTTACGATTGTCGAGCGGCACTGTGTGACGCGGAAAGCGACGCACCACTGAGTGTAACAAATGGTGGACACCACTGGTTACGTACGCCCCGCACACGCATGCGGCGAACATTTGCCACTGGAACCGGCAAACATTGTGTACGGACCTTTGGGGACAGGCCATGCGAAAAGTTGAGCGCGTATTGTGGACGCAGGGCCGCGTGTGCAGCGCGGCAGGAAATGATTTGCCGGCGCACGGGCCGGGCCACTGCCACGCGATACGTAACGGCGGCGCGCCGGAACGCCACGCCTGTTCCCGCGTATCGGCCAATATTCAATTTCCATTCGACGTCCATCGCTCACTTCCAGTCGAACTGCACTGCAATGACGTGCTGTTTGGGATTATTGCCTCTGCATAAGAGCCAAAGAGCATTTTCTGAAAATATTTTCCGGCGCGTTTAAATCGGTTTCCATTTGTCGCCATTACTCTGTACCCGGCACTCACCAGCATAGCAGCGATCGCTAACACATAGGTGCACTGTCGAGAAACCTAGAACGCGGTTGTGATGATAACACCAGTAGTCTGGAATGAGATTTCCGCTCTGCAGCGGAGTGTGCGCTGATATGAAACTTCCTGCCAGATTAAAACTGTGTGCCCGACCGAGACTCGAAATCGGGACCTTTGCCTTTAGCGGGCAAGTGCTCTACCAACTGAGCTACCCAAACACGACTCACGCCCCGTCCTCACAGCTTTACTTCTGCCAGTACCTCGTCTCCTACCTCCCAAACTTTACAGAAGCTCTCCTGCGAACCTTGCAGAACTAGCACTCCTGAAAGAAAGGATATTGCGGAGACATGGCTTAGCCACAGCCTGGTGGATGTTTCCAGAATGAGATTTTAACTCTGCAGCGGAGTGTGCGCTGATATGAAACTTCCTAGCAGATTAAAACTGTGTGGTGGACCGAGACTCGTACTCGGGACCTTTACCTATCGCGGGCAAGTGCTCTACCAACTGAGCTACCCAAGCACGACTCACGCCCCGTCCTCACAGCTTTACT
This sequence comes from Schistocerca serialis cubense, assembly GCF_023864345.2. NCBI lineage: Eukaryota > Metazoa > Arthropoda > Insecta > Orthoptera > Acrididae > Schistocerca > Schistocerca serialis. The sequence goes on from NC_064645.1 coordinate 504,863,014, forward strand.
TCTGCCAGTACCTCGTCTCCTACCTCCCAAACTTTACAGAAGCTCTCCTGCGAACCTTGCAGAACTAGCACTCCTGAAAGAAAGGATATTGCGGAGACATGGCTTAGCCACAGCCTGGTGGATGTTTCCAGAATGAGACTTTCACTCTGTAGCGGAGTGTGCGCTGATATGAAACTTCCTGGCAGATCAAAACTGTGTGCCGGACCGAGACTCGAACTCGGGACCTTTGTTTGGAAGGTAGGAGACGAGGTACTGGCAGAAGTGAAGCTGTGAGAACGGGGCGTGAGTCATGCTTGGGTAGCTCAGTTGGTAGAGCACTTTCCCACGAAAGGCAAAGGTCCCGAGTTCGAGTCTCGGTCCGGCACACAGTTTTAATCTGCCAGGAAGTTTCATATCAGCGCACACTCCGCTGCAGAGTGAAAATCTCATTCTGGAAACATCCACCAGGCTGTGGCTAAGCCATGTCTCCGCAATATCCTTTCTTTCAGGAGTGCTAGTTCTGCAAAGTTCGCAGGAGAGCTTCTGTAAAGTTCGGGGGGTAGGAGACGAGGTACTGGCAGAAGTAAAGCTGTGAGGACGGGGCGTGAGTCGTGCTTGGGTAGCTCAGTTGGTAGAGCACTTGCCGCGAAAGGCAAAGGTCCCGAGTTCGAGTCTCGGTCCGGCACACAGTTTTAATCTGCCAGGAAGTTTCATACCAGTAGTCTGTATTTTTGTTCAATTTGAATTAGAAATCAGAAATCAGCTGTACGTTTGACGTGGTAGAATTAATAATGAAATCCAAGAAATAAAATAAAAACTTTACATCTAGTATGGTTAAGGTGGCACTCAGATGTACAACAAAGTAGCCTTGCAAGAGATACACTGAAGAGCCAAAGAAACTGGTACACCTGCCTATTATCGTGTAGGAGCGACGCGAGCACGCTGAAGTGCCGCAACACGACGTGGCATGGACTCGGCTAATGCCTGAAGTAGTACTGGAAGGAATTGACAACATGAATCCTGCAAGGCTGCCCGTAAATCTGTAACAGTACGACTGGGTGGAGATCTCTTCTGAACAGCAAGGTGCAAGGGATCCCAGAGATGCTCAAAAATGTTCAGGTCTGGAGAGTTTGATGGCCAGCGGAAGTGTTTAAACTCGGAACAGTTTTCCTGGATCCACTCTGCAGAAATTCTGGACGTGTGGGGTGTCGCATTGTCTTGCTGGAATTGTCCAAGTCCGTCGGAATGCACAAGGGACGTGAATGGATGCAGGTGATCAGAGAATATGTTTACGTACGTGTCACTGTCGGAGTCACATCTAGACGTATCTGGCGTCCCATATCATTCCAACTTCACGTGCCCCACACCATTACAGAACCTCCACCAGCTTGAACAGTCCCCTGCTGACATGTAGGGGCCATGGATTCATGAGATTGTCTCCATACCCGTACACGTCCATCAGCGATACAATTTGAAACGAGGCTCATCTGACCAGGCAACAGGTTTCCAGTCGTCAACAGTCCAATGACGGTGTTGACGGTCCAAGGCGAGGCGTAAAGCTTTGTGTCGTGCAGCCATCAAGGGTATACGAACGGGCGTTCAGCTCCGAAAGCCCATGTCGATGATGGTTCGCACGCTGACACTTGTTGATGGCCCAGCATTGAAATCTGCAGCAATTTGAGGAAGGGTCGCATTTCTGTCACGCTCAACGATTATTTTCAGTCTTCGTCGGTCCCGTTCTTGTAGTATCTTTTTCCGGCTGCAGCGACGCCAGAGATTTGATGTTTTACCGGATTCCTGATATTCGCGGTACACTCGTGAAATGGCCTTAAGGGAAAATCCCCACTTCATCGCTACGTTGGAGAAGATGAGTCCCATCGCTCGTGCGCCGACTATAACACCACGTTCAAACTCACTTAAATCTCGATAAACTGCCATTGTAGCAGCAGTGACAGATCTAACTACTGCGCCAGACACTTGTCGTCTTATATAGGCGTTGCCGAACGCTTTGCCGTCTTCTGCATCTTTACATATCTCTGTATTTGAATACGCATGCCTATACCAATTTCTTTGGCGCTCCAATGTGTCAAAGGAGCGAATCTGCTATTTATAAAGCCTCCAATTTCCGAATTTTTCCACACCAGCAACAGTAGCAGCGGTACCAAATACCTCAAGAGGGGAAGGGGTTTACGTTCGCTTCAGTCTAGCGCACTATTCCAACGAAACCATGGTACAAGCAGATGAATGCGTGAGAAATGCACCCCTCGCACACTGTCCTGAATCCGGCAGGTGTGTCGTGGGCACTCAGAGCTTTGTGCTGGCTTGCGCATGTCAAGTGGCCACCGACGGAAACTTACGGAACCTACCGGTCCTCTTCACCAAGTCGCCTGTCGCACGACTCGCCCCCTCATATAACACAATTTCTTCGTCTACGTGTGAGGAATGTGTCCTGCGATTTGTGCCATACATTTTTCTTACACCCTATATATAAACATTTTTTACTGCAAGGATGTTATACACTCCTGGAAATTGAAATAAGAACACCGTGAATTCATTGTCCCAGGAAGGGGAAACTTTATTGACACATTCCTGGGGTCAGATACATCACATGATCACACTGACAGAACCACAGGCACATAGACACAGGCAACAGAGCATGCACAATGTCGGCACTAGTACAGTGTATATCCACCTTTCGCAGCAATGCAAGCTGCTATTCTCCCATGGAGACGATCGTAGAGATGCTGGATGTAGTCCTGTGGAACGGCTTGCCATGCCATTTCCACCTGGCGCCTCAGTTGGACCAGCGTTCGTGCTGGACGTGCAGACCGCGTGAGACGACGCTTCATCCAGTCCCAAACATGCTCAATGGGGGACAGATCCGGAGATCTTGCTGGCCAGGGTAGTTGACTTACACCTTCTAGAGCACGTTGGGTGGCACGGGATACATGCGGACGTGCATTGTCCTGTTGGAACAGCAAGTTCCCTTGCCGGTCTAGGAATGGTAGAACGATGGGTTCGATGACGGTTTGGATGTACCGTGCACTATTCAGTGTCCCCTCGACGATCACCAGTGGTGTACGGCCAGTGTAGGAGATCGCTCCCCACACCATGATGCCGGGTGTTGGCCCTGTGTGCCTCGGTCGTATGCAGTCCTGATTGTGGCGCTCACCTGCACGGCGCCAAACACGCATACGACCATCATTGGCACCAAGGCAGAAGCGACTCTCATCGCTGAAGACGACACGTCTCCATTCGTCCCTCCATTCACACCTGTCGCGACACCACTGGAGGCGGGCTGCACGATGTTGGGGCGTGAGCGGGAGACGGCCTAACGGTGTGCGGGACCGTAGCCCAGCTTCATGGAGACGGTTGCGAATGGTCCTCGCCGATACCCCAGGAGCAACAGTGTCCCTAATTTGCTGGGAAGTGGCGGTGCGGTCCCCTACGGCACTGCGTAGGATCCTACGGTCTTGGCGTGCATCCGTGCGTCGCTGCGGTCCGGTCCCAGGTCGACGGGCACGTGCACCTTCCGCCGACCACTGGCGACAACATTGATGTACTGTGGAGACCTCACGCCCCACGTGTTGAGCAATTCGGAGGTACGTCCACCCGGCCTCCCGCATGCCCACTATACGCCCTCGCTCAAAGTCCGTCAACTGCACACACGGTTCACATCCACGCTGTCGCGGCATGCTACCAGTGTTAAAGAGTGCGATGGAGCTCCGTATGCCACGGCAAACTGGCTGACAATGACGGCGGCGGTGCACAAATGCTGCGCAGCTAGCGCCATTCGACGGCCAACACCGCGGTTCCTGGTGTGTCCGCTGTGCCGTGCGTGTGATCATTGCTTGTACAGCCCTCTCGCAGTGTCCGGAGCAAGTATGGTGGGTCTGACACACCGGTGTCAATGTGTTCTTTTTTCCATTTCCAGGAGTGTATAAGGGGAATCCAAAAGTTTCCATTTGAGGGTGTTGATGCTGCATATACACAACGTAACGCGACTCCGATGTGGGTGTGTAAGCACCGACATGTAGGGAAGGGATCACTATGGCATTCGTGTCTTTCTGACGTACGTGTGTTAAATGCGGAAACGTAAACTATGTCAACGTTATTACCAATGCGTCCAAACAGGGCCAACGCTGTTATGCTTTTATTGACTGTCGAAGGACAAACACCAACAGACATCCATCGGAAATTGAAGTATGTGTATGGGGCCATCACATCGATAGAAAATCACCTTTTTGGAATGGCGTGCCAAGATCACGATTCGAAACAAGACACCGGCGACCTGGGAGGCCTGCCTCATCCATTACGGACCAACTAAGTGGGACACTCTCGAGCATCCGCTCTATTGTTCCGATCTCTGCCCATGCGATTATCACACCTGCGTTCCCTTGTAAAGACCTTGAAGGGTCGACGATTCTTGTCGGTCGAGAACGTGCAGCAGGCGGTTGCAGACTTCTTTTTGTGGCAGGACATGGTACGCACCTTCAGGCTGGTGCGTCGGTGAGATGACTGCCTCAGTGCCCGCGGCTGTTTTGCCAGAGTGGCGTACCGATTCTGGACTGTGCGGTCTACGAATGGACCTTTCTGATCATCCCTTACAGTTCTGCGCCATAAAAAATCTTAATATCGTTACAATTAACAATTTTAAAGAGTAAAAATTTTTCTCGAAATTGCGTCATTGTTTTATCCTTGCACGCATTAAATAATGGGGGAGAAAGACTGCATCCCTATATTACACTTTTTTTAATTCGATCACTTCGTTCTTGTCTGCCCCGGTAGCTGAATAGTCAGCGCGACAGAATGTCAGTCCTAAGAGCCCGGGTTCGATTCCCGGCAGGGTCGGAGATTTTCTCCGCACAGGGACTGGGTGTTGTGTTGTCCTAATCATCATCATTTCCTTCACATCGATGCACCTAGTGAACGGTCTACCCGACGGGACGCTCTAGTCACACGACATTTGTTGTTATTTACTTCGTTCTTGGTCTTCCATTCTTATGGTCATCTGGTTCTTCCACATATTGTACATTACCCGTTTTTTCCTACACGTTACATTTGTTTCTTGAGATTTTCGAACGTCTTGCACCATTTTGCATCGTGGAACACCTTTTCTGGGTCGGCAAATCCTATGAGCGTGTCTTGATTTTTCTTACGTCTTGCTTTGATTATCAAGTACAACATCAGAACTGCGCATTTACCTGTCCTAAAGGCAAAGTGATCGCCACCTGGCAGAGCCTCAGTTTTCTTCCCATTCTTCTCCGGATTACTCCTGACAGCATATTGAACGTGTGAGCTGTTAAGCTGATTGTGCCGTTATTTTCGCACTTTTCTGTCCTGTTATTTTGGGGATACTGAGTATTATGTAGGTTGTAACTAGTAAACGTGCAGATATTTTTATATGTGGTACTGTAATACGTAGGCACACAAGTGTATTGGTTATTTTTTTCTCTATGTCAAGCAGTCTTACTACAAACATCTCAGAGACTTTATAACCTGATGTTTTCTGGACTGTCACAACTGCACCACTAAGTGGACTACTCCTGACGGTATAGACTAACCGTTTTACTTTCACATATCTACGCTTCAACACCTGAGCTACCGCCCATGGGAAAAATAAGCATTAATGACTTGAAACGATGATTAAATCAAGACCCTACGCTGCCGACAGGCGTTGATATACATCAACGGGGAGAGCTGAAAAAGTGTGCCCTGACCGGGACTCGAACCCGGGATGTCCTTCTTACATGGCAGACGCTGTATCCATCTGAGCCAGCGAGGACACAGAGGATAGTGCGACTGCAGGGATTTATCCCTTGTACTCTCCCCGTGAGACCCACATTCCCAACATAATGTCCACACACTACATTCGTAGTGTCCCTGCCCGTTACACTCATTACTCGCGGCAAACAATCTTACCGAGTCCTTAAGAGTTCGGGCAATAAACCTGCATCCATCACAGAATTAGAAGGTCAATGGCTGGTTAGCCTTAACTATATATGAAGATGGTGTCTGTTCTTTCGGACATGTCCGAAAGAACCGATACCATCTTCATATCTTAATGGCTTGCTCTTGCAACATGTACCAACCTAAAACGTAAGTCTTTTAATAGCTGTAATTATTAATCTACAAATGACGTAAATATTGATGTGATGTTGTTCAGTACACCGTCGTCTAACGGCGATATCTGCTTATATTCGTTGCACTCTGTGTTTCTCTGAAAGTCTGACGGTATGTCTCCAGTTTCAGAGATTCTGCACACCATTTTCCCAAATGACCTAGGTAAAATTTGTGAAACTGCAATCTTTGTGTCAGTTTCACATGTGGCAAATACTTTTTGGTGTGTGTGTTTGTGATGCTTTGCACAATATAGTGATATTCAAATCATATAAGTGCTGCATATATTTTGCAATGTTTCAAAAATACAATCCTGCAACTTCGCAACAAAATTGCACGGAATTTTTCGATGGCACCAACACACCAAGAAAATTTCGCTACAGTGGAAGAATAAAAATCGAAAACTGACGATTATGTAAAGGGTATCTTGCAAATCTTGTGAACAGCCGTCTGATGATGAACTTGTCAGTTCGAAACCGGTTAAGGCGCTATTTACTTAAATAAATAGCATTATTAATAGTGTCTGGTTGCTGTCTTCTTCTTTCTAATAATCAACCTACAGTAATTCCGAAGGAATCTTATGTATGCCTTCTGCGTAGAATAATAACTGCAGTATTAATCCCGACGTCCGTTCTTCGAATTTGGCGCAGTAAGAAATAGCTATGTGACTCGTATTACAGCATCTTCACTTGCTAAGGATGCAGCTGACGTTATCCTCGTCTGTTGTGTGTTCCAGATCCTGGCGTCCGCTATGGAATCGCCGCAGGCAACGTCGGCGCAGTTTTCTCCGTGGATCCGGAGACTGGAGACGTCCGAGTGGCCAAAGCTCTCGATTTTGAGACTCGCAGCAGGGTGAGTGCCTACACCCTACTCACTTTATCTCGCCTACGGCACCTCTTTTTAGAACTCTTGCCGGCTGCGGTGGTCTCGCGGTTCTAGGCGCTCAGCCCGGAACTGCGCGACTGCTACGGTCGCAGGTTCGAATCCTGCCTCGGGCATGGATGTGCGTGATGTCCTTAGGTTAGTTAGGTTTAAGTTGTTCTAAGTTCTAGGGGACTGATGACCACAGATGTTAAGTCCCATAGTGCTCAGAGCCATTTGAACCATTTTAGAACTCTGTATCCACTTGGCGAACCTGCAGAGAGCCGTTCATTTCCCAACACTCGCTTAGCACACGAACGGCAGTTTCCGCACTCGCCATCAGCTGGGCGAGGACAAGCCGAGCGCGGGGGGAAGGGCAAGTGGTACTGCCACACGGTTATGGGAACATGACTCTATACTTCTTCGTCACAACGCATCGGTACCAATGGGCCTAGCAAGCATTGGAATGCATGTAGAATTATAATTTCTTTTTAGCTGTCACTTTTCCATATTTTCCACGGAAAAACTGTATGCTATACAGGGTGAGGCATCTAAAACTGTTTTTGGAAATATATGAAAAACTACAACTCGGACACAGAGAGCGAGGTGGCGCAGTGTTAGCGCACTGGACTCGCACTCAGCAGGACGACGGTTCAATCCAACGTCCGGCCATCCTGATTTAGGTTTTCCGTGAGTACCCTGAATCTCTTCAGGCAAATGCCGGGCTGCTTCCTCTGAAAAGGGCACGACCAACTTCCTTCCCAGTCCTTCCCTAATCCGATGAGACCGATGACCTTACTGTTCGGTCTCCTCCCAGAAAACAACCCAACTACCCAACAAATCGGACTAAAAGAAGATTATAATAGAAATTGTTCGTCTCCAGTGATATCAGACTCGACTCTACCTCCTTAGGTAGTGGCCGAGCGGTTCTAGGCGCTACAGTCTGGAGCCGAGCGACCGCTACGGTCGCAGGTTCGAATCCTGCCTCGGGCATGGATGTGTGTGCTGTCCTTAGGTTAGTTAGGTTTAATTAGTTCTGATGACCTTAGAAGTTAAGTCGCATAGTGCTCAGAGCCATTTCAACCATTTTTTTAACCTCCTTAGGTCCTATCCCACGGCGAAGGACAATTGAATCGGCTTAGTATGCATTACTGGCCAGTGGAAAATCCCCATTGTTTAAAGCAGATCGAGCGTCATCTGTGAAAGAAATTACACTAATAATGCCTAAAAAGTAGTGCACACTACTCTTTGGAAAAAGTGAATGACCAAAATCGAGAGACGTGACCACAATAAAATTTATTCCATCGGTTAGAAAGATGATACTACACAAATGACCAGCACATGCACTGTGATTGTGGAAATTTACTACAGAGTAGCGCGACCACGTGCAATCAGTCACTTGACGTCGTGGCATACTATCAAAGAGCGGCTAAGTATGCTGCTGGGGAATACTCTGCCACGCGGTTTGTAGGCGTGTCCACAAATAATCAATTGTGACTGCACAAGGACCTGAACGAACAGACTGCTGATCAAACATGTCCCAGACATGTTCGATGGACGACATGTCAGGAAAACAGGCAGGCTTGGGAAGCGGTGGTATCCGTCGTTCTTCGAAGAGGGTTGGCACATTTCCTTGCTAAATGCGGCCGGCTGTTGTCTTGCTGAAATACAGAATATGGAACGGCCTGCAGAAGGGCAGTGACTCGGGCTGATGTAGAGGTAGCTGCTCAGATTACTCTCAAGACGCAGAAGGCGAGATCGCGTGTTATAGGATATGGCGCCCCAAACCGTTACGCTTGTTATTTGTCCGCTACGCCTCTCGACAATACAGTCTGTCCGATTGTGTTCACCACAGCGGCCATCACTGTAGGACAAGCTGAAGCGGTACTCGTCCGAAAACGCTACATTTTGGCACTCAGTGCGTCAGCGTCGGCGTTCCGTGCCCACTGCAGTCTGCGGCGTTGGTAAGTTCTGGTCAGTGGAAGCCGACGCAATGGCGTGCGTGCCACAACTCCAGCCGCAGAAGACAGCGTAGAGCCGTCGACGCAGACGTGTCCACACCCGTCGCAGTGCTCCAACTTGGCCCCAACACTGTAGACGAAGCTGTTCTGTCCGTTAAGGCCAAGCGAACACGATGGTGGTCGTCTCGCGCTGTACTCACATACCTATACTCCACTCTGTGATGTCGGCGACGCATAGTGACACTTGAGGTTCGTTTGAGCAGTTACCAGACAGTGCCAGGCAACAGGCTGTACTGTGCATGCGCAGCTACGCTGACGTAGGCAGCCCGTGCTTGGTGCTCGCTCTGCTCACACTCCTTTCGTCGAATTTCTGGTGGAATTTCGTGGTGGGTCATCACGTGACCATGTGCAGCCCTGCGGCATGTTGTTGAGAGGACATACAGAGTTGTACTTAGAGCAATTGTTTTATCATATCCCACCCAAATAAAGGATGCAAATAAGGAAGCAGTTCGTGGAAAAATATCATTTCAAAATTAGACTCCACAGCGCGAAGTACCATAACATTTTGCTATGGGGTGAATTTGGCATATTGTTTTTTAAATTCGTACTCTGCAATATTGTTATGTAGCATTTCCAATAGGTTTACATCTACACAGCACTGCAAAAAGCTAGTAAGATTCAATACAAATTTCTTGAAAAAAAAAGTTTCTTGTGTAGCTTACACCGGAACAAAGGACAATAAATTTCACGACTATTTCAAAATGTGCAAAAAATTAACAAGGTTGTCTGTGAGGCAAAGAAATAGTACAACTGACAGTTTATATTCTACTCTAGGATTAAATATGAAGGAAGCCATGTGCGGAGTTAAAACGATAAAACACGGTATGCTCCCAGTCTACAATTTACCATAGTATGTCATTCTATAAATTTAAGACGTAAACACAAATTTAAGAAATAACTTCAGGCCTAGAGGAAGTACTAGACAAGTGCCTTGTGATCGAAAAACACTTTCACAGAAGGCAGATTTGTAAAATTCTGCTACAGCTGTCATTATATTTGAAACAAAATATTTAGTTCAAAACTGCTGACCAAATTTGCCTACTTAGTCAGCTTCAAGTAAATGTTTACGTATGTTCGTACGTATATAGCATTAAGAGATCTTACAGTGTCATAAAAGGAACAGGACATCAGAGACTACTCCAGCCAGCATGGGAATTTCATAAACTACAGTAAAATGCTTCATTCCGCTCTAATTGCACATTTCTATGTCCAGATGCACTCTGAAGTACCTGATATTCAGCTTTTCATGTGGTTTTCGTGATACCAATTTTCTCGGAGGTCCAGTACTGTATTCTCATTTTTGGTTCTTTATTATGGTATAATGTCATTCGTCCCAGAAAATGAAAATTTGCACTTGAAATTGAACGAAGTTGAAAGTAGCCAATAGTGCGGAATGAAACACTTCGTTCCAAATAAACTAACTGCCTCAGCAGAAAAAATTAATAGAAGCAAATTTCTCTACAAAACAGACAGAAATAGCTTCATTAAGACATTAATGGTTGATTACTAATCACGTGGAAATAATATAAAATCAGAAAATTGAAACTACTAACTTATTTTGGTCTTTCATGGTTATGGGAATGTATATTAATCACTTGATGGCTCCCGGCCACAGAAATCTATTTTGATTTCATTTGACGTGGGAGCTGTAAACGAAGAGAGCAGCAATATTTCGAAGACACGAAACACGTGGGGAAGGGTCCCCCCCCCCCACCAACCCCCCACCCCCCACTATAATTCAGCTTGCTCTGCGCATGCGCGAATCTGGCAGCTTGGGCGCGCCAGAAAAATTTTTCGGGGTAGCTTCTGGCTACTTGCTGCTACTGCTCATACAGCAAACAGCCACGCTTCAAGTAGCCAGAAGCTGGAGGAAGGCACTGCTCATACGCGAATTCAGCTCTGCGCATGTGCACGAGCCCGCTGGCAACTGCTCAAACGAATCTTTGATTACAAGTTTCCACTTCGTATGACGGTTCCGCATGGACGGAGCGTTGCGCAAGACTGACCTGTCCGGTCACACCAAAAAGGGCTCTATTTGGTCTGCGTGCACGTCACCTCTCTGTTATTTGGATCACGTATTATGGTTCCGCTCTTCTACCTATCATCTCAGTGCGACGTGTTGCAGCCCATTGCTTCTAAGTGTGTCACTTTTTACAAACAGTAGTGAATAATTTTCTGTAGACTCAAATTTTTTGCTATAAAAAACTGGTTTCTCATTAAAGACTTAACAAAACTGCTTTTCTAAACTCCTGGGACATTAATCAGATGTGTGTTTTTTGAGACATTATCATATTCGAACGCTTTTAATCGATTTTCATTTTTGTCGACTGCAGAACCATCTGTCAAGCAACGTTGAAATATTGTTGAATACAAAAGTTACGTATTTCTTTCCCGCAGAATCCGAATCCCCAACAAAATAAGGCCGTTCCTACTTAAAATTCCAAAGTTGACCTCTTCCCACACACCAAGGGTGGGGAGGAGTGGTTGAGTTCGTTGTTATTGGATGTCTGCTTTCAAGACGAACAACTTTTATTTCAACCGTTTTTTAAATCCAATTTGTAGTTTTCCAGACATTTCCAAAAACAGTTTTAAATGCCTTACCCTGCATATCTGAGAATCACCAAGTATTAATACTGCGACTGAGCGTGACCATATGTGACGAAAGTGAGTGCATAGCTGACGAAATAACGTTCGTATGCAGCCTGCAGCTGAAATCACGCTAACAATGAGACATATTTCGTGCAGAACAAATGAAAAAATTTATGTTAAGGAACGTGACAACTGATTATAAATGTCAACTAGGTACTGGCCTAGATTGCATTAATCCTGAATTAACCAGATAACGCAGGAACCGTCTTAGAATTGTGCGCACTCCATTTCTTAGATGTGTTTTGGAGGAACTGTGCCGCACCTGAAGAATTAACACTGATAAAGTTATTTCTATATTTAAGAAAGGCAATAGGAAATTATAGAGGAATCAGTTTCCTAGATGCAGGGTATAAAATTTATGGGAAAATTATTGCTCACAGATTACAAACTGTCGCGAATGCAGTAATCTCAAAAGAACAGTCAGTTTCAGAAGGGGAACTTCGTGTAGTGATAATACACTCCTGGAAATTGAAATAAGAACACCGTGAATTCATTGTCCCAGGAAGGGGAATCTTTATTGACACATTCCTGGGGTCAGATACATCACATGATCACACTGACAGAACCACAGGCACATAGACACAGGCAACAGAGCATGCACAATGTCGGCACTAGTACAGTGTATATCCACCTTTCGCAGCAATGCAGGCTGCTATTCTCCCATGGAGACGATCGTAGAGATGCTGGATGTAGTCCTGTGGAACGGCTTGCCATGCCATTTCCACCTGGCGCCTCAGTTGGACCAGCGTTCGTGCTGGACGTGCAGACCGCGTGAGACGACGCTTCATCCAGTCCCAAACATGCTCAATGGGGGACAGATCCGGAGATCTTTCTGGCCAGGGTAGTTGACTTACACCTTATAGAGCACGTTGGGTGGCACGGGATACATGCGGACGTGCATTGTCCTGTTGGAACAGCAAGTTCCCTTGCCGGTCTAGGAATGGTAGAACGATGGGTTCGATGACGGTTTGGATGTACCGTGCACTATTCAGTGTCCCCTCGACGATCACCAGTGGTGTATGGCCAGTGTAGGAGATCGCTCCCCACACCATGATGCCGGGTGTTGGCCCTGTGTGCCTCGGTCGTATGCAGTCCTGATTGTGGCGCTCACCTGCACGGCGCCAAACACGCATACGACCATCATTGGCACCAAGGCAGAAGCGACTCTCATCGCTGAAGACGACACGTCTCCATTCGTCCCTCCATTCACGCCTGTCGCGACACCACTGGAGGCGGGCTGCACGATGTTGGGGCGTGAGCGGAAGACGGCCTAACGGTGTGCGGGACCGTAGCCCAGCTTCATGGAGACGGTTGCGAATGGTCCTCGCCGATACCCCAGGAGCAACAGTGTCCCTAATTTGCTGGGAAGTGGCGGTGCGGTCCCCTACGGCACTGCGTAGGATCCTACGGTCTTGGCGTGCATCCTTGCGTCGCTGCGGTCCGGTCCCAGGTCGACGGGCACGTGCACCTTCCGCCGACCACTGGCGACAACATCGATGTACTGTGGAGACCTCACGCCCCACGTGTTGAGCAATTCGGCGGTACGTCCACCCGGCCTCCCGCATGCCCACTATACGCCCTCGCTCAAAGTCCGTCAACTGCACATACGGTTCACGTCCACGCTGTCGCGGCATGCTACCAGTGTTAAAGGCTGCGATGGAGCTCCGTATGCCACGGCAAACTGGCTGACACTGACGGCGGCGGTGCACAAATGCTGCGCAGCTAGCGCCATTCGACGGCCAACACCGCGGTTCCTGCTGTGTCAGCGGTGCCGTGCGTGTGATCAATGCTTGTACAGCCCTCTCGCAGTGTCCGGAGCAAGTATGGTGGGTCTGACACACCGGTGTCAATGTGTTCTTTTTTCCATTTCCAGGAGTGTACGTTCACGATATAACAGATTATTGAAAAACGTCGGGAATTTGGCTTAGAAACGCATTTAGGATTTATTGATTATGAGAAAGCCTTTGGTCATTTAAAAAGACCGCTTTTGTGGAAAATACTGGAAACAAAAGGTTTTCGTAAACAAATTACTAATACCATAGAGAGTTTGTACGTAAATACAAAAATAGCTATAACTTTAGTTTCGATAGTGTAAAATAAAATTTTAACAAATCAAGGTGTTCGAAAAGAGTACGGTTTATAACCTACTTTGTTTAATTTATATATTGACGGCCTAGTTATTAAGTGGAAAGATGAAATATACTTAGGAATTAAAGTAGGACCAAGCGTACCATTAAATACTCTCGTACATGCTAATAACCAAATAATTAGATGGGAAAGAGAAGATAATTCACAATGAGCACTATATAGATTGAGCCATAATGATACTTATTACAAGTCAACTATATCTGCAAATAAGGCAAAGATAACAGTTTTCAAAGGAAAGAATCCAGTCCGATCGATAATAATAATAAATGAGAAAATTTTAGAACAACTTCAGTTATCTAAAATGTGATATTTGTTTTAACCATGAAAAAGATATTGAGAAGAAGGTTAATAAATATCAAGCTGTCTGTGGACCAAATGGAAGAACTTTGGGAGAGAAAACAAGAAAAGAAACACAAATGAAATTCTTTAAAGTTATGGCTCTACCTGCTCTTTTATATGGTTCCGAATCATGAGCAGAAGCAAAAAAAGAAAAATCACGTATACAGGCAACAGAGATGAAGTTCATGAGATATGTAACAGGTCGTAATAAAATGAAACGATAAGATCAGATTTAAAAATATTTTCAGTTAATAACAAGACAGAAGAGAATAAAATGAAATGGATCATGTTGATAGAATGGTAGAAACCAGATTACTGAAAAAAGATAATGAATTATCAGCCGACTGGAAAGCGAGAACTTGGTAAACCTGATAAGAGGTGGATGGATGCATGATGATAGAGACCGGAACAGGTGACTGCAACACCTAATCCTTGGAAGGAGATGATTATACAGCTTTGTTTATAATTAACAAAGAACACGTCCGTTAATAAATCGGGTAAATTAACTAATAGGACTTGTTTCAGTTGATAATGTTAACTGCACTGGCCATAAGAAGGAAGGAAGAGCAAGGTGTGGTGGAAAAAGAAAAAGGGAAGCACTTCCATGTGCGCACTACGCACTTGCAGCCCTATGCAAGTGAGAGCAACAGCCTAACATTCGCGTAGCTGCGAACAGCCTTTACTTAGCTGTGACGTTAAACGACGCATCATCTGACGTCTTCGGCAACTTCCGCCAAGCCACACAAAGTTTATTCACGCTCTCTCGCACATCACAGACCACTCGGAAGAGCCACCTTCTACCTAGAAACGCCTACCTCTTTTAGTTCTACCTCGTTTAGTTCGAAGTCTACGGCCCAGTCAATGAGCTATGACACAGCCAATGCCCTTACGCCTGCTTTGCCTCCCCAAGTTGTTAAATTTTAGCATTCCCAATTTCCACTAACAGGGTGCAGCAGACGAGTTAGCAAGCCATTTTGAGTGAGTGAAAGACTACGGTATTTTACAGGATAATCCCATGACGATGTTACAAACTTCCAGAGACGATGGAGAAGGGTAAATGTATAAATTTGAGGTAAAGGACCCTGGTCAGGAAACAGGTCGGAAGTTAGAGGCGGAATCGTTCTGATACCTCTCACACTGGAATACATGTACCGGTACTGTCGTTTCTCAGATAATATGCTAGGAAGCTTTCCGAGGTGGCAGTATGGACCATAAAAAGACAAAAAATGTCTGGTAAACATGGGCTGTAAAATGCATTCCTTAAGGTCTACGAGTACGTATTCATCTACGACACTGTGAAACACATTTTTTCAACTGAACAAGGGCCTATAGCTCTCAAGATAGGCATCTTAGAGCCCATGCATACTACAAATTTTTATCTTCTTTAGGTCCACACTACCAGCTCTGACAGTCGCCTAGCCTACGATCTTAGGTACAACAGTATCAGTACGCGTATTCTACTGTCAGAGGCATCAGAACGATTTACGCTTATAACTTTCAACCCGGTCGTTTCCGGCCCACGTTCCCTTACTTGAAATTGACACATTTACCCTTCCCATTATCACTGAAAGTTTGTGACTTAATTACGGACTCACCCTATATACACTCCTGGAAATGGAAAAAAGAACACGTTGACACCGGTGTGTCAGACCCACCATACTTGCTCCGGACACTGCGAGAGGGCTGTACAAGCAATGATCACACGCACGGCACAGCGGACACACCAGGAACCGCGGTGTTGGCCGTCGAATGGCGCTAGCTGCGCAGCATTTGTGCACCGCCGCCGTCAGTGTCAGCCAGTTTGCCGTGGCATACGGAGCTCCATCGCAGCCTTTAACACTGGTAGCATACCGCGACAGCGTGGACGTGAACCGTATGTGCAGTTGACGGACTTTGAGCGAGGGCGTATAGTGGGCATGCGGGAGGCCGGGTGGACGTACCGCCAAATTGCTCAACACGTGGGGCGTGAGGTCTCCACAGTACATCGATGTTGTCGCCAGTGGTCGGCGGAAGGTGCACGTGCCCGTCGACCTGGGACCGGACCGCAGCGACGCACGGATGCACGCCAAGACCGTAGGATCCTACGCAGTGCCGTAGGGGACCGCACCGCCACTTCCCAGCAAATTAGGGACACTGTTGCTCCTGGGGTATCGGCGAGGACCATTCGCAACCGTCTCCATGAAGCTGGGCTACGGTCCCGCACACCGTTAGGCCGTCTTCCGCTCACGCCCCAACATCGTGCAGCCCGCCTCCAGTGGTGTCGCGACAGGCGTGAATGGAGGGACGAATGGAGACGTGTCGTCTTCAGCGATGAGAGTCGCTTCTGCCTTGGTGCCAATGATGGTCGTATGCGTGTTTGGCGCCGTGCAGGTGAGCGCCACAATCAGGACTGCATACGACCGAGGCACACAGGGCCAACACCCGGCATCATGGTGTGGGGAGCGATCTCCTACACTGGCCATACACCACTGGTGATCGTCGAGGGGACACTGAATAGTGCACGGTACATCCAAACCGTCATCGAACCCATCGTTCTACCATTCCTAGACCGGCAAGGGAACTTGCTGTTCCAACAGGACAATGCACGTCCGCATGTATCCCGTGCCACCCAACGTGCTCTATAAGGTGTAAGTCAACTACCCTGGCCAGAAAGATCTCCGGATCTGTCCCCCATTGAGCATGTTTGGGACTGGATGAAGCGTCGTCTCACGCGGTCTGCACGTCCAGCACGAACGCTGGTCCAACTGAGGCGCCAGGTGGAAATGGCATGGCAAGCCGTTCCACAGGACTACATCCAGCATCTCTACGATCGTCTCCATGGGAGAATAGCAGCCTGCATTGCTGCGAAAGGTGGATATACACTGTACTAGTGCCGACATTGTGCATGCTCTGTTGCCTGTGTCTATGTGCCTGTGGTTCTGTCAGTGTGATCATGTGATGTATCTGACCCCAGGAATGTGTCAATAAAGTTTCCCCTTCCTGGGACAATGAATTCACGGTGTTCTTATTTCAATTTCCAGGAGTGTACATACTTTCGGATTCTAAAATCGCCAATATGGCGCTCGTTACATCATGTTTGAAATGGAACAAAAGAGAGATGTCATATTCAACAGTATTATCAACTTACGGATGCAAGAAGATGGTAGTAGTTAATAACTGAGCGCCAATGTAACCATAAAAAGCACATGCAAGGAGCGATAGGGATATTGCGTATGTGCGATGACAACGTATGAATTCAAGTAGGAAATTGACGGCTTTCAGCAGTAACTCAGAATATGCGAGTACATGCAGAAGATATGAAAGAAATAAACGTGAGTATGTGGGAGAATATGCTCTATTTGACATACGTAGATAAACGGCAGATGGTGTTCCCACATAATTAGTTTAATTTGCAGAGACAAAACTATAACCAGCGCACAAAGAAAAACTAGCATTCAGAATTCTCAAGACAGTATCATATACTTCGATTTCTATTTATATTTATAAGCTGCAGAAATGACTGGCATCAATCTAACCCAAGAGGGTGGAAATATTCACTTTCATAGAACCATGTCTGTTCTCAAGCTCTAATTATGAAGTTAGACCTACTCGACTAACAATGCAGTACCCGAACGTGAATTTCAATCATTTTCTTTTAGTTAATAAATTACAACAATGGCGAAAAATACCCAGGTAAGCAAACTGTCTGAAAGAGAGATATACGAAACACAACCAGAACAGTTCATCAGTGTCACATTATGTACCTGTGCATATTAAAGTAGTGTCCACTGCGATCGTGCCTATGAGCCGTTACAAACGGAGGAAGATATGGGTACATTTTATAGTAGTATGTACCGCGTACAGTAGAGAGTTCGAGGACGACCACATCCTGTGTCAGTATGACAGGGCACCGTATTATAAAGCAACATCTGTGAGCCAATCGTTTGTGAAATATTATAAGCAAAATAGTGCACGAAAGGGTCGCCACGAAGTTCTATCACATGAAATAAATTTCGAATGACTTTAAATTCCTAACAGTGAGGTTTCTCCTAAATTTACAAGATATGACGATAGTTGTGCCGTAAGGTACATTAAAATACTGTTTATCATTTTTTTAAAAGTATATTTATTACTGTAAGATCACATCATGACACACCATTACATTTAGTTGTTATAACTAAATAACTAGACAGTCAAAATCGTCCTATAAATAATTTAAATACTAATAAATAAATCTGTATTTAGCTATGCCTTTATATGTATTCATAAGTATTTTCCAAGGAAAATAATACTTACTACGAGTTGTGCTGCTCCGGGGGCACATCCGACGCCTCTCAGGTTTCCTCTTCGAGTGAGCACTTGGCTCGAGGGTTTTTGTAGCCTCGTTTTCCTATTGCCTCCAATAGTTCAATTTCGAAATGCCCACTACGCGACCTCCAAATCTCCCCCTCCTCTTAAGCCTGGGCTCATTCCCTTGTACTAGAACTGTTATTTATATTAATTTTTAGACAAGCTTTACGTTTCCGTTTATTAAAGATCTATATTTGTTTTTTTCTTTTTATGTGCTTATTATTTTTATATTAAGAACTCGTGATTTTCCCGCCAGGCGCTGTTTCGATGGTGATTTGTGTCCTCTTGAAAATTTCACGTCTCGTGGGGTGATGAACGGCAGGAAATCTCTTCGATGCCGCAACGGTTGCTTTAGCGAAATACAGCGTCTCGACGCCACGGCCATTTCGTCACGTAGTAGATGAATTTTGATATTTGGAAAGCAAAATAACATATGATGGTCGAAATAGGGAGGATATAAAATGTAGTCTGGCAATGGCAAGAAAAATATTTCTGAAGAAGAGAAATTTTTTAACATCGAGTATAGATTTGTTTCAGAAAGCCCTTTCTGCAAGCATCTGTAAGGAGTATAGCCATGTATGGAAGTGAAACATGGACGATAAACAATTTGCACAAAAAGAGAATAGAGACTTTTGAAATGTTGTGCAAGAGAAGAATGCTGAAGATTAGATGGGTAGATCCCGTAACTAATGAGGAGGTACTGAATGGACTAGAGGAGAAGAGAAACCTGACCAGAAGACGGGATCGTTTGGTAGGAGACATTCTGAGGCATCATGTGATCACCAATTTAGTACTGGAGGAAGGCGTGGGGTTAAAAATCGTGGATGGGGACCAAGAGATGAATTTAGTAAGCAGATTCAGAAAAATGTAGGTAGAGGCCCGCACAGGTTAGAGTAGCATGGAGAGCTGCATCAAACCAGTCTTCGGACTGAAGACCACAACAACAACAACTCACAAGTCTTTTTACGTTAGACTGGGATCTGAAGTTTATCAATCAAATATTTCAGTTCTCCTGTAGGCCTTTTAAAATTAGTGATCATCTCGGTTACAGAACTGTTATCCATATGCAAATCGTTTTTGTAGCTAATGTTCTCTGAGTAATTAAAGCCGTTCTTTTAGAATCAGCCCCTCTCTCGAAGGTGTATACGTGTAGTGTTGGCAGAGCTAGATTTACAAGATGATTAAACAATGGGCTCCATGAATATCTCCAAATACTACCGCAGATCGTTTCGTCTACCCTTTTCTTGACTTAGAAAACTGTTTGTGAATTCACAGCTCTGATGAAAAATATGACATAAGACATAATCAAGTTATATTACACAAAGTAAACAATTTTGTGCATTTCAGAATCAGAGACCATGAAAATTATTCTTATAGCAAAGACTGTAGCATTTTGTTTCTGTACAAAATTCTGACTGTAATGCGACCAAGAGAGCATTCCATCTATGTTAAGTCATAAGAATTTAAGTTTTGATTACCTTTTGGCAACAAAATTTCGCTTCCGCAAGAGTTTCATGTCAGAATATGTCGACCATTCAAATTTAGATTTGACATCGCTTTCGTAAATCGGCTATGACGAACACTGAGCCTTTTGAAAGAGACCCGACAGATTTCCTTCCCCATTATACCCCAACCAAATCTTGCATTCTATAATGACTTGGTCGCCGACGGGATATAAACCCTAACCGTCCTTCTTTCACATTTCAGTTATACACCAACCAGTTTTCCGTAATGAGTTATGCAAAAGACAAAACGCTACCTCACGAAATATCCCTCCCTCCCTCCCCGATTCCTCTGTGACTGCATCTTTGTCCAATTTCGAGGTGCACCGTAACAGTGAAATCGTTTCCCAACAACATGTGATAATAATCACTGTTTATGAATTTGTTGTTGTGATCTTAAGTCCGATAATTCGTTTGATGCCGCGCTGCACGCTGGTCTATTCCATGTAAGCCAGTTCGTCCCAGCACAACAAGTGCAACATAATCCATTTGGGCCCACTTGCCATTTTTCCCTCTACAATTTTTATTCCTCCCCCCTCACACACACACACACACACACACACACACACACACACACACACACACACACACACATAGACACACACTTTCTTGTATAACTAAATTGTCGATTTCTTGATGCCTCACGTTATGCCCTACCAATCAGTCCTTTCCTTTAGCCGTGCCACAAATTTCCTTTTTCCCCAATTTGATTCGGTACCTCTTCGTTATTTATCTGACTTACGCATCTAATCTTCTTCTTCTTCCACAGCGCAAATTTCCAAAAATTTCTAGCCTCTTCTCGTCTGAACTGCTTACCCTCCAAATTTCACTTCACTGCATGGTCACACCCCATACAAATACAAACAAACACCGTCCAAACAGGCCTTGAATGCCCAAAGGTACCGACCGGCCGCCGTGTCATCATCAGACTTTAGGCGTCACTGGATGTGGATACGGAGGGGCATGTCGTTAGCACATCGGTCTCCCAGCCGTTGTCAGTTTTCGTAACCGATGCAGCTATTGCTCCATTTGCCTCACAAGGGCTGAATAAACCCAGGTTGCAGACCCGGTCGGTGACCCATCGATGTGCTAGCGAAGCCCGACAACGCTTAACTTCGGTGATCTGACGGGAACCAGTGTTTCCACGGCGGCAAGGCCCTTGGCACACCTCGAACAAATACCTGAAGAAAAAGCTTCCTAACACTTCACTTTACATTACGTCTAAAAGATTTTCGAGATTTCAGAAATGCTTCTCTCGGAATTGTCAGTCGTTATATTCTTTCTTCTTCGGCTATCGTCACTAATTTTTCTGTCCAAATTACTAAACTCATCTACTACATTTAGTGTCTCATTTCTTAATATAGTTCTATCAGTATCACTTGATTTAATTCGACTACATTCCATCACCCTAGTTGTACTTTTGTTGATATTACCTCTCTTCAAGACACTATCCATTCCGTTTACCTGCTCTTCCAAGTTCTTTGCCCCCTCTGACACAATTGCAGTGTCAATGGCAAACCTCAAAGATTTTGTTTCTTCTCCCTGCACTTTAATTCCCTTTCCAGATTTATCCTTAGTTTTCTATACTGTTTGCTCGATGTATAGATTGGATAACATCCAGGTCAGGCTACAAAACTCTCCCCCCTCCCTTCTCAACTACTGCTTCCCTTTCACGTGTTTCGATCCTTTAACTGCTTTACATGTTTTAAATCTGTATAAGCTGACTTCATGAACAACATGAAATGTATTCGCAGATGCGATTCCGAACAATCGTCAGCTGCATGAGGGAATGACGACAGTGAAATTTTGTGCCGGACCGGACCTCGAACCCCAGTTTCCCGCTTTACGTAAGCGGTCGCCTAAACAGCTTTGGCTTACCATACACGAGCCACGGCCAGACACAAACTTCCATATGCAGTCGTTCCTACCTCATGGCCTGTGTTCGTATACACATTACACAATTCCCGTACGAGAGAGGACATTTTACACTACTGGCTATTAAAATTGCTACACCACGAAGATGACGTGCTACATACGCGAAATTTAACCGACAGGAAGAAGATGCTGTGATATGCAAATGATTAGCTTCTCAGAGCATTCACACAAGGTTGGCGCCGGTGGCGACACCTACAACGTGGTGACATGAGGAAAGTTTCCAATCGATTTCTCATACACAAACAGCAGTTGACCGGCGTTGCCTGGCGAAACGTTGCTGTGATGCCTCGTGTAAAGAGGAGAAATGCATACCATCACGTTTCCGACTTTGATAAAGGTCGGATTGTAGACTATCGGGATTGCGGTTTATCGTATCGCGACATTGCTGCTCGCGTTGGTCGAGATCCAATGACTGTTAGCAGAATATGGAATCGGTAGGTTCAGGAGGGTAATACGGAACATCGTGCTGGATCCCAACGGCATCGTATCACTAGCAGTCGAGATGACAGGCATCTTATCCGCATGGCTGTAACGGATCGTGCAGCCACGTCTCGATCCCTGAGTCAACAGAGGAGGACGTTTGTAAGACAACAACCATCTGCACGAACAGTGCGACGACGTTTGCAGCAGCGTGGACTATCAGCTCGGAGACCATGGCTGCTGTTACCCTTGACGCTGCATAATAGACAGGAGCGCCTACGACGGTGTACTCAACGACGAACCAGGGTGCACGAATGGCAAAACGTCATTTTTTCGGATGAATCCAGGTTCTGTTACAGCATCATGATGGTCGCATCCATGTTTGGCGACATCGCAGTGAGCGCGCATTGGAAGCGTGTATTCCTCATCGCCATACTGGCGTATCACCCGGCGTGATGGTATGGGGTGCCACTGGTTACTCGTCTCAGTCACTTCTTGTTCGCATTGACGGCGCTTTGAACAGTGGACGTTACATTTCAGATGTGTTACGACCCTTCATTCGATCCGTGCGAAACCCTACATTTCAGCAGGATAATGCACGACCGCATGTCGCAGGTCCTGTACGGGCCTTTCTGGATACAGGAAATGTTACACTGCTGCCCTGGCCAGCACATTCTCCAGATCTCTCACCAATTGAAAACTTCTGGTCAAAGGTGGCTGAGCAACTGGCTCGTCACAACACGCCAGTCACTACTCTTGATGAAGTGTGGTATCGAGTTGAAGCTGCATGGGCAGCTGTACCTGTACACGCCATCCAAGCTCTGTTTGACTCAATACCCAGGCGTATCAAGGCCGTTATTACGGCCAGAGGTGGTTGCTGTGCGTACTGATTTCTCAGGATCTATGCACCCAAATTGCCTGAAAATGTAATCACATGTCAGTTCCAGTATAATATATTTGTCCAATGACTACCCGTTTATCATCTGCATTACTTCTTGGTGTAGCAATTTTAATGGCCAGTAGTGTATTTCAAAGTCGCTGCCTGGCATCTGCGGATAAATAGAATACTGCAGTGCCTGTGTTGTTAAGAAGAACGAGGAATGTTCCTTCGGACATGCAGGTACGTCAGAAAGAACATTGCATCGTTCCTATAAACAACACAAGCACTGCAATATCTCATGGGAGATCACTGAAATGGGGTGCATTACTGGCAATGCATTTTCCCGACTGTCGGACATCTGTAACTACTTGTAAACGAAGTAGAGAATAACTTCAATTACTAAGACCCATTTTTTTTTATAATTCCTTTATCACCACATTAATATTCAGGCGTTATCTTTCTTTCACTGACCGAAAATTCAGACGTTACACGTGTGTAGAAAGTAAACCGCGAAATTTGCGTCGCGTTTTCTAAAGAATCTGGTTAGCGACGAATCTTCCTCTAGGGATTTACGCCCTCAGAATGCCCCGCTCTGGTTCTTGCATGAACAATCAGAGGTAGAAATGAGACCTCACTTTCCCTAAAAGGACGACCCCCGTGGACTTTAAACTGTCTCTCTGCACGCGAAATTGCGCTGGCTTTATGTGGACAATTTAGAGAGCAGCTGCGGCGGAATAGGCGGAGACGTCATTCCTGGCCACGAATAGCTATTCATATTAATCTGGTCTTTCCCCCTAAATATGCAGATTCCGCCGTCAGCGAATGGCGTGTGCCATAGAGGAAGGACATTGTTAGGCGAACCGACACGGAAGCAAAAACGGAAGCGCCATCTGCAATTCTAATATGCGGTTATTCAGAGCACATGGCTTCCAGTCGTCATTCCCGGCGGCAGATTTTGTTGCAGTAATGACGCTCAAATGATTCCAACCATAAATCGTAGGCCTGCCATTCGTGACGGTAATCCGATCTTATTGCCGTATTGTACGGCAGCAACACACATTTTTGTGTGTGTGTGTGTGTGTGTGTGTGTGTGTGTGTGTGTGTGTGCGTGTGTCAGTGTATGTGTGTGAGTGCACGCGGATGAGGATGTGCTTACACATACCTGACTAAGAATGCATGGTATACATTTATTTTTATTTAGCCTAATTAGATTAGAACCTCCAGGCCATGTGGCGCTTCGAACCAGATTTTTATACATAAAAAGTTTACTAATTTCCAGTATGCTAGAGTAATTGCAGGGCAGCAAATCCTGTGTCAATAACCAAAGTCGGAAATTTGGCTGTTTTTCCGCTGTATTGATAAAAAGTTAGTTGTTTTTTAACTCACAGGTCCATTACATAAAGATAATAATTATGGTCATATATAAAAATTCAACCTGCGTATGTTCCTGCTCACAAAACTCGAGAAACATTCAGTCAATTGCCTTGAAATTGTGACATCACATTGTACTGGAATATATGCGTTACGACAGCAATACACATTTGTGTGTGTGTGTGTGTGTGTGTGCGTGTGTGTGTGTGTGTGTGTGAGTGCACTGTACGTGCATGAGGATGTGCTTACACAATTAGGTTAAATAATGGTAAATGTACACCATGTATTCTAGGTCAGGTCCGTGTAAGCATATACCTGTATATTAAAATACAGACATTAACTATATATTTTTAAACAGCAATGTACAGGTTTCTGTTTATGCTATCCTCAAAACACTTACGTCATTTCTGTCATTGTATCTGCCAGACACATCACATAAATTACAATGTATATCCATTTTACGTTAGTATTTAAGGGAAATGTGGTAAATAAATACAGATGCACATCCTTTTGCCCTTTCAACAGCAACAAACCTACGAAACAGCTAGAAGAATCTTGTAAAATAAATAAAATGCAAGTAGTTTTATTTACTATTTAATAAGTATACTGTAATAATAAAGTTTAAGTACAAAAATAGGGGCCGGCCGGAGTGGCCGTGCGGTTCTAGGCGCTCCAGTCTGGAGCCGAGCGACCGCTACGATCGCAGGTTCGAATCGTGCCTCGGGCAGAGAAAAAAACTAGTCATAATGTTCTTCATTATTTTATTTCCTGTGTCACGCCCATTAGTAGAAATGAAAGTACAATGTTTCGGGCTTAAAGACTGTCCACATTTCTTGCAAGTATATTTTGTCCGTCTTACTATTTTCGTGGTCAAGCTGGACTGTCAATGCTTCCCATTTGCATTATATCAGTGGTCGCAATATTGGCGTGAGTAATGACGGGTTGTCAATTTTCAGATGAAATTTCACAAAGGCACGTAGAAATTGAGCGAGGTAAACGAAGAATAAGGTATCGCCTTACCAACTGATTATCAACAAATCCTCTACCGATACTTCGAAGAAACAGCCGACGTTTCAGTGGTCCATTTACGTTTTCCATATGAATAACTTGAAAATTGATTCCACAATATTTAGAGCTGAAAAAAGCAACTATGTTACTTCTTCTAGTGCCCTGCTGAAATTGTAAGTGGAGTAGATTTTGTCAACAGTATCAACTTCAATCTTATGTCCACTGTAATAAGTTACCATGAAACATCCCCTTAGAAAAATCAATGAATTACTGTGCTGATAAACCTCTTACGTTATTTGATTTTCAAACAGTTGAGCAGAACTGAACGTACTCAGACATTTCTCTCTTTACTTGTTCTGATCAACACTAAACTGACACACAATATTTTTAGCGCAACGCAATCTGACTTTCAATAATCCCTACAAAAGAATGGCCCTGACTAACATTAACCTATATCTTTCACGAATCACTTATCTCACAAAAATCTTCGTTACTCGAACTACTGCAATACAGTGAGCGCCAATACTGCCAGCTAAATAAAAGATTCTAACTACTGAAGTCACTAACTACTGATAGGAATACTTAGCAAATGAAAGGTTTCGATAGAGAACAAACAATGTATTTACCTTATAGTGTTCCAAAGTCATAATATATATACCAGTTCGTGACATCCAGTCTTACAAATTTACTGTCTCTGATGGACACACGTCCAGATCATCCGCTCTCTAAACTCTGCCATCTCTCTCCCCACATCCACCACTGGGCGGATGACCTCCAACTGCGCAACTCTAAGCGCTGTTAAGTGCCAACTGCCGGCCGGAGTGGCCGTGCGGTTCTAGGCGCTACAGTCTGGAACCGAGCGACCGCTACGGTCGCAGGTTCGAATCCTGCCTCGGGCATGGATGTGTGTGATGTCCTTAGGTTAGTTAGGTCTAATTATTTTTAAGTTCTAGGCGACTGATGACCTCAGAGCCATAGTGTTCAGAGCCATTTGAACCATTTGAACAGCCAGCTGCCCAACACCACAATAGGAAATTCCAACAATGCAAACCAGCCACAGACTGCACACAGCACAGTCAGTGATTTTCATACAGAGCGCTACGTCACGTTACCAACATAAAAACCTAAGCAGTCTACTTACAACCATTTCAGGCTTTTTCTTGTTACTTGTCTCTGGATCAGTTGACTCGTCCTTGTGTAAAATTGAGATGAGCGTTACATTTACTTTTTACTTTTATTTTGAGGGACGTATGAAAACAGCGTTCTTCTATACAGAATGCAAAAAAGGCTAGAGAAGTTCTCCCTGTTTTTTCATCTCTTTTATCTTCTTAGGGTTCTGCCATTTATTCATCTTCAGTGTTCCTGCATAAGACAAGCAGTATTTTTTTGATAAGCTTTGTAGAAGAGTTCAGTCACCAAACGAATTATCAGCTGTTACATTTTGGCCAGTGTTAGCTACTGCAGTAACCAATCTTTGTACCATATCTGTGCATTTGTTACCACATTGGAATGATCCTTCTGGTTGTTTACCAGGATACATTTCCAGATTGACGGCATAGAACATCTTAGAATCTGCTGCTGCATATATTTTCATCCCATATTTTGATAGTTTTGATAGAATATACTGAGTGAATGGACGTCTGCCCCTAATGGCGTCTTTCTCTTTCTTTTCGTCAATTGTGACATCAGCTCCCACACAGTGGCAAGTGCTGCAGTAATTTACAAACTTTTTACATAAATCACGAATAGCTGCTATACGGTCTGTAGCTCTCCTTTCTAGTCTACTTTTCCTAACGTCAAATCTCACAGTCTGCAATAAGAATTGAAATCTAAAGACAGACACTGACAAACGGAAGATTTCTGTGCCAAATCCGTCTTTTTATTATAATTCTACCATCTTTATCTCACAAATCTTCAAAATTGATTCTTCCACCTTTCTAATGTCCTGCCACGTATAAAAGGTCTACAAAGGGATGTATTTCGGTCCGATCAAACTTAGGCTGTGGTTAATGTGGACACATGCTGCCAATACACTAATTTGAATATCTAACAATGAAATCTACCAAGGCATCATCAATCAGACATTTCCACATATCCATAATTTTTACAAAATTTCGGGCCTTTCCGATTACACTTGGGCGCCACTTGATTTTTCTTTTTTTCAAGGTAATGTTTCTGTTACCTTCTTCCCTTGCTTCTGGTGACACACATAGAAATTCCGTTTTTCTTCTTCCTTTTCTTCTTCTTCTTTTTCAGAAGAGCTCACATCTGTACTGCTCTGTTCTGTCTTCGAGTCTTCTCCCTGCTCTTCCTTGTTCTCTCATGCAGTCACAGACTTCCTCTTCTAAATCGTACGAAGATGCTCCAGGCCGCACTTCATCCTCACCCATACCATCAAACAGTATTTGGTGGACTCTTGCTACACCAACTAGATTATTTAAGTCAGAAAATGTTTCTGTAATGTCATTACGATTCTGTAATGGAACAAAGTAATGGTTAGCTCGTGTTTTACTGAAGTAATTAGAGTGAAAGCACATAAACGGAATAAAGAAGAAAATTACAGATTCAGCAAAAGAACTTACGAATTTGCTGTCGTCGTATCTGAGAAATACACATGCTTCTAACCGAAACGAATAGTACTTTCGAATGCTATTAAAATAAGTAGAATGAAACTGCAACGGTACACTTACGAACAAAAATATAGATCGATGGCCGGCCGGTGTGGCCGTGCGGTTCTAGGCGCTTCAGTCTGGAACCGCGTGACCGCTACGGTCGCAGGTTCGAATCCTGCCTCGGGCATGGATGTTTGTGATGTCCTTAGGTTAGTTAGGTTTAAGTAGTTCTAAGTTCTAGGGGACTGATGACCATAGATGTTATGTTCCATAGTGCTCAGAGCCTTTTGAACCACAGATCGATCAAAAATACAAATCTGCTGTCGCCGTGTCGGTGATACAAAGGCAGGTGAGAACGACACCTCCACTTCGCAACGGCTGGCACTACACTGTTGTTTGGTGCCTCGTGGGCTAGAGAGAGAGAAAGAGAGAGAGAGAGAGAGAGAGAGAGAGAGAGAGAGAGAGAGAGAGGCTACCCATTCCCTACAGCCGCGCTTGCCGTTAGAGAAAGAAGTCAATGTGTATCTCAGAGATAAGAGGACAGCATTCAAGTGTTAAAATGACTGCGCAAAAGAAAATGGCCTACTGTAAAAGTGTGCAGTTTTGTTTCATAGTGGGACATTTAAACCCTTAGACAAATGGTTCTCCCATATATATTTTTCCTCATCATGTGTATTTTTAAACATAAACAACACAACGATGTCCTGTCTCACTTCCTTCCTCACCGATGGTTGTTGCAGAAAATAGGAAAAATGTATTTCTGGCTTATCGGATTATGACTGGAATGCTACTGTAGAATCTCAATGTGTAATAACAATAAACAAGGCAGAATGAGATTTTCACTCTGCAGCGGAGTGTGCGCTGATATGAAACTTCCTGGCAGATTAAAACTGTGTGCCGCACTGAGACTCGAACTCGGGACCTTTGCCTTTCGCGGGCAAGTGCTCTACCAACTGAACTACCGAAGCACGACTCACGCCCCGTCCTCACAGCTTTACTTCTGCCAGTACCACGTCTCCAACCTTCCAAACTTTACAGAAGCTCTTCTGCGAAACTGCTGTGGCT
Source organism: Schistocerca serialis cubense (assembly GCF_023864345.2). Taxonomy (NCBI): domain Eukaryota; kingdom Metazoa; phylum Arthropoda; class Insecta; order Orthoptera; family Acrididae; genus Schistocerca; species Schistocerca serialis. The sequence goes on from NC_064645.1 coordinate 504,892,253, forward strand.
TAGCCATGTCCCCGCAATATCCTTTCTTTCAGGAGTGTTAGTTCTGCAACGTCCCCCCATGAACCATGGACCTTGCCGTTGGTGGGGAGGCTTGCGTGCCTCAGCGATACAGATAGCCGTACCGTAGGTGCAACCACAACGTAGGGGTATCTGTTGAGAGGCCAGACAAACGTGTGGTTCCTGAAGAGGGGCAGCAGCCTTTTCAGTAGTTGCCAGGGCAACAGTCTGGATGATTGACTGATCTGGCCTTATAACAATAACCAAAACGGCCTTGCTGTGCTGGTACTGCGAACGGCTGAAAGCAAGGGGAAACTACGGCCGTAATTTTTCCCGAGGGCACGCAGCTTTACTTTATGATTAAATGATGATGGCGTCCTCTTGGGTAAAATATTCCGGAGGTAAAATAGTCCCCCATTCGGATCTCCGGGCGGGGACTACTCAAGAGGATGTCGTTATCAGGGAAGACCAAGAGATGAATACACTAAGCAGATTCAGAAGGATGTAGGTTGCAGTAGGTACTGGGAGATGAAGAAGCTTGCACAGGATAGAGTAGCATGGAGAGCTGCATCAAACCAGTCTCAGGACTGAAGACCACAACAACAACTACAGTTCTGCAAGTTTCGCAGGAGAGCTTCTGTAAAGTTTGGAAGGTTGGAGACGAGGTACTGGCAGAAGTAAAGCTGTGAGGACGGGGCATCAGTCGTGCTTGGGTAGCTCAGTTGGTAGAGCACTTGCCCGCGAAAGGCAAAGGTCCCGAGTTCGAGTCTCGGTCCGGCACACAGTTTTAATCTGCCATGAAGTTTCAACAAGGCTCAATGTCAGAGGGAGGGGAAGGAGACGGACAGGGAGGCCGGGAGTGAGAGGAAATGTACATAGAGAGCGGGAAGGAGGAGATGAAGAAAGTGGGGGCAGAGATGGTGGACGGAGAGAGGCGGAAGAAGGAGGACATGGACAGAGAGATGGTGAAGGAGGAAGAGATGGACATTGGGAGCAGGACGAGGAAATGGACGGCGACAGGGGTGAGAAAGGCATTAGAACATTATCCAATTCCCACACGTATGAGAAACGTGTCCTTTCTCTTTTCTTTCTTTCCCATTTAACCAAACTGAGCCACAACAAAATTCAACTGGCTCCAAGCATTATGGGACTTAACATCTGAGGTCATCAGTCCTCTAGAACTTAGAACTACTTAAACCTAACTAACTTAAGGACATCACACACATCCATACGCGAGGCAGGATTCGAACCTGCGACTGTAGCAGCAGTGCGGTTCCGGACTGAAGCGCCTAGAACCGTTCGGTCACAGCAGCCGGCTGAGCCACAACAACACGTGGCCGGGTACAGCTAGGAATATTAGAGTGACCAGAAGTCATGGGAAGGATTTCGCATTTGAAGATATGCCCTGTACGACGACCGAATAACTCGTCTAGATGCGGCGTATGGCACGATTCCAGACGCAATATCTGAACAGTCTCTTATAGACACATGTATACACATCAAAAAAAAATTTTGCATCACCCCGGTTCCCAGAATTCCTGACGACAGACGTTGACTGTGGATATTTTATCACAGACACAGTCACTTTGACTGTTCAGAGATATCATTAAACCCGCCCAAAGATGTAAACAACCATGCATGAGCAGCGCCTATTAGACGTAGGGAGTCCGACAGTCGATCGGTTCCAGTCGTTCCACCAGGAAGGAGGTACACGACTTGTGTTATCTCTAGTTCATCCATGCCTAGACGGTCAATACCGCGGTTCGGTTCGATCGCGTACACATTGTTACTTCGTGCCAGGAAGGGCTCTCAACAAGTGAAGTGTCCAGGCGTCTCGGAGAGAACCAAAGCGATGTTGTTCGGACATGGAGGAGATACAGAGAGACAGGAAATGTCGATGAAATGGATCTCTCAAGCCGTCCAAGGACTACTACTGCAGTGGATGACCGCTACCTATGGATTATGGCTCGGAGGAACCCTTACAGCAACGCCACCATGTTGAATAATGCTTTTCGTGCAGCCACAGGACGTCGTGTTAAGACTCAAAATGTGCGCAATAGGCTGTATGATGCACAACTTCACTCCCGACGGCCATGGCGAGGTCCATTTTTGCAACCACGACACCATACAGCGCGGTACCGATGGGTCCAACAAAGTGCCGAGAGCACGCTCAGGATTGGCATCACGTTCTCTTCACCGATGAGTGCCGCATATGCCTTCAACCAGACAATCGCCGGAGACGTGTCTGGAGGCAAGCCGGTCAGGTTGAACGAATTAGACACACTGTTCAGCGAGTGCAGCTAGGTGGAGGTTCCCTCCATTATGTGGGGCCGACGTACGCCGCTGGTAGTCACGGAAGGCGCCGTAACGGCTGTAGATACATGAATGCCATCCTCCGACCGATAGTGCAACCATATCGGCAATCGGCAGCAAATTGGCGAGGCATTCGTCTTCGTGGACAATTCGCGCCCCCATTGTGCACCTCTTGTGAATGACTTCCTTCAGGATAATGACATCGCTCGACTAGAGTGGCAAGCATGTTCTCCAGACATGAACCCTATCGAACATGCCTGGGATAGATTGAAAAGGGCTGTTTATGGACGATGTGACCCACGAACCACTCTGAGGGATCTACGCCGAATCGCCATCAAGGAGTGGAACAATCTGAACCTACAATGCCTTGATGAACTTGTGGGTAGTATGCTACGACGAATACAGGCACGCATCAATGCAAGAGGACGTCTACTGGGTATCAGAGGTACCGGTGTGTCCAGCAATCTGGGCCACCACCTCTGAAGTTCTTGCCGTGTGGTTGTACAACATGCAATGTGTGGTTTTCATGAGCAATAAAAAGGGCGGAAATGATGTTTATGTTGATCTCGATTCCAATTTTCGGAACTAAGGTAATGCAAAACTTTTTTTGATGTGTGTATATTGAATACGGCAGCACGTCACTGGTTAACATTGAACGTAGGATGATAATTGGCGAGATAGTCGGCCGTTGTGGCCGAGCAGTTCTAGGCGCTTCAGACCGGAACCGCGCGACTGCTACTGTCGCAGGTTCCAATCCTGCCTCGGGCATGGATGTGCGTGATGTCCTTAGGTTAGTTAGGTTTAAGTAGTTCTAAGTTCTAGGGGACTGATGACCTCAGGTGTTAAGTCCCATAGTGCTCAGAGCCATTTGAACCATTTGATAATTGGCGCCAGACTCATATGGGAGACTACACAAGAATTTTGGTTTCCGTGATCAACAGTGTCTATACCTCTTCCTGTTGTGGTTGTCGAACGCTGTATTCGAAGGAACCCAGTACTGGACACAATCGCCAACAGTAACACAAAAGCAGAAGGTGATATTTATAAACACACTCATCAATACAAGAAGCAGCAGAAGACGACGACAGATGGTTGGAGTAGTTCTAGTACTGACGATGAAACGAGTGACAGTGAAAACACTGACACAGCATAGACACACAAAACTTATACAAGATTGAGCCGTGTTGCGGCTCGCGTTGGTGATGTTTTTAGGTTTCCGTCCTCTGTTGGAGGCCAGACCGTATCGTTTAGTTCACATGGTTGCACTTGTTTGTCTTCTTCTCGTGTTGACTGGCGCCACTTGGTTTCGCAAGTGTTGCCTGTCCGCTAATGGCAGCAGCGACAGTTATCGATATGCAGTAATTGTGGCACTATCTTTGGGGAGACGTTGTTGTTTTTCCGGATCGTGTCAGGGGGCAGTTCGGATGGGAACTCAGGAGGAGTGAGGTCCGCGCAGTGTTGGGAACACACCAGGACCGCTGGTGACGCGCATGGACTGCCAGATCGAAGGCCTGTGGTCACAAGGGTGCACGACCTCGTCCTAAACCGGAGTCTGCAAGCTTTAAGTTGAGTGCTTTTGGATTCAAGTAGAGAAACCTCCACCACTGTGAGATCTTGCGATTCTCCAGTGACTTGAGCTCGTGTTGCTGCTCGCAGTATGGCCGAGACGAAGAGCAGCGAGTGGCGTGCTTGGGGAAGGCGGAGTGATCAGCTTTCCTCGACTTCTAATTACTAGTTATTGCGTACAACTTGTTACAATTTGTTAAGTTCAACCAGCGGTATTTCTCCAGCCTCATGTCCACTAACACCCCAGTTACCTGCCCTGGGGGTTAGTGTATGTAACGGCAGTGTACACTTCCTCTTATTGCCGCTACTGTCCGGTGAGTCTTGTAGTTTTGACAGCTTGCTTGATTGTAGGTTGATTGGCGATTCTTCTACCCAGGTGGTAGTGATTCCTTTCTCGTTCTGGGCGTTCTAAGCACAGTATTCTGCGAGCGGAGTCCAGACCGCCGGCTCCGGCTGTGGGGTATTTTTACATCTTTGCATTTGGTTTATTGGACGTCAGGTAGCCTCAGCAAGATTATCATTAGTCATTCGTTAGACTGCCACTAGTCTGAGTTACCATCTTGTGAAGTGAAAGCAACTATTGGTTGCCTATCTCATCGCTCCCGAAAGTGTTTTTTGCCGGACCTACTCAGAGGTCGATGCCTGGTGCACTGTCTGTGACTGGCCCTTGCGTTCTATTATTGTGTTTGCTGTTTTATTGTATATTCCTAACTTTTTTGTATTATTGCCATTCTTGGCGTTACAACATGCTTAAATGATTGTGCTACCAAGTTTACCATCATTTGTCTCACCTGTTTGGTGATCATATGCTTGTCCTTTTAAATTAACCTTTTCTGTTGTATTTGCTGTTTTACTATATGCTTTTTTAAAAAAAAATATATAATTGCCATTCTTGGCGTTACAGCAGGTTTAAATGGTTGTGCTACGAAGTTTACCATCATTTTGTCTCACCCGTTTGGTGATCAGTTGCCTGTCTTTATAAAATTAACCTTTGCTATTGCATTGCTGTTTTACAGTATGTTTGTTAATTTTTTTTATATTTTCCGTTCTTGGCGTTAAAGGCCTTCAGCCGTGACTGTGGTTACTTGCCTTAAAATTCTAATTGGAATCACATTGGCTTGTTTTTAAAATATCGTTTGCTGTTTCTGTATTTTATGCTCATTTGGTAAATTGTAACGCACTGAAAGTAGTATTAATTACACAGTTGTTTATTCCTTCATTAATAACGTGTGATATCTTTATTTGTTGCTGAGTCTGGAATTACCGCTTTAAAATACATGTGTGTAATTGCGAAAGGGAACCAATAGTAACTGATTACGGCCCCGTCCACAATCGTAACCGAATCCTGCCTTCCTTGACTAACAGGTTTCAAGATAAAAGACATTAAACATGCACAACAAGTAACATGAACAATAACCAAAGAGCGCAATTTGTATCTCAGTATATACAAATGTAATTAAAAGTAAAAGTAATTGGAATAGTCCATGGATAGATATTGTTCTAAAATCCACGTCAAACATGTACACGTTATGATAAAGCAATAATATAATGAACACATCACTGTAAATGTAATAATATGAATGTAATATAAAGTAACATATGTCCCAGAAGTCATAATAAAACTTGAAATAGAAAAACTGTATTTACTACTAGCATCTGAAATTCATTACACAACTCAGTCTTTCTTCTCTCTCATTCCTACTGCTGAGTCCATATCCTCTCGCAACTCTATCTTCTATTCCTTCCCGTAATAGCGCGTTCCAGTCACCAATGATTTAGATTTTCATCTCCTTTAACATAGTGAATCATACATTCAATACTGATATACACTTCTTTCAGCTCTTCATCTTTTGCTTGTGACTTCGGCATGTACACATTAACTATTGCTGTTGGCGCTTTTGAGAATAACTCTATACGTGAATTTTTCACGTAACCTCACTCTGTCTCTTACTTTCCTATTCATAAATAATCCTATTTCTGTTACACCATTTGCAGCTGCGGTTTTTATTACCATACACTCGACTGACCAGAAATCGTAACTTCTTTCCATTTCCCCTCGTTGCACCCCACTATATCCAGACTGAGCCAATGTATTTCTCTCTTCAGATTTTCTAACTTCCTTACAACATTCAGACAATTGACAATCCTCGCTCTTACTCGCAGAATGTTACCCTTCCATTGGTTATTCAATCTTTTTTCTCATGGTCACCTTCCCCTTAGAAGTCTCTTGCTGGAGATACCAAAGGGGGACTAACCCGGAATCTTTTGTCAAAGGAGAAATTTTTCAGTTACATGCCACATGTCCTTTGAACACACATGGTGTCTTTAATACTGTAATTTCCATTGCTTCTGCACACGCATGCCGTTGATCATTGCCGATAAATCTGTCTTTTAGGGGCAGTTTCCCATCCTATGAGCAAGAACCTCTACCTGCTGCTCCGTCCTCTGTGGCAGAACCAGAGTGACTCCCAATGCCGAAAGTCTTTAGCCGTCATTGCTGATGATTTTTATCGAATTCTGAGCGGTAGCGTGGTTCGGTCATGTAGCCTATGAAGTTTTCTTTACTAATCGAAGATACTCTTACAAGGAAACGTTACCAACTTTTCCTCATACTTTAAGGAGAGAAAAAGAAAAACACATTTGCAGGATATCAGCTCCGGCAAACAATTTCGTGCGAAAATTTGGGCCATAATTCTGAAAGTAGGCGCTTATGAGCTTCTGAAACAGAGGCTTTTAAGCTTTCGTGCGCACCAGTTGTTTGTCACTCGCTCCGCCCCACAGCAGCCACTTAACGTTCGAGCACGGAGTACTGTACAGTGGAGTGAATAAGAGGTTTAATAATTAACGTCGCTATTATGCGTCACTTTGTTTCGATTTTAAAGCTGGCACTGTTAAAGTGATGTACATTTGCAGGGGACGCTTCTCTCTTCATCGTGACTGACATGACGAAACTGTAAATAGATAATCATTAACTTCATTTCATAATAATTCTTCACTCGTTTGGATTTATTCATTTTGATTTGAGGTGTGTACACAGCTGCATAATATTAATACAAGACTATTGGTAAAATAATAATGAAAGTATATAAGATGCTTGAGGTACGTGATCATTCGAAGCAAAATAATCTAGTAAACCTGGGCTCCAAACTGCTACCTTAAGATCTGTGAGCACTTATTCAGTAGAAGACAGGTCCCATAGTAGCGAAGATGAACAAGTACTTACAACTCTTAAGGTATGTACTTCAGACCCATGTTTACTGGACATTTTTTGCATGTTTTGGTTGGTACTACCAACTCTCAAAGTAGGGAAAGCAAAGAGTTTTCAGTAAAAGAGGTTTCTTTTTACAGTACCAAAAATGAAGAAGTACTCACAGCTTTTAGGGTATGGAGCCCATGTTTACTAGACTTTTCTGCTTCGAATCATCATTTCTGTCAAATCCCTGAATACTGACGATCCCTCCTGAAGCGCCCTGTTTGTGAGTGAGGCTGACGTAGTGTATTACATGCTCATATTACTGTTATTAGTGTAGAACAGGATTTGAAAACCCTTGGGAGGACGTGTCCACCTTTCCCGTCCTCTTCCCTCATCTGTAACATCCCTCGAATAGGAGGGCTCCGGTTGTCACCCCTACTGTGCAGAACTTTGCGTTCGGGCATCATGCAGCTCTATTGGGCAAAGTGTCAGGCAACTGGTGCGCACGAAAGCTTAAAGCTGTGATTTCAGAAGGTCGCAACTGCGTAGTGTCAGAATCGTGGCGCAAAGTTTTCCATCGGTGTCAATTGCTGGGGATGAAATCTTACACTAATGGCCATTAAAATTGCTACACCAAGAAGCAGATGATAAATGGGTATTCATTGGTCAAATATATTTTACTAGAACTGACAAGTGATTACATTTTCACGCAATTTGAGTGCATAGATCCTGAGAAATCAGTACCCAGAACAACCACCTCTGGCCGTAATAACGGCCTTGATACGCCTGGGCATTGAGTCAAACAGAGCTTGGATAGCGTCTACTGGTACAGCTGCCCATGCAGCTTAAACACGATACCACAGTTCATCAAGACTAGTGGCTGGCGTATTGTGACGAGCCAGTTGCTCGGCCACCATTGACCAGACGTTTTCAATAAGTGATAGATCTGGAGAATGCGCTTGCCAGAGCAGCAGTCGAACATTTTCTGTATCCAGAAAGGCCCGTACAGGACCTGCAACATGCGGTCGTGCATTATCCTGCTGAAATGTAGAGTCTCTCAGGGACCGAATGAAGGGTAGAGCCACGGGTCGTAATACATCTGAAATGTAACGTCCACTGTTCAAAGTGCCGTCAATGCGAACAAGAGGTGACCGAGACGTGTAACCAATAGCACCCCACACCATCACGACGGGTGATACGCCAGTATGGCGATGACGAATACACGCTTCCAATGTGCGTTCACCGCGATGTCGCCAAACACGGATGCAACCATCATGATGCTGTAAACAGAACCTGGATTCATCCGAAAAAAATGACGTTTTGCCATTCGTTCACCCTGGTTCGTCGTTGAGTACACCATCCCAGGCGTCTTGTCTGTGATGCAGCGTCAAGGGTAACCGTAGCCATGGTCTCCGAGCTGATAGTCCACGCTGCTGCCAACGTCGTCGAACTGTTCGTGCAGATGGTTGTTGTCTTGCAAACATCCCCACCTGTTGACTCAGGGATCGAGACGTGGCTGCACGATCCGTTACAGCCATGCGGATATGATGCCTGTCATCTCGATTGCTAGTGATACGAGGCCGTTGGAATCCAGCACGGCGTTCCGTATTACCCTCCTGAACCTACCGATTCCATATTCTGCTAACAGTCATTGGATCTCGATCAACGCGAGCAGCAATGTCGCGATACGATAAACCGCAATCGCGATAGGCTACAATCCGACCTTTATCACAGACGGAAACGTGATGGTACGCATTTCTCCTCCTTACACGAGGCATCACAACAACGTTTCACCAGGCAACGCCGGTCAACTGCTGTTTGTGTATGAGAAATCGTTTGGAGACTTTCCTCATGTCAGCACGTTGTAGGTGTCGCCACCGGCGCCAACCTTGTGTGAATGCTCTGAAAAGCTAATCATTTGCATATCACAGCATCTTCTGCCTGTCGGTTAAATTTCGCGTCTGTAGCACGTCACCTTCGTGGTGTAGCAATTTTAAAGGCCAGTAGTGTACAAGTGTGTTTTTTTGTTCTTAACATACACCCTAGGACAAAGAAAAAACGACGCGCCACCAAGGAATTATCCGAATGGGTCGGAAATCGGTAGATGTGATTTACAGGTACAGAGAAACAAGTGATTATAGTTTCAGAAAAAATTGTTGATTTATTAGGAGAAAAAGCTTCACGTACTGAGCATTTTGTGAGAGATGCGGCGACCTTGCTGGTTAAAGCTGACTTTGGCAAGCACGAAGACAAACAGTCGAAACTCTTGCTGTGTGCAAGCGGACACCATCTTGCTTAAATGTAAGCCCACGATGGCTTGCCATGAAGGGCAACAAAACTGGGCGTAGAATATCGCCGACGTACTGCTGTCTGTAAGGGTGACGTAGATGACCAAAGGGGTGCTGCTATGAAATGAAATGGCGCCCCACACCATCAGTCTTGCTTATCGGGCCATATGGCCAACGACACTCAGGTTGGTATCCCACTGCTGTTCAGGGCATCTCCAGACACGTCTTCGCTGGGGGTCGGCCGCTGTGGCCGATCGGTTCCAGGTGCTTCAGTCCGGAACCGCGCGACTGGTACGGTCGCAGGTTCGAATCCTACCTCGGGCATGGATGTGTGTGATATCCTTAGACTAGTTAGGTTTAAGTAGTTCTAAGTTCTAGGGGACTGATGACCTCCGATGTTAAGTGTCATAGTGCTCAGAGCCATTTGAACCGTCTTCGGTGGTCACCGGGGATCAGTTCAAAGCAGGACTCATCACTAAAGACAATTCTACTCCATGCAATGAAATACCAGGCCGAAGATGTATATGGAGACGTCCGGACAGCGATGGGATACCAATCTGACTGTCGGCAACCAGGAGTTATTATCTAGGGTGCCATTTCATTTCATAGCAGCAAGCCGTTGGTTGTCATCCATGGCACCCTTACAGCACAGCAGTACGTCGACAATATTCCATGCTCCGTTTTTCTCACCTTCATGGCAAGCCATCCTAGGCCTACATTCCAGCAAGATACTGTCCACCACACACGGAGAGATTTTCTGGTGTTTGTCTTCGTGCTTTTCAAATCCTACCTTGGTCAGCGAAGTCCCCAACTGAGTACGTTTGAACCAGCCAGCTCAGTGATTTTGACGCTCTAACGCTCCAATTGGACAGAATTTGGCACGATATCCCTCAGGAGCACATCCAACATCTCTGTCAATCAATGCCAAGCAGAGTAACCGCTTGCACAAAGGCTAGAGGTAGACCATCGCGTTATTTGCTCAGTTTGTGAAGCCCTTTTCCTCGAATAAATCATCCAAATTTGTGATCATCTGTTTGTCTATACATGTACTCGTGAGTCACACCTACCGACCTACCGATCTCCGTCCGATCCGGTTAATTCCTTGATTGTGAATCTGTTTCCCTAGGATGTATGAGGTCGGGATGGTGATGTTTCCTTGTTAGACCTGGTGACAATGTTTGCACGAAACTGGTTCTACAGCAACTCAATTACTGGAAAACCTGGACAATCATAATTCTCTTTTTTGTGTGTATTTAACTGGTCATTTATAATTTCTTTGCTTATAATTGTACATGTAGAATTCACCGTCTAACAGTGCATAAATAAGTGCTTGAAGCAACGTACTCGGACGCCATGATCTCAAAATATACGTCCTCTGATTCACCTCTGGGTCAGAGTGTCTCTGAACACTGGCACACTGTGTGTTGCAGTACGAACTACTGTTGGTGGCGGTGTCTGAGGAAGGCCGCGCTGTGGGGCAGGCGACGCTGCTGGTGAGAGTCAAGGACGCCAACGACCTGCCCCCCGTGTTCGAGCAGCCCGTGTACCGCGCCACCGTCACTGAGGAGGACGACCACCACTTACCGAGGAGGATCCTCACCGTGAGTATGGCTAAGACCACCCACTGCCAGTAGATACATTCCCGCAAAATTGGGCAAGTACTACCACTCCAAGGACGAACGATGTACATACACACTGATGAGCCGAGACATTATGACCACTTGTTTAATTTGGTTTTGGTTCTGATTTGGAAGGAAATACACTAGCCACTGTATGTAGCATAGATGCGACAAAGTCCTTCGTAGGTTTCTGGATGTACATGGCATTAGATACCTACGCACAGGTCCCGCAGTTCCACGTCCTGATGGGTTGTGAACGCGGAGCTGGTGCCAGATAGAAACCCAGATGTGCTCCGTCGGGTACAGTTCAGGTGAAATTGGTGGCCAAGATACCAATGTGAAGTCACTATCATGCTGCAGAATTCTGGCCCAGTTACAGGGACATTTGTTGTGCTGGATAATGCTATAGCCGTCGGGGAAGACATTAGCATGAAGGGTTGCAAGTGATCTGCAATGACGTCCCCGTTGTCCACTGCTGTTTTGATGTCTTCGATTACTAACACAGGTCCCAAGGGTAGTCTGGACACCCAAGCGTTCATGGTGCGGTGCATGTTTCCAGGAGCTGTCCGCCTGGATGACGGTGTATCCGGAGCCAGCTGTCGAAATGGTGTAACAAGAAACGTGATTCCTCCTGCCAAACCACATGTCTCCGTTTGTCGACGGTCTAATCTCGATGATCTCATGCTTACTGCAGTCATAACTGGTGAAATTATTGGGTCAATACGGTGACATTGCGGACTGGAACACTTGCTCTGCACCAAAACTGTATACTGTCGTCAGACATGCAAGCTTCTAACCTCTACACTCCGTGATGAGGAGTGTACGTCCAACACCCTGCTACCTACTCGTGGTTTCACCATCCTATGACCGGTTTCCGTAGATGCTGACGACATTGTCACGTGAACGTCCTACTACCTTCCCCCATTTCCGAAATGCCCGTTCCAATGTGCCTGGCCGTAATAATCGGCCCTTTGTCAGAGTCGTTTATATCATTGAATTTCGCCATTTGCTATCCGTATAGTCGCTGGAATGATTCGCAATTCTTCTCTTCTCCACTTACATACTTTCCTTAGCGCGTCACGTAACGTAACGCCACCAGCATTTAGTCCCGCGGTGGGTTATGTTTGCGTTATCATCATCGTCATCACCATCATCTAAATTCACATATTAGGTTCGAGGAACCTGTTCCGGCTTGAGCTTTTCCTGCGCCACTCTACGTCTCTTACACATTTGGGTATAAACTGCCAATATTTTTTTTAGGATAGCCATCTTGTTATATTTTATTTATACAGGGTGAACCAGAAATCCACTGACATTCAGAGATTGTTCAAGGATAACGTCTGAGTAATTAGGTACAGGGTACCGACGGTCTCCGGCGGCTTGATATAGAGTAATAATGTAGCTACGATTTATTCGATTTGTTACCGCAGTCACACTTGCTTCCGTGAAAATACCTTCACAATAGTGAAGAAGCCTGTAATACGCACTAACCAAAACGTGCAGCGTACAACACATAACACAGAGTAATACAACAACCCTCAGATGTAACATTGTACTATGATGTGGTCGCCATCGGTGGGGGAACAATTCAGCGCAGCGTCTTTGTGCCGCTCTCCCATTGCATTCGGTGAACCCATATACGAGGTTAAAATCGGCCAACTCTTAAACAGTAGACCTGTGAGTAGTGCTGCTGTTTATCACTGTTAATGCACAACTAACACTCCTGGAAAACGAAACCCTAGACAGAATAGATCAGCACTGAGGGCAAGAGTTGAACAGGGCATTACTGTTGTCAGCAGAAAGTACCGTGAGCAAATGGAAACATGACTTAACAGCTCAAATCATCGATATTTGCACCATTGTGCACTATTTTCAGTGCAATACAGGTACAAAGCTGACAGGGGCAAGAAACCAAAACGAAATGCCATAACGCTAACGAGCCGCCGGAGACCGCTGGTCTCTTACACCAAAATACTCAGAAGCTATCCCTGAACAATATTTGAGAGTTCGTATGTTCATTCTATGTTTACGCTTACATCCCTTTCAGATCCCCAGATTACCATTGTGTACATTATTTTTTATTGTGTCTTAGGTCCAACATAAATATTTTTCATCAATAGAAGCCTTATTTACACGTTTATAAATGTTCAATCTTTTCATGTTAACAGAAACTTCCGTCGGGTCTTGGTAGAACAACATCATAATAAATTATAAGCGCCAGTTTGCTTTTGTTCCACAGTATTACTTTTATTGTGTTAACCGGTTTTCGTCTTACAAGGCCATCTTCAGATATTTATTGTCCACTCCATTTTTATTTATGTACTGTTCAATTTTTTTACTTTTCTTTGCATTACCACCACACTGTCAAAGATGTTACTTACTGTATGTTTCTGCTTCAGTCTGGACATGTTACTTCTCTTCCAATGTTGTTTGCAGGCATTGTAACTTCTTTGGTGACAATACTCAGTAAATGTCTGAAGATGGCCTTGTAAGCCGAAAACCGGTTAACACAATAAAAGTAATACTGTGGAACAAAAACCAACTGGTGCTTTTCATTTATTTCATTCTTTTCATCAAGCGTAAGTTCTTCAACCTGTTGTGCATCACTCTAAAAATATCAACAAGTGAGTGTAGCAGTGTGCAGCAGTTTGTGATCGTCACAGTGCTCGGAAATGGTTGGTTGCTATAGGCCAAAGTATAACTGAATGCTATTATTGTTGTTTTGCGTGGTAATCATTGAATATTAGGTTTATTACAGCAGTGAATATTTCGAAATTAATTACAAAAATTGTCATGTGTACAAAGCATGTTTCGAAAACAGGTACATATATTTGTATAAAACTTGCTTTTAAAAACATTAAACAATTGTGTAAGAGCATTAGACCGTTAAAAATATGTCATCCTCCAGAAAAAAAACGTGTCTGAAAGCGATACATGTCGATATGTTATTGCAAATATTTTAAGCTTCACTTCTAATAACTTCGCTTATTAATGTCTCTGCTAGGCTACAGCCTTCAACAGATTTGAGGAATTTCATTTCTGATGTCATTAGTCAATTTATGTTTTCCTTGTTCGCTATCCAAGCCCCATATCCATAAAATAGCAATGGAACAAGTAGTGTTTTATAGAATTTAGGTTGCGTTTCTTTTGTTGTCTTTTCTTTAGTTTTCGTTTTATTGATCCACTGCCACCCTGAAATTTTCTTTCTTATTCTTTATATCTTTATTGTAATCAACAGAAATGTTGAAGCCCAGATAGTTAGAATGACTTACTTGCTCGATTACTTTCTGCATGCACTGGGGAGGAAAAAAACAGTATGTTACCCGCCAAACCTAATCCATTACAATTCGAGCGAGCAGCTGCTGAAACTCCATTTCGTCAACTGATTTTTCGGCCGTATACCTTTCGGCCATCTTCCGAGTGAGTAGGCGGAATGAACCTTCAGCACTCGCGTCCGATCCTTTAAATCCGAGTCCCGTGCCACTGCGAGTACCGTAGAAACACAATGGCCAGAGTTCACTTTGTGGATAGACGCTCTATTCATGCAGTGTTAGCGTTACATCAATAGAAACTGCTCTGTGGCGATGTCTTTGAGAGTGGATCAAAGAAATCGCAGGATTCCAAGCTTTGCTCGATGTAGGATGTGTACAGTCCACGAGAGATGTATGCGACATCGAAGGTCTAGCTTGCGCGACGGGGTGGGGAATCATTGACATTTACAGTGTGTTTGCTTTAACTTGAGACAACTAAATACCTCGCAAACGACGCATCGTATGATAAAAATGTTTTAGGTGAAAAGTTAATATTAATTAATATTAGTAGGGACATCTGTCTGCTACAACTGGCCGCCTCCTAAACATCCGTCCTGCACGGTGGGGGGAGGAGGGGGGGGGGGTTCAACTTCGTGTTTTCAAATGGGAACTGTCATTTTATTGCAAGATATATGTACGGTTTACTCAAATCATTGTTTCCCGTCGTGGTAGATGGCGCTCTAATCGACAAATATCAAGTTTGCCCGTTTCTGCAATTAAGAACCGACGCATCTGCTTCTACGTTTCATTTACGATGTAAATGTAAACCTTTGTATTCTAAAGGTCAATAGTGACATTCAGATGTTACTTGAGTGTTGCAAATGTGATTGTCAGTACCAATATCGTGGCTAAACATTGACATTTCTGGCAAATAAGCTATTTGTATGGTAATGTAGTTTTCTGTTTCCTGGGGGCTTGATTGTGGTCAGTTCGCGAGCTATCGGAATGCTTGATTTCGGAGGCCGCCGTCGAACCTCGACATCAGGCTGATTGGTTTCGCTGTGTGCTCCCATCCAACCGTCGTACCTCCCGCGCTAATCGTTATGCAACCACAGGCGGAATGCAAACCACAACCGTTGTAATGTCCATGAGGTGATAGTGACAGGCCCACCTACCATGGATACTCACCGAAATCAAGCACCCCAGTGGTGAGAGGCAAAGGGACTCACCGTAATCAAACATCCTGATTGGATTAGAAAACTACTACACTCCTGGAAATGGAAAAAAGAACACATTGACACCGGTGTGTCAGACCCACCATACTTGCTCCGGACACTGCGAGAGGGCTGTACAAGCAATGATCACACGCACGGCACAGCGGACACACCAGGAACCGCGGTGTTGGCCGTCGAATGGCGCTAGCCGCGCAGCATTTGTGCACCGCCGCCGTCAGTGTCAGCCAGTTTGCCGTGGCATACGGAGCTCCATCGCAGTCTTTAACACTGGTAGCATGCCGCGACAGCGTGGACGTGAACCGTATGTGCAGTTGACGGACTTTGAGCGAGGGCGTATAGTGGGCATGCGGGAGGCCGGGTGGACGTACCGCCGAATTGCTCAACACGTGGGGCGTGAGGTCTCCACAGTACATCGATGTTGTCGCCAGTGGTCGGCGGAAGGTGCACGTGCCCGTCGACCTGGGACCGGACCGCAGCGACGCACGGATGCACGCCAAGACCGTAGGATCCTACGCAGTGCCGTAGGGGACCGCACCGCCACTTCCCAGCAAATTAGGGACACTGTTGCTCCTGGGGTATCGGCGAGGGCCATTCGCAACCGTCTCCATGAAGCTGGGCTACGGTCCCGCACACCGTTAGGCCGTCTTCCGCTCACGCCCCAACATCGTGCAGCCCGCCTCCAGTGGTGTCGCGACAGGCGTTAATGGAGGGACGAATGGAGACGTGTCGTCTTCAGCGATGAGAGTCGCTTCTGCCTTGGTGCCAATGATGGTCGTATGCGTGTTTGGCGCCGTGCAGTTGAGCGCCACAATCAGGACTGTTTACGACCGAGGCACACAGGGCCAACACCCGGCATCATGGTGTGGGGAGCGATCTCCTACACTGGCCGTACACCACTGGTGATCGTCGAGGGGACACTGAATAGTGCACGGTACATCCAAACCGTCATCGAACCCATCGTTCTACCATTCCTAGACCCGCAAGGGAACTTGCTGTTCCAACAGGACAATGCACGCCCGCATGTATCCCGTGCCACCCAACGTGCTCTAGAAGGTGTAAGTCAACTACCCTGGCCATCAAGATCTCCGGATCTGTCCCCCATTGAGCATGTTTGGGACTGGATGAAGCGTCGTCTCACGCGGTCTGCACGTCCAACACGAACGCTGGTCCAACTGAGGCGCCAGGTGGAAATGGCATGGCAAGCCGTTCCACAGGACTACATCCAGCATCTCTACGATCGTCTCCATGGGAGAATAGCAGCCGGCATTGCTGCGAAAGGTGGATATACACTGTACTAGTGCCGACATTGTGCATGCTCTGTTGCCTGTGTCTATGTGCCTGTGGTTCTGTCAGTGTGATCATGTGATGTATCTGACCCCAGGAATGTGTCAATAAAGTTTCCCCTTCCTGGGACAATGAATTCACGGTGTTCTTATTTCAATTTCCAGGAGTGTATATCCTCGATGTTGTTCCTGGATCACACTAAGCGTAGCTCCTAACCAGACGTTGAAACGGTTAACCATACTATATTGTGCAGTCAAATTAACAACACTAAAATAAATTTCAACCGTTAGAACAAAAATATTTACATTTACACCGTCAACGAAATTATATTCAAATGAATCGGTTCTTAACTGGAGCCGGCCGGAGTGACCAAGCGGTTCTAGGGCGTTACAGTGTGGAACCGCGCGACCGCTACGGTCGCAGGTTCGAATCCTGCCTGGGGCATGGATGTGTGTGATGTCCTTAGGTTAGTTAGATTTAAGTAGTTCTAAGTTCTAGAGGACTGATGACCACAGAAGTTAAGTCCCATAGTGCTCAGAGCCATTTTTTTAAATATGCAATAAAAATGGGATTCCCATTTGAAAAATAAAAGTTGACTCCTCCCACGCAGGAGGTGCCCAGCTGTAGTAGAAAATATTAACTTTTCACCTAGAACACTTTTTTTTTTGTACGATGCATCGCTTTCGAGATATTTAGTAGTGTCAGGTTAAAAAAGGTCACCCTCTATACTTCGTAAGCTATACACTTCCGGTACCATCAATGTTTCCCGCCCATTAGCTGCTCCGTTCACGAATCACGGACAGGAAGAACGGCAGTCGGTAAGCTCCGTCAGATCCGGATCGAATTCGTGCTGTGAATTAGTGACTGTTCGTCTGCTAAGCAACGTGGTCTCAGTGTGGTTTGGGCAGTCTTCCAGGACTGTTTAGGCAAATTCTGGGTTGGTCCGCAATCTCCACTTTAGAAAGAACAAAAACAGCTAAAATACGATCACATAACAAGATTTAACGGGATTCCCTGGCAGACGGTGCACATTACTTGCCTTCCACGACTGTGATGACTGGAAGCGCATTCGGCCACAATGTTAAAATAAATAAATTTGCAATATGATGTAAATAGAGGACACCATACTAAGAAAGAAAGATACTCTAGGTATAGCAGGTGTGTGCCATTCTACAGCCAAGGGCTTATCAGCAAGGACCAAGCAGGCTAGTAGCCCGGTACTAAGGTATCCAATTGGAAATACAGGGAATGGCCAAAAATATGTAAACGGTAAAAACACTTTACCATGCTAATATGGCATAGGAAACCCGTCGGCATTCAAGGCAGCTTCCATTCGTCTCAGAATGGATAAATACAGGTCCTGTATTACGGTATATTGATAATTTTTGCTTTATGGACCGTCTGACTACAAATGAATGAAACACAATTTTTGTACGACACGCGTTTATTAATAAAGGCGAAACGCGTATGGCACGAAAATTGTGTTTCATTCAGTTGTAGTTACAAGGTCCATAAAGTGAAAATTATCAATATACCGTAATATTACATGAAACTGAGGAAGACAGGACTACAAAAGTTGAAGATGTTAATATAGACAGGTCCTGTATGGTCTTCGTACATCCATAGTTGAAATAGAGGACAGTGGAACGTCAGCTGGTATAAATTTATATTAAAAAATGTAGAAATTCCTCCAGCTGTGTTTAAGGTGTCGATTTTATTTTGGCAACTAGTTTCAATGTTGTAACAATGTCATCTTCAAGCCCATACACTTGTTGACGACAACTTCGTGCGACTGATACTAGAAGTCAGTGGTGAGATACGGACGTGCTCCGTGTGGAAGGTGGTTAGTGAGTTACTTAACCACCTCCCACACGGAGAACGTCCGTATCTCACCACTGACTTCTAGTATCAGCCGCACGCAGTTGATGTCAACAAGTGTATGGGCCTGAAGATGACGTTGTTACAACGTTGAAACTAGTTGCCAAAATAAAATCGACACCTTAAATACAGCTGGAGGAATTTCTTCATTTTTAATATAAAGGTCCTGTATGGAAACTTATGTCATTCTTCCTGGAAAATAGTGCCAAGTTCTGGTAGCAAATATGGAGGAGGATAGTTACCTGCAACCTTCTCTCCAAAGCAGACCACAAAGGCTCAATAATACTCAGATCTGATGACTGTGTTGGCCAGTGGAGATAATACACTCCATCCTCGTACTCGTAAAAACACCCCTGGACAATACGTGCTTTATGAACAGAGTCCCTGTCCTCTTGGAACATAGTATCACCATTGTCCTTTGTGATGGACCTGTTCAGCCAAAATGGTCCAGCACAAATTTTCATTGCCGTCATTCCATTCTAC
Organism: Schistocerca serialis cubense; assembly: GCF_023864345.2. NCBI lineage: Eukaryota > Metazoa > Arthropoda > Insecta > Orthoptera > Acrididae > Schistocerca > Schistocerca serialis. Next base: position 504,911,360 of record NC_064645.1, read on the forward strand.
AGCTGATAGTTGTCCATATCCGCAACTGCGATTATACTTAAGTTATTGCATAACGACTATAGTCGCCGTGGACATGCGTGCATGTCCAAAGGAACTTTGCGTTGTAATTCAGAATAACACAGGCACTGCAATATTGTATTATATCCTTCCATTTTCTCATTGTGGAGAATATTTTTGTGGAAACTATATACGATAAACTTTGGTTTGTTCCTACACCGGAGCTGCTTATTTGTGTCCGCCAGTGGTTGACATATCACAGCCTTTGGATTTCCCTCTGCATCATTTATTAAACATGCTTGGATGTCAATGTAATTTCATAAACGTACAGCCGCGCGGGGAAGTTGCGAGATCTAGGGCGTCTTGTACCGGTCGCGCGGATTCCCCCCCCCCCCCCCCAACCGCCACTCGTTTCTGTATAACCACTCTCTAAAGATCGGTTACATGGGCCATCTTGCTCAGGAGAGACTACAGCGTTTTTATGACACCCTTCCAAACCGACTCAGTGCAAGTATCCAGGACATAGGGCGTACAGCGTCATGCAACTATTTGGACATAATACTGCTAACCCGTGAAGTTTTGTTTCGTACCGTCCCCCTCTTCTGGGTGCTTCACCATTTCTGTCAGGCTGTGTACAATGTAAACAGTGTCGGTCCTATAACACTTCCTTGGATTCCCCGCCTGCTTAGCTGCCGGTGTGGTAGCTCAGCGTGTTTGGTCAGAGGATTAGCCACCCTCTGTGATAAAAAAAGCTGAGAGGACGGGTCAACAGTGAATTTGAATAGGTGTCACGGGACGTCTGCCGCGAACGAACGCAACGAACAATAACGAACGATGAGATAATAAAAGAGCTGAGTGGTAACGTGTTTGCCTACTATGTAGCGGGCCCGCGTTCGATTCCCGGCCGGGTTGGAGATTTCCTCCGCTCGTGGATTGGGTTTTGTGTTGTCATCATCAGCGACGCGCAAGTCGCCCAGTGTGGCGTCACCTGAAATAAGACTTGCACTCGGCGAGCGAATTTCCCCGGATGCGGCCTCCCGGTAAACAATGCCCCACGATCATTTCATTTCATTTTTTCCTTGGATTGCTACCTAAATAACCCTTAACCTCTGTCGATTTTATTTTAATGTTTCATGAAAACAGCAAACTGGTTGCACCAATTGTATTGCATTGACCTGGTTTCAATACCGACTAAGGGTATCTTCACCAAAATTAGTTAGAATTACCTATAAAAAATTTCAAAAAATAAAAAAATGTAAGATGAGAATGTTGTTATGAATTCTGTAAGTTATCGATATGCGCTTCAGAGAGAGAGCAAATTATGTTACCGTTAAACAATCTTTGGTCTTGTTGTGATACAGTCTTTGTCTCTGCGCAGTCTGCGCAGTCTGATCCGTTCTTTGTTGAAGTGTGGTAGGTGATGGACGTATTCAGTAGTGCTGTATTGACATGTGATCGTATGTATTAGATGAAGAAAGATTTATTGTAAAGAACAGTAACGATGAATATGTTGTATATATTGGAAGGCGAAAAGAATCTGAATTTTGAATAATTTTATTAGTTTCAGGTAAGACTGCAGGACTGCGTAGCTACTTTGTCGGAATGATTATTGTCAGCCAGTTAACTTAAAAGAGCTGAGAGAAAGCCCACCCCACTCCCCTCAGTCATGCATTAAGATATCAACTGATTAAGCTGTTTGATTTTTATATAAATTCTCTATTAACTTCGTATACTCTTTGCAAATCATTCTTCACTTTGTTAAGCATGTTATTGCTCAGACCAATGTTATGTGTGAAGATCACGCGAAATTTTACTCTGTCTTTTTGAACACATACTTCATTCTAAAATCGTTGTCTAGAAATATCATTTCATAAGAATAATTGCTCTCCCCATCCCACTATTTAAACAAGGTTTATCATTACGCATTACCACGTGTTATGCAACAGTATGAATATTGTTTGGAAATTTTATTTAAAAAATAGAAATCTAGCTTAGCTGCCGCCTACTTGCTGCATGCTTTTGTGGTTCGCCGGCTGGAGTGGCCGGGCGGTTCTAGGCGCTACAGTCTGGAGCCGAGCGACCGCTACGGTCGCAGGTTCGAATCCTGCCTCGGGCATGGATGTGTGTGATGTCCTTAGGTTAGTTAGGTTTAATTAGTTCTATGTTCTAGACGACTGATGACCTCAGAAGTTAAGTCGCAAAGTGCCCAGAGCCATTTGTACCATTTTGTTGTGGTTCAAAATGGTTCATATGGCTCTGAGCACTATGGGACTCAACTTATGAGGTCATTAGTGCCCTAGGACTTAGAACTACTTAAACCTAACTAACCTAAGGACATCACACACATCCATGCCCGAGGCAGGATTCGAACCTGCGGCCGTAGCGGGCTCGCGGTTCCAGACTGCAGCGCCTAGAACCGCACGGCCACTTCGGCCGGCTTGATGTTGTGGTTTCGAGAAATCTGCAACAATGTTGTTAAGACGTAAGGCAAGTGAAAATTTTTATTAGGGCCAGATAATTGTTTTACTTCAGTTACCCATTTAATATAAAGACATGTTGTATTCAGACCAGTTAGAGTTCAGTTCAAATTAGATTCTGTTTAGTCAAAGGTTATCATGCGAGTTTAAGTTGGATAACAGTTTGTGGGTACATAGTTTTGGTAATACGTAGCTTTTTTTTATAGAAAGGGAGGTAAATATGGGTTAAGTTTCATACAGAAATACATAGTGCGGAGCTTACACAAATAAAAAAGAGTTACAGGTAACTATGGCTTATACTGACGAAGAAATCCTTAGTCGGTATCGAAATCGGATCAGTGCAATAAAATTTGTGCTACCGGTTGACTGTTTCTGTCCTACATTAAAACTTAAATACGGTTGCTGGACGTCATCCATATTCAAGATCTGTCGATTTTGTTACTGGACCTTACAAGTGACAGAGACTAGCAGCACTGAACCAGGTCAGCACTTTCGTCGCGCGTTTTTTTGCATAAAGAACAAGAGCAACGATCCTAGTAATAAATTTTCCGCGTGCACTGGAAAAGAACTGCCGTCCACATACGCTTCGCTGAGTGCTACGAGAAGCATCTAAAATTAACGGGACTTTCCCGTTATCCACCGCAGTGGTTCTCTGCAGACGGCAGGCAGACTGTGGAAGTTGGCCATTAGCAGAGTTTCCAGCTGCGTCAGCGTTCACATTCCCTTCATGCGTGTGTGTGTGTGTGTGTGTGTGTGTGTGTGTGTGTGTGTCTCCCTCTCTCTCTCTCTGTGTTTGTGTGTGTGTGTGTGTGTGTGTGTGTGTGTGTATTGCTTTCTCCTTTGTTACAGTTGACATTAAGGCATATCCTGTGTCTGTATGTATGTAAGTGTGTGTATGTGTGTGTGTGTGTGTGTGTGTGTGTGTGTGTGTGAGTGAGTGTGTATGTATGTATTGCTTTCTCCTTTATTATATTGGACATTAAGGAATGTCCTAGGCTCGATTACAAAATTTTTATTACAATGTTTCTCTGTAACATCGTGCCTGAACTTTTGATTTAATCTGGTGACAGTAGAATGGTGTAAAGACTACACCGAGCTCTTTACATAAAAGTAATAAGAACATTTTAGGTACTACGTATTTCACTTTCGACAGTCTTATATATTTTCCAACACTATTAGAACTCTGGTTACAAGTTATTGTTTATCGCAAAGACCACAAACGGTCCCGGCGGAGGTTCGAGCCCTCCCTCGGGCATGTGTGTGTGTGTTCGTCCTTAGGATAATTTAGGTTAAGTAGTGTGTAAACTTAGGGACTGATGACCTTAGCAGTTAAGTCCCATAAGATTTCACACACATTTGAACAGACCAAATACTACAAAAACTGAGGTAGTAATCATACATGTTCTGTAAAAACATTTGATTATGACCTGTGATCATCATCACATCTTCACTTCAAGTATTAGGCCACTGTTTTTAACGGTACCCTTCGCTTCCTCAGTCTACCTTGAATTCTTCTTCATACCGGCTTAAATATGCTTACCTGGCGAGGTAATATTTCTCCACTCATTCTTTCGAGATGTTCTTTGGAATTTCTTCTATTTTCTTGCATTTTTAAGGATGCTAAATACACTCCTGGAAATGGAAAAAAGAACACATTGACACCGGTGTGTCAGACCCACCATACTTGCTCCGGACACTGCGAGAGGGCTGTACAAGCAATGATCACACGCACGGCACAGCGGACACACCAGGAACCGCGGTGTTGGCCGTCGAATGGCGCTAGCTGCGCAGCATTTGTGCACCGCCGCCGTCAGTGTCAGCCAGTTTGCCGTGGCATACGGAGCTCCATCGCAGTCTTTAACACTGGTAGCATGCCGCAACAGCGTGGACGTGAACCGTATGTGCAGTTGACGGACTTTGAGCGAGGGCGTATAGTGGGCATGCGGGAGGCCGGGTGGACGTACCGCCGAATTGCTCAACACGTGGGGCGTGAGGTCTCCACAGTACATCGATGTTGTCGCCAGTGGTCGGTGGAAGGTGCACGTGCCCGTCGACCTGGCACCGGACCGCAGCGACGCATGGATGCACGCCAAGACCGTAGGATCCTACGCAGTGCCGTAGGGGACCGCACCGCTACTTCCCAGCAAATTAGGGACACTGTTGCTCCTGGGGTATCGGCGAGGACCATTCGCAACCGTCTCCATGAAGCTGGGCTACGGTCCCGCACACCGTTAGGCCGTCTTCCGCTCACGCCCCAACATCGTGCAGCCCTCCTCCAGTGGTGTCGTGACAGGCGTGAATGGAGGGACGAATGGAGACGTGTCGTCTTCAGCGATGAGAGTCGCTTCTGCCTTGGTGCCAATGATGGTCGTATGCGTGTTTGGCGCCGTGCAGGTGAGCGCCACAATCAGGACTGCATACGACCGAGGCACACAGGGCCAACACCCGGCATCATGGTGTGGGGAGCGATCTCCTACACTGGCCGTACACCACTGGTGATCGTCGAGGGGACACTGAATAGTGCACGGTACATCCAAACCGTCATCGAACCCATCGTTCTACCATTCCTAGACCGGCAAGGGAACTTGCTGTTCCAACAGGACAATTCACGTCCGCATGTATCCCGTGCCACCCAACGTGCTCTAGAAGGTGTAAGTCAACTACCCTGGCCAGCAAGATCTCCGGATCTGTCCCCCATTGAGCATGTTTGGGACTGGATGAAGCGTCGTCTCACGCGGTCTGCACGTCCAGCACGAACGCTGGTCCAACTGAGGCGCCAGGTGGAAATGGCATGGCAAGCCGTTCCACAGGACTATATCCAGCATCTCTACGATCGTCTCCATGGGAGAATAGCAGCCTGCATTGCTGCGAAAGGTGGATATACACTGTACTAGTGCCGACATTGTGCATTCTCTGTTGCCTGTGTCTATGTGCCTGTGGTTCTGTCAGTGTGATCATGTGATGTATCTGACCCCAGGAATGTGTCAATAAAGGTTCCCCTTCCTGGGACAATGAATTCACGGTGTTATTATTTCAATTTCCAGGAGTGTATTTGAACAACATTTTCTGTTTTATTTAGCATTTTTATTGTTTATAAGCTATCATTTGCCTTCCGCGAATATCGTCTTCTATTACGTTTTTAAACCTATCCTAGGGGTCTTGACGAGCTCGTTTCACTGCTCGATTTTCTTCATTTCTCTCTAGTTTGTAAATTTGTTGATCCTACTCTTTTGGTTCATTGAAATGCTTAAGAAAAGTATTTTGTTTTTTCTTTATAACTATATCTAATTCTGCTATCCAAAATTTTTAGTTTGTGACCTAAATGTCAATAGTGGTGGAATACAAATCGTAATGACAGTTTCCGGCGAACATCTTGTCAAATATAAAATTCTGTCAGAATCAAATCGCTCCTACTAGCATATAAAGATCTACGAGGGCCGTTCAGAAAGTAACCTCCGGTTGATTTAAAAAAAAATACACCAAGTTAAATAAAAATATTTTAATATATACATCTTACAACTACATCTTTGCACTATTTTTCTACATAGTCTCCATAGCGATTGAGGCACTTATCGTATCTCTTCACAAGCTTTGAAATTCCTTCTGCATAAAAATCACCCGCTTGTGCCTGGAGCCAGCCTGTGACCGCATCTTTGAGCTCTTCGTTGTCATCAAACCGCTGTGACCTGAGCCATTTCTTCAAATGCATGAAGAGGTGATAATCACTTGGCGCCAGGTCTGGGCTGTAAGGTGGATGGTTGATAACGTCCCACTTGAAGGACTCAAGAAGGGCCGTTGTTCTGCGAGCAGAGTGAGGACGGGCGTTATCGTGCAAAAAAACGATACCGGAAGTCAGCATACCACAGCGTTTGTTCTGTATAGCCCGTCGTAACTTTTTTATTGTTTCACAGTACACGTCTTGATTAATGGTCGTACCATGTTCCATGAATTCAACCAACAACACCCCTTTGGCATCCCAAAACACCGTTGCCATCAGTTTTCTGGCAGAAAAATCTTGCGAGGCTTTTCTTGGTTTGGTAGGCGAATTTGAATGTGCCCACATCTTTGATTGTTCTTTTGTCTCAGGGTTCACGTACTTAATCCAGGTTTCATCACCGGTCACGATTCTGTTTAACAATGGTTCTCCTTCGTCCTCATAACGTGACAGAAAGTCTAATGCAGAGGCCATTCTTTGAGTTTTGTGGTGGTCGGTAAGAATTTTGGGCACCCATCGTGCACAGAACTTACGGTAACCCAATCTTGCTGTCACTATCTCGTACAAGAGAGTCTTAGAAATCTGTGGAAAACCAGTAGACAACTCCGACATTGAGAAACGTCGATTTTCACGAACTTTTGCATCGGTCTAGATATGGTAGGGGTCTGTTAAGTGAGATCGAAAGAAGACAAGGATTTCTTGTTAGATGAATTTAGGATAATTTCAACAGAATTATATAATGGTGTAACGGAAGAAAAGGAATCGTTGTGTCTGAGCAGCTTGCCATTCTTTATTCCACTCATCCTGAATCCCCTTCCTGTAAATCGACCATAGACCCTCCGCTGGAACGTGTGTATTTATAGTCTTCTGTAGCTATTATCACTGCTTCCTTAGCTACAGAGTCAGCGATCTCGTTTTCCACTGCGTTGTTGTGTGCTTTAATTAAATACACTGGGGTGGAAAAAGCTAGAAGGACAGTAATTTTAAAATGTATCACTCCCAAGTAACATAGCTCGAAAAAAACTTGATCCATGCACAGAAAGAACTGCTACAGTATCTTACAAAGGTAGCTGAAATAAGTACTCAATGAGGCGAACAGAAATGATAGTTTTATTGAAAGACAATAATTGCACTGAAATTGCCATGATTTATGGTGATCCCCTGGACATTACAAAAGGCAGGACATGGTTCTTAATGGGGTGTTTGATCACCACAGACGGTAACACACGCTTTGCAATGTGTTCACGTGTTGGCCATGAGGTTGGTAAGGAGCTCTTGTGGTAAGGCGTTTCATTCTTCCACCAGCGCGATTGACAACTGCTGGATGGATCAACAGAAATGAAGTCAGGGCGGAATGCATCCCTGAAAAGAGGCATATTGAGAAGTAGAACAGCGTCACAACAACGCTGACCGCTGAGAGTACTGTGTTAAGAGATTAGGAGATCAATACACACATGCAACATTATGCCTCCCCAAACCATAACATCTCGGCCAAAACGATCATTTTCCACAATGTTCCTGGGTGCTAATGGCGGGAGGTGGGAACATATAATACACCCATAAACATTTTTTAAAGTCATCAGTCTTTTGACGCGTTTAGTGTTGCTCACCACAAATTCCTACACTGCGCTGAACTCTTCATCTCAGAGTAGCACTTGCAGCCTGCGTCTTCAACTATTTGTTGGATGTATTCAAGTCTCTCTCTTCCTTTACAGCTTTTACCCTCTACACCTCCCTCTAGTACCGAGGAGATTATTCCCTGATATAACACAAGTCCTTCTAGCCCTCCACTTTCTCTTGTCAGTGTTTTCTATACGTTCCTTTTTTTTGCCGATTCTTCGGAGAACCTCTTCATTCTTTCTTTTATCAGTCCATCTAATTCGACAGATCCTGTAATTCTTCTTCACTTTCATCGAGGACAGCAATGTCATCAGCGAATCTTGTAACTGATATCCTTTCACCCTGAATTTTAATCCCACTCTTGAATTTCTTTTATTTCCTTTATCGCTTCTTCGATGCACAGACTAAGCAGTAGGGACGAGGACTACATTCTTGTCTACTCCCTTTTTAATCCGAGCGCTTCGTTCTTGGTCTTCCAGCTCATTGTTCCCTTTCGTTTCTTGTGTGGCGCATCAAAAACCTCCCGCAAAACGTGTTTTTCGCAAGTTTTGGCAAGTAAAATCCGAACGAGACACATACAAATGTAGTCATTAGCTGAACATTAATTTCGGCCCAATTAAAATGTTTTGACTGCCACTTGCGTATCATAAATACAGACCCTACAATAACCCATCCGTCGATTTTCTTCCAGAACGACGACTGGAAGTAATTTTTATTTATATTCTTCCGAATGCGCTTATCTTCGTCTCTTGGTTGTAGACAAGATACGTTTCATACTGGTTTCTGATACTCTTCAACTTGCCCCTATCTGCATTATTTTCACTTAACCGCGGAGAGCTTTCTCTTTAATTCAAGAGTTCTTCCAAGCATTGCTTACTTAGTTATGTTATATGCGAAAATTACAACCTTGTGGTATCTACACACAAGTTAAACAAGAGCTCCTCTAGGCTCCAGGCCTGCCTTACACCTTTGTGACTTAGGAAGTCGGGATTAGCATCTAAGGACAAGGCCCCTAAACGTCACACCTCAAACACAACTAGTAGGACAATAAGTTAACAGTTTATTCAAGGCCACATTCATAAAACAGCTAACATACAGTCAACATGTGGCCGTCTTAAAAACAATCCAAAATGACCTATAGCTTCATTCTAGAGCAAGCAGCAAACTATAATTACTTAATGAACAATAAATCTGAAGTAATTTAAGATGACTCACATAGAAATTGTTTTTGAGCAATAATACAACAAGCACAATACGTTACACTTAATATAATTCATTGGCGAGCAAATTTATAAATGTAATAGTTCAAATGGCTCTGAGCACTGTGGGACTTACCATATGAGGTCATCAGTCCCCCTAGAACTTACAACTACTTAAACCTAACTAACCTAAGGACATCACACACATCCATGCCCGAGGCAGGATTCGAATCTGCGACCGTAGCGGTCGCGCTGTTCCAGACTGAAGGGCCTAGAACCGCTCGGCCACTGCGGCCGGCAGGAATTAATCGATTTGCACAATTTGCCTTGGCGCCAGCTCCGGTTTCTCATTCAAACCTTGCTTAATATATTCTACCATAACTATAGTAAGAGGGATTTTCGAATGGAATGGCTATACAAATGGCCGCTGTTTCGGTCTAACCCGAGAACTTTTTACCGCAAGTTCCTAGCTCAAATAGGAAGCGAGCACCAAAACCCCCCTAACCGCGATTCTGCGAGCGGTCTTTTGAGACGTACGAGGGGCGTTCAATAACACATTTCTTTTCTCGGCCGATTTCGGTTGAAAAAATGTGGAATTTTTTGTGGGACATCATGCGATATTCCTGCTTCAGCCCCAACAGTTTCATTAATTTCCGAAAGGTGGCGTCGCTATACTTTGCCTTCAAAACTGCGTCTTTGACAGAGCAGTGTTCCAAGTAAAGCGTTGTCATTGAGTTTCTTTTGATGGAAAACCGAAGCATCACAGACATTCATAGGCACTTGCAGAATGTTTACGGAAACCTAGCAGTGAACAAAAGCAGGGTGAGTCGTTGGGCGAGGCATCTCTCATCATCTCAACAACGTTACGCAAACCTCTCCGATCTCCCACGTGCCGGCCGGCCGCACGCAGCTGTGATTCGCCGGCCGCGGTGGTCTAGCGGTTCTAGGCGCGCAGTCCGGAACCGCGCGACTGCTACGGTCGCAGGTTCGAATCCTGCCTCGGGCATGGATGTGTGTGATGTCCTTAGGTTAGTTAGGTTTAAGTAGATCTAAGTTCTAGGGGACTGATGACCACAGTAGTTAAGTCCCATAGTGCTCAGAGCCATTTGAACCATTTTTGAGCAGCTGTGATTCCTGCAATGTGGAACGTGCAGACACACTCATTCGAGGTGATTGACGGATCACAATCAGACCCCGCTGCACGTCTGGACCTCTCTGTTGGTAGAGCTGACACATTCGTCCACCATGCGGGGTACTCAAACATGTGTGCCCGACGGGTTCCTCGCCTAACAGAAGACCATAAAGAGCAAGGAAGCTTTGTTTCCATTATCAGCCTGTGCGGAACTGCTTGAGCGTTACGAGGCGGATCGTAACAACCCTTTCCCGAACATCGTCACAGACATTGAGACATGGTTTCATCACTTCCATCCGGAATCAAAACGGCGATCCATAGAGTGGCTCAAAGCCACCTCCGCTCTGAAGAAAAAGTTCAAAGCCGCCCCTCAGCCGGAAAAGCATGGCGGCAGTCTTCTGAGATTCTGAAGGGGTTACTGATGCATCAAGACGTTGGCTCCAACGTCGGCCAAAAGAATGGTACCATGGGGGCTTACAGGTGGTGTAAAGCCGTCGCAGTTAACAGAGATTGTGCTAAAAAATATATATATATTTTTTTTTCTTTGGCAAAAGAGTGGGGAATAATATGGTGTACTGGAATACTAAATAAAACCAATACGATTTCGGGAAAAAACGTCTTGCGTCGCTTATTGAACGCCCGTCATATTTTTATCACCCACCTGTCCCTACAGCTTTATCCCTAGTTTTAGCACGGTTTCGACCATATTCCACCATTTTACTGTCAAAAGCTTTTTCAATGTCGGTGTATCCTACGAGCCAGTCTTAATTTTTCTTCGGCTTTGTTTCCATTATCAATCGCAACGTCAGAACTACCTCTGTGGTGCCTTTACCTTTCCTACCAAGGCGATCGTCTAACAGATGCTCAGTTTTCTTTTCCATGCTTCTGTATACTATTCTTGACAGCAGCTTGAATGCATGAGCTATTAGGCTGATTGTGTGATAGTTTTCGCACCTACCTGTCCTTGCTATCTCCGGAATTGTGTTAATGTTTTTCCAAAAGTTGAATGGTACCTCGCCAGTCGATATATGAGCCAAAGTGTTTCAACACTGGCTACATAGGGAGAAAATTTGCTCCCCGCGTCATAGAAGTGATCTCGTGCGTCCTGTGTCTAGCGTAGATGCTCACAGCAGACTCGTTCTGTTAAGTGGTTTGTCCGTTTCCCTCTAGCCGCTGGCAGAAAGCTGTCATCGCTGCGTCCATTTTGTACTGTTCTGTAGGCTGTCACTTCTTGAGTATGTACACAAGTCATCAGCATATTGTAGTATGTTGATGTTGTTGTTGCTGTTGCAAACAGTGCACAATATTGGTGAGTGAATTGATCCTTGCGGGATTTCCTTTCTCGTCCTCCTTGGTCCCAGGTTGTTATTATTATCTTTATTGCAAAGGTTTCTGCCCTTAAGTAAAGGCCGGCCGGGGTGGCCGAGCGGTTCTAGGCGCTACAGTCTGGAACCGCGCGATCGCTACGGTCGCAGGTTCGAATCCTGTCTCGGGCATGGGTGTGTGTGATGTCCTTAGGTTAGATAGGTTTAAGTAGTTTTAAGTTCTAGGGGGCTGATGACCTTAGAAGTTAAGTCCCATAGTGCTCAGAGCCATATGAACCTTAAGTAAAGAGATGGTGTTGTCAGAGAAGTTAAGACCGATACTGTGCCGCTCCGTCTTCTTGGCTAATAAACGAAGGTCAACTGCATCTTATGCATTCTCAATGCCCGTATAAACCGCAATTAGGAACTTCTTGTTGGTGAGACAAAGTTAGATACCTGTATTAAGTTGTGCTAGTGTATCTTAAGTTTCGCCCTCTCTTCGGAAATCATTCTGTCCAGTCTGTGCAGGTCATTATTTCCACTTCACCAATACATCCCATATTTCATTATTCTTTCTAACAGCTCCAAGGATTTGAGTGAAATGTGATAGATCCATACGATGACAAATCATCTGGGAGTTTGCTAGGCTTCAAAACTGGAAGAACTCTGTCTTCAGTTCAAGGACGTAATTTCTACTAGAACGTAATTTCTGGCTAGACCAAAAATGGCTTCAGATATTGCACAGGCGAGTTTTTTCTTTTCCAGTCAAATTATGCAGTACGCTGTAAGGAACGTCATGAGCAGATGTCGTACTAGTGCCAGCTGACGGTGCTCGGTTTATTTCGCTTACTGTTGCGGATTCGTCTAAGAAATGTTGTACAACTGCATCAGCAGTATTAACAGCGAAGTCCACAGTGTCAGCTTAAGACGCTTGCTTCCGTCATGGGGCTGGACGTCTGTATTTGAAACCTTCCGATATATTTAATTTTTTGCTAAAAATCAGATACAAACAGTCTCGATCGCGTTTTCAGATTTTTATTTGTTAGCAGCCGGTTTCGGCCCATTCCTCGGACCGACTTTTCACCGCCATTATGGCTGCCATTGTGGCGGCAGACGGAGCGATATTCGTAGAAGTACTCTTGTCAGAAGCCTTTCTAAAAATTAATTTTTTTCCCACACAGACGAAATATCAGCAAAATTCTTTCTAGTTATTCTTTCGTTGATTCCTCTTTTCTTTAAGGGTCTTTTCACTTCTGCCTGCACTCCTGAAATTAATGCAATTTTCTACTGTCGCTTGTCGTTTACGTAATTTCAGTGAGTTCTTACCTTACTTCACAATGTTCTTATATTCTTCGTAGCACCGATCCCTCTATTTTTTTCTTTTGGAAGAAAAAGTGTATTCTATGGAATGGATATCTTTGCTGCTTCCTCAGTATTTTTTCGAAATCGATGTAATCCGCTACTGGGTTTTCTCGAACTTCGAATCTGTTCATTAGGAATGCTGTTACCGTTTTATATTGACTCTAGTCTGCCTTGCGCAACTTCCAGCGGTAGCTGCTATATGTAATCGATTTGTCACGACTGTTTGGTATACGTCTGTGAATGGCAGGTAAATTGCGCGGCCTAGAGAATCACCCGCCATCTCCCGTGTAAAAGTTACAGCCATAGATGGAAACGCAAAATACAGGTCGGCGGCACTGCTCCGGTGATTTGAACAGAGGCCTGTGGTCGTTGTTCTGTCCTTTAGTATCGCTTACTTTTGTCGATGATCTCTCCTATTAATGTTTCGAATCTAACCTCTCGACCTGGGTCCCACGCAGGATAATGCACATTGATATCCCTCATTATTAATTTTGGTTTAGTACAGGAACTGACGAGAGTACATGGCTTTTCTTTAGTTAAATAATTCTTTGGCGCCCTGTATACGGAAGTGCAAGCTGTTCGAGATTCTGAAAAAAGTAGGGGTAAGCTATAGGGATAGACGGGTCATATACAATATGTACAACAACCAAGAGGGAATAATAAGAGTGAACGATCAGGAACGAATTGCTCGTATTAAGAAGGGTGTAAGACAAGGCTGTAGCCTTTCGCCCCTACTCTTCAATCTGTACATCGAGGAAGCAATGATGGAAATAAAAGGAAGGTTCAGGAGTGGAATAAAAAAAAAACAAGGTGAAAGGATATCAATGATACGATTCGCTGATGACATTGCTATCCTGAGTGAAAGTGAAGAAGAATTAAATGATCTGCTGAACGGAATGAACAGTCTAATGAGTACACAATATGGTTTGAGAGTAAATCGGAGAAAGACGAAGGTAATGAGAAGTAGTGGAAATGAGAACAGCGAGAAACTTAACGTCGGGATTGATGGTCACGAAGTCAATGAAGTTAAGGAATTCTGCTACCTAGGCAGTAAAATAACCAATGACGGACGGAGCAAGGAGGACATCAAAAGCAGACTCGCTATGGCAAAAAAGGCATTTCTGGCCAAGAGAAGTCTACTAATATCAAATACCGGCCTTAATTTGAGGAAGAAATTTCTGAGGATGTACGTCGGGTGTACAGCATTGTATGGTAGTGAAACATGGACTGTGGGAAAACCGGAACAGAAGAGAATCGAAGCATTTGAGATGTGGTGCTATAGACGAATGTTGAAAATTAGGTGGACTGATAAGGTAAGGAATGAGGAGGTTCTACTCAGAATCGGTGAGGAAAGGAATATGTGGAAAACACTGATAATGAGAAGGGACAGGATGATAGGACATCTGCTAAGACATGAGGGAATGACTTCCATGGTACTAGAGGGAGCTGTAGAGGGCAAAAACTGTAGAGGAAGACAGAGATTGGAATACTTCAAGCAAGTAATTGAGGACGTAGGTTGCAAGTGCTACTCTGAGATGAAGAGGTTAGCACAGGAAAGGAATTCGTGGCGGGCCGCATCAAACCAGTCAGTAGACTGATGACCAAAAAAAAATACGGAAGTTGGTTGGTTGGTTTGTGTGTGTGCGGGGGGGGGGGGGGGGGGGGGGGGAATTAAGGGGACCAGACTGATACGGAAGTTATGTCAATGTTTACAGTATCTGAGAAAATGGAGACATCTGCGTGTGCAAATTCTGCACCAGTAATTTCTAAATTAAAAATTTTATATGGGATTCCACGTTTAATTAAAAGCGCCACTCGTCTACACCACCCTCTCTGCACCACGCACGCTGTTGACACAGGATGTGGAGATGTAGTCAGTGGAGCTAACCACGTTTTACTTAATGCGCGAAATTCTATATGCTGCTCGTTCATAAATTAAAGTAGCTACTTTTATTATTCCTTAAAGAGTGTGCATTCCATCACATTATATTATAAGGTAAAACAGCCGTTTACTAATTGTTTGTCGGTATCCGTTAAGAGTACATGTCGCTAGAGGGAATGGTAGGACTAGGTTGAGCTGTGAGTGGCTCCTGCTCCTTGCTAAAGTAATTATTTTATTCAAATAATTTCCGAATATTTATTTTCTCATAAAAAATAGCACATATCAGAAATTTAAAAAACAGTTACTATTTTCAGACCAAAACCGTTATAGTATAGGCAAACAAATGACCTTTCTAGCTACTGAACAGGAATAATTTACTCAATACCAAAATGCTCACGTAATAGTATGAAATTCCACTACAGTGAAACCGCATGAAGTATCAATACTGCCTAGAAATAAAAAAATTTAAATACATACAGAAACCATGGAAGAAACGATGTATTCTTTGGAATAGGTATCTTCGCGTGACGACTTCGTGACGTCTTGTGATGGCACGGAGTAGAGCTAGCATGTTGTAAATGAGAGCTTTCAAATTTTTGCCTTTCGTCCAATCTTGTGCTGTGCTTGGCGCACCTCCCAGAACACACCACATTCTACTTCATATCTTTAAGAGAATTTTTGTAATAAAAATACACTGCAAATAAGCATCACCTGCAACGTGACCGTTAAATAAGGAGCAGGTTGATTGCATTGAACACAACGAAAAAATCAGATGTTCTCAAATCCAGTGGTCAAACGAATACGCAACTGAAAACCTTTGATCGAGAATTAACAGATACGAAGCCCAGTTTGAAGGCAAATACCGGTTTTATAATGTGTGCTTATAAGGCTGAATTCACTCAGTACATATAGCAGCGCACACCACTTACTAACATCTGCAAACACCCGCTGGCCACTGTGGCCGCGCGGTTCTAGGCGCTTCAGTCCGGAACCTCGCTGCTGCTACGGCCGCAGATTCGAATCCTGCCTCGGGCATGGATGTGTGTGATGTCCTTAGGTTAGCGCTTAGAGCCTCCTTTTTTTTCCAACACAAGAGAAAAGCCCTGTCTAATAACAAACTCATACAGGTAATTCCGCTATCTCCAGGTTCTGCTTCGGTAATAACTGGCCAGATAGCCCTGAAGCAAACGGCGCCCAGTCTCGCCGTATCGCAAGTCTCCGGCCAACAGCCTCTTCCTTGTCGTTGCCGTCCACCACAGCAGCCACGGGGTGCAGTTGAATGCAACGGTCGCTTCCAATACTGAGCTCTGGCGCTGGTAGATACTCGCTGGCCGTCCAAAACCGGCTCTGCATTAAATGCATGTAAGAGGAGTGTCTTCATCACCGCCATATCCAGTACCCTTATGAGGCGCTACACAGTGGAAACATGCTGGCTTGCTGCTACACTGATTACTTCCGTGTATAATATGAAACAGTTCAAACACTGGCAGATGGTGAGTGCAAAGGGCTTCACCTGGCGTCTTACTCTACTGATAGAAACATAGTCTGGTCACTTTTGGCGACCATTACACGACCTAGAATAGGGC
Source organism: Schistocerca serialis cubense (assembly GCF_023864345.2). Taxonomy (NCBI): domain Eukaryota; kingdom Metazoa; phylum Arthropoda; class Insecta; order Orthoptera; family Acrididae; genus Schistocerca; species Schistocerca serialis. The sequence goes on from NC_064645.1 coordinate 504,927,634, forward strand.
TACTGTAATAGCTTTGATGTAACATTTCACTGTTACTGCAGGTGTGCTGCACTGGGTAACTCCCAAAATTTCTTCTTCAGACAATGTAATGTCTACATCTTTGGTGACGTCTTGTCGTCAAGAGAAGACTGAATAAAAGCCTCCATGTTACTGATCTGAAAAATCTGACTACGAACTAAAGCGTTTGCAGCGTCACCGGAGCAAGTTATTACTTTTACGCAATTGCAGCCTGAAGAAATTATGTTTGTGATATATTTATTTACACCTTTGCACTTGTGATGCAGTGCTTTACCAAAAGACATTGGACGTAAGCTACCCACATTCTTATCCTTGCTTTCGATAAAGACTCAAAACAGACAAACGTCAGATTGAGCGTTGTTTTTTTTTCTGTAGGCTCTGAGGTCTGCAACTTAATGGTTCTTCATGAGCTGTCGAAGCTTCCATGTGACGTATTGCATTGTCATCAGACCGTCATCCGCCCCGTCTTTCTGAATCCACAGGCAGCATTTTAACGGACCTGCTTCTTTGCTGTTCATGTCGCTGACGTTCATCAATAGCTCCTGTGAGTTCTTCTCAGGGCTTGCCGTCTCGATATCCTTATCTTCCACTTCAACGTTGTCGACAAGCGTCCACTATCACAGCACTTAATTCTGTCGTTGTTACTTGACTATGGTCACTGTTCAATTCATTGCTATTCATATTGCCACTCTCGCCGCCATCCTTGGTGGCGATCGGACTTTATGTTTGCAGAGAGAAATATCGGTTTTACTGTCTCCACCACCACAACATAAACAGGAAAACTGAGATGTTGACACTAGCAGATCACTGCTCCTCCACGCCCGTAGTCTCTGAATATGCACACTGTACCAACTGCACTATTAAACGCAGTGTGAAGAGGGGTCTCTACGAGGAGGAGTAACTGTTATTACTATTATTTCCTACGTGGTCATTTTATATTGTTATTCAGGGACTTCCTATACAAATGGTTAAACACAAATAAAAATACATAATATAAACAAACAAACACCCTCAAGATCCTGCCAAGTGTTTATCCACAAATCTGCTGTGTGCCGTTTGAACTCCATGCTATTGCATGTGGATTTATAACATGATTCTTGTCATACATATGATTATGATGTCACATTAAACTTGAGCATGGTCCGCTTCTGACCGAAAGAGGTTGTTTTAATAAAGCTCCAGTACTGCTGCATGTGAAACACGATTTTCCAAAAGTTTCTACCGGCTTTTAATCATCACCTACTTAGAATAACATAGTTTTGTTTTAAACTTCAGAAAACCGCTGCAGAAACGCACCAAATTTTGAAGCAAAATTTTGGAGACGCTGCTTTAGATTAAACACAGTCTTAGGACTGGTATAGCAGTTTCAAAAATTGGAAAACATCTGTTGATGATGACCGTTCAGGTCAGCCGTGACCAGGCATCATGCCAGAAAATGATCTGAAAGTAAGGAAGTTAATTCTACAACATCGTAGACTGACCATCCAAAACGTATGCAACATCTTAGCATCACGTCGCGGTAGATGCAAACGTATTCTGTCGGAGGAGTTGAATATTAGAAAGGCTGATACATAGTTTGTGCCACGACTTCTTCCAGAGGATCAGAAGCAACATAACATGAAATTCCGCAGAAGAGACGTCCAAACGACTGGTTACTTCCCCATAAAAATGCACGACGGCATTCCACCTACATTATTCAGGAATCTGTGACTCACCAACCATACTCACCAGACTTAGCTCCAACTGTCTTCGTACTCTTCCAAGAGATGAAAATCTACTTGTGTGATCGAGTATTTGACACAGAGGCGGCAGTTCGAGAGGAATCGCAGAGAGAACTAAACACTCTCACAAAGAAAGACATCTAGCATGCATTTCAAAAATGTCAGAAACGTTGGGATCGGAGTATTCCCTCCAAAGCGGTTTGCTTTGAGGGTGGTGGCGCAGACTAAGATCTAAGGAAGACGTAATAATTTTAATTAGTGTTTTCAGAGAACCTTTGGATATGACCTGCTATATCATTACAACCGGAGATGGATTTGAACCATCCATCCTCCAGTGTAGGGGCCCAGTGTCTTAACCATTGCGCTACCTCGATCGGTCAATATTAATGCTATACTCGTATACATGCTGCTCTGCAAAACGAGAGAGATAAAGTAACATAACATATTAACTACCAGATGGAAATTAATGAAAGTGCGGGAATATTTTGACAGAGGTCTCCCAGTCGTGCACAGAAAGTTGGACCTCGCATGATTTGAATTCAGCGTGACTATAGAGCCAAATGGAGTTGGTCCAGCAACACGAGGCTGTTGAAGAAACGGGAAAGACAGTGATGTCAAGCAGCAACGATCCTCTGTGGTGACGCTCTTCATTACAGTATGACTCGGAGACAAAACTGGGATGACTTCACACGGGGATGAATCACTGGGAAAGTGGAAGAAGGGCGACGTATGACGAGTGTAGCCCAGGAGTTTGGCATTGCTCACAGCAATGCATTACAAACCACAGACACTGCTACCCGAAGCAAATGAGGTGGTCGACCACGGTCAACTACAGCAGCAAATGAGCGCCATGTTGTGCAGTAGGGAAGAAGGGACCCACCTCACACAGCGGGTTCAATTGCAACAGGACTGCAAGATATGCAACCTCACACACCACTGTAGCACGGTAAGTGAATTGGGACGGTCTCTTTGCCCGACTACCAGCATGTTGTGTTCCGTTGACATTCGCACGTTGGCAGTATCGATGGGATAGTGCCAAGAGACCAGCGAATCGGCCAACAAGGAGTGCAGTTGCGTGCTCTGCGCGGATGAGATCAGATTCAGTCTGAGTAGTGATTCTGGATGCAACCTTTTATCGCGAGAGGTGGGAACACGTAATACACCCAGGAACATTGTCGAACCTGTTTTGGAGGCCCAGGTGTTACGGCGTGGGAAAGCCTGACGCTACATGGGTACACTGACCTCCAAATCTTTGAACACCATGCACTCATCGTGTACTCCTTCTCTGTGTGCGTCTTTTCAGGGGTGCATTTGGCCCTGACTTCATTTTTGCCCTCTTGTATGGGGTGCCTAAGGGATGCTGCGTTATCTGAATGCTATACAACAATTCAAGCAAATAACATTAGTAGTTTTATTTCTATAAAGCAGATAGACAATATTTAACTTCGATGTTGAAAGGTGTCGCAAGTGATGAGCGACAGGCAACATGATTTACAGTGGGCGTCGATACTGAATGGATTTATTAGTATAAAGTTTGATTTTTATTTTTTCACTTGATCTTCGTCAGTGCCTTCTGCCTGGCGGTAAGTTGCAGCGTCTCAGTCACGTTGCCCAGAACCGGATAGAACCACCCTGAAACTCACGTGTTGAACCATCAGCACCTAAACTCACTTGTTGCTGACGAGGCAACGCTAACGAACTACGCGTCTTACGATCTGACCGACCAATACGGCGGCTTGGAGGTGGTCAAGTGGGGGTGGAAACGCGGCCAGCTGCCGCGAGCGGACACACCGTTCGCTCTCTTCTGCTGGCAGCTTCCAAGCCGATCAGACGCCCTTCACTCCTGCTCTCTTGGCCGGCTGCCCATTCAGTCTCGACGGCTTCTCCAGGCCTGCCTTTCTTTGCGGCATTAAAACTTCACTCAGTTCAAACTATGTGTTATTCTTCACCTCAACGGGTGCCTACTGCTGTCCGCTCCTGGCCAATCCTGACGCATTAACAATGAATTCGAGTCCTTACTATCCACAATGATCAAACAAGCGAGTCTGTCACACAGTTTGTGAATCACTACTAACTGTTATTGTAGCATTCCCTGCTAGAGAATGTCCGACACCGAGTACTAATGTCCGGCTGAGGCTGGCAGGAGCGGCGTTTATATTCACTACAAGCAGATGTCGCTCCTGTCGTGACGCTTGTGGTTAAGCCACAACAGTTTTTATAGATGACAATGCACGACTGCATCTGACAGCGCAGCTAGAGGCCTTTTGCAACGGGAGGATGCCAGATGGACCAGCCTGTCCGTTCCCGCGTCTTGAATCTCATCGAGCACGAGTCTGAAGTGTTGCGTAAACACACTGGAGCACGTCCACATACACCAGCGACCAGCTAGCAGTTGTCAGCCGCGCTGTTGGCGGAATGAGACACCGTACCACAAAGACTCCTTCCCACCCTTGTAGCCAGCATGCGAGTATGATGCAGAGCATGCGTTCCTGCTGATCACACAACCCCACCTTGAGTAACGTCCAGGGAACCATCACAAATCGTGGTGACCTCAGTGTAATTACTCTATTCGAATAAATGTGTAATTTTTGTTTGTTTTCATCAGGTATGTTCTATGCTACTCTGTAGCAGTTCTTTCTTTATATGGTTCAGATTTCACCGAGCTATGTTACTTGACACTGGCACATTACGAGAAGGTTACTTTCGTCCTTAAGTTTTGCATACCGGTGTATAATGAAGTACGTCTCATAAAAACTGCAAAGATATTCAGTTTGATCATGATAATATTTGAAAGTATATATGAAGGTAGTGTCTGTTCGCGAAAGAACAGATACCATTGATGACCGTGCAGCTTCTCTAGAATGAAGCGATAGTTAAATTGACACCGTAGCTGCAAAGAGGCGTTGATATACTTCATTATCGACATGTTGAAGATCTGTGCTCCGACCACGACTCGAGCCCAGGATCTCCTGCTTACGCCGGCCGTTGTGGCCGAGCGGTTCTAGGCACTTCAGCCCGGAACCGCGCTGCTGCTACGGTCGTAGGTTCGAATCCTGGCTTGGGCATGGACGTGTGTGATATCCTTAGGTTAGTTAAGTTTAAGTAGTTCTAAGTCTAGGGGACTGAAGTCCTCAGATGTGCTCAGAGACATTTGAACCATTTCTTCTGCTTACAGTCCTGCTCGAGTCCTGGTCGGGTTTCTCTGCCTCGTGATGACTGGGTGTTGTGTGCTGTCCTTAGGTTAGTTAGGTTTAAGTAGTTCTAAGTTCTAGGGGACTGATGACCATAGATGTTAAGTCCCATAGTCCTCAGAGCCATTTGAACCATTTTTTTTTTCAACGTGTCCCCAGTGATGTACACTCCTGGAAATGGAAAAAAGAACACATTGACACCGGTGTGTCAGACCCACCATACTTGCTCCGGACACTGCGAGAGGGCTGTACAAGCAATGATCACACGCACGGCACAGCGGACACACCAGGAACCGCGGTGTTGGCCGTCGAATGGCGCTAGCTGCGCAGCATTTGTGCACCGCCGCCGTCAGTGTCAGCCAGTTTGCCGTGGCATACGGAGCTCCATCGCAGTCTTTAACACTGGTAGCATGCCGCGACAGCGTGGACGTGAACCGTATGTGCAGTTGACGGACTTTGAGCGAGGGCGTAGTGGGCATGCGGGAGGCCGGGTGGACGTACCGCCGAATTGCTCAACACGTGGGGCGTGAGATCTCCACAGTACATCGATGTTGTCGCCAGTGGTCGGCGGAAGGTGCACGTGCCCGTCGACCTGGGACCGGACCGCAGCGACGCACGGATGCACGCCAAGACCGTAGGATCCTACGCAGTGCCGTAGGGGACCGCACCGCCACTTCCCAGCAAATTAGGGACACTGTTGCTCCTGGGGCATCAGCGAGGACCATTCGCAACCGTCTCCATGAAGCTGGGCTACGGTCCCGCACACCGTTAGGCCGTCTTCCGCTCACGCCCCAACATCGTGCAGCCCGCCTCCAGTGGTGTCGCGACAGGTGTGAATGGAGGGACGAATGGAGACGTGTCGTCTTCAGCGATGAGACTCGCTTCTGCCTTGGTGCCAATGATGGTCGTATGCGTGTTTGGCGCCGTGCAGGTGAGCGCCACAATCAGGACTGCATACGACCGAGGCACACAGGGCCAACACCCTGCATCATGGTGTGGGGAGCGATCTCCTACACTGGCCGTACACCACTGGTGATCGTCGAGGGGACACTGAATAGTGCACGGTACATCCAAACCGTCATCGAACCCATCGTTCTACCATTCCTAGACCGGCAAGGGAACTTGCTGTTCCAACAGGACAATGCACGTCCGCATGTATCCCGTGCCACCCAACGTGCTCTAGAAGGTGTAAGTCAACTACCCTGGCCAGCAAGATCTCCGGATCTGTCCCCCATTGAGCATGTTTGGGACTGGATGAAGCGTCGTCTCACGCGGTCTGCACGTCCAGCACGAACGCTGGTCCAACTGAGGCGCCAGGTGGAAATGGCATGGCAAGCCGTTCCACAGGACTACATCCAGCATCTCTACGATCGTCTCCATGGGAGAATAGCAGCCTGCATTGCTGCGAAAGGTGTATATACACTGTACTAGTGCCGACATTGTGCATGCTCTGTTGCCTGTGTCTATGTGCCTGTGGTTCTGTCAGTGTGATCATGTGATGTATCTGACCCCAGGAATGTGTTAATAAAGTTTCCCCTTCCTGGGACAATGAATTCACGGTGTTCTTATTTCAATTTCCAGGAGTGTATATCAACGCCTATTTGCAGCTAGGGTGTCAGTTTAATTATCATTTCATTCTACAGAGGCTGCACGGTCATCAATGTTACCTGTTCTTTCGGGAATAGATTACCTTCATGTATAGTTTAAATATGGCTACCTGGCCAACGACCTTCTTGTGCGAACGCACACTCTATGCCCCAACTTGTACGGGACTTGGTAGATTAATCTGCCACGAGTAATGAGTGTGATGTGCAAACACCTATTAGGCGCACTACGAATGTAGTGGTGTGGACATGTTGGGAATGTGGGTCTCACGGGGAGCGTGCAAGGGTTAGAGCAGATGGATAGAGCGTCTGCCATGTAAGCAGGAGATCCCGGGTTCGAATTCTGGTCGGGGCTCACATTTTCAACATCTCCCCAATGATGTATATCAACGCCTGTTTGCAGCTAGGGTGTCAATTTAATTATCATTTCATATTTGAAAGTGGTTCAAAGAGTGGCAACTTGCTTTAAATGTTCGAAAGAGTAAAACTGCGAACTTCCTAAACGAAAAAATCTTACGTCAGATGACTAGCATATCACTGAGTCGCAATCGAAATTGGTGAATTCATAAAATACCTAGGTGTAACGATTTGTGAGAATATGGAACAGATCAATCACACGGGCTCTGTCGTAGGTACAGCAGATATTAGGCTTCAGTTCATTGGTAGGATTCAAGGAAAATATCATCCGTTTACAAAACACTCGTGCGATATACACTAGAATATTGCTCAAGTCTGTGGACCATTAATACTGGGTGTTCAAAATGTCTCTCCGCAATGCCGTATGACTGTTAGCGGCGCGTGCCGTATGCCGCAGTGAATATACCGAAATGAAACTCAGTGAAATACAAGTTATTAATTTATTCAATATTCATTTTTACTTACAAATTTCCACATTAAATATTGAAAGTATCCCCTCCGTTGTTGAATACACAATTCAAATCGCCTAATCATGTTTCCAAACACAAGCTGTAACATTTCTTCTGTAACAGAAGCAGTGAAAGTGGATATTGCAGTTTTCAATTCATCGATGGATTTTGGACGGTTTTTAAAGACAGTTGCTTTCGCTGCACCCCAGAAGAAAAAGTCAGGTGGTGTAAGGTCAGGCGATCGTGGAGGCCAAGGTCCCTGTGAAATTATGCGATCACCAAAAACATCAGCAAGCAGTGACATTGAAACGCGAGCTGTATGCGCAGTTGTACCATCTTGTTGAAAATAACCGTTCAGTATTTCATTTAACACAAGTTTTCCTATGAATGGGTACAGAATATCACTGCAGTATCGTTGTGCGTTTATTGTTTCGTTGAAAAATATGGGACCACAATCCGACGTCTAGAAATTGCAATCCAAACTCCTATTTTCACAGAATGAAGTGGTTCCTCATGAATACACAATGGATTTGGAGAACCCCACATAAGAGAATTTGGCGAGTTCATGTACCCTGATAAATGAAACCACGCCTCAGCAGTGAAAAACGTTTCATTAAGAATATCCCTTCCATTTTGTTGAACGAAATTTTTGAACCATTGACAATAATGCAGTCTCTTGCCATGATGAGTACTTTTCAGTTCTTGCACGACTGTCACTTTGTATGGGAAAAGTCCTAATTTTTTCCTTACAGCTGTGTGGTCCGTTCCGACACTAACATTGATTTCCTGGGCGAGTTTTCTTACTGACTTGTTCGGGCTCATGGACATTTTATCGGAAATATCGAGTAGTTTATCCTCAGACAAAACGCTAGGACGATCACTTCTCGGTGCCTCTGTCACTGAACCCGTACTTCGAAATTTGTTAATCAAATCTCGCACAGTTTCGTGATATGGGAGTGTTGTCTCCGGAACCGGCCGCGGTGGTCGTGCGGTTCTAGGCGCTGCAGTCCGGAACCGCGGGACTGCTACGGTCGCAGGTTCGAATCTTGCCATGGGCATGGATGTGTGTGATGTCCTTAGGTTAGTTAGGACTAAGTAGTTCTAAGCTCTAGGGGACTGATGACCTAAGATGTTAAGTCCCATAGTGCTCAGAGCCATTTGAGCCATTTGTTGTCTCCGGGTAAACTGAATTAAATGTTTGACGAACTGAAAGTGTGTATTTACCGCCAGCTTTGAACACTTGTTCGAATAAATGCAAAAGTTTTTCAATGGTTAGCATTTTAACAGTGACAAAAACGAAACAAACAAACAAAGGAACTAAACTTAAACGTTCACGTCAACACGTAACGACACACACCAACGATACTACTGACGCTAGCTGAGATAAACGAAACAGTGGAATGTTGGGAGAGTCCACTTGAAGGGAAGTAACCCAGGCAGGCGAACAACCATACGACACTAGCGGCTAACAACCATACGGCACTGCGGAGAGACTTTTTGAACACCCCGTTATAGGTCTAGTAGGGGATATTGAACGGATACAGAGAAGCGTAGTATGAATGGTTACAGATTTGCTTAACCTGTGGGAGAGTGTCACAGACATGCTAAAAAACTGAACTGCCAGATGCTTGAAGGTAGATGTAAACCACATTCTGAATGCCTACTTGCAACATTTCAGGAACCAGGCATAAGCGAGGAATCCATGTATATACCACAACTCCCTACGTATCGCTCCCCTAGTGATCGCGAAGACAAGATTAGGCTAATTAGCTCGCACAGAGGCATTTAAGCAATCATTCATCCCGCGTTCAATACGAGAATGGAACGGGAAGAATCCCTAACAACTAGCACATTACGAAGTACTTTTTGCTATACACTTCACAGTGGCTTAGTGGCTTTCAGTGTATAGAAGCAGAAATAGAAGGCGTGGATCGTACGTTTTGGAACTCATATACCTGCAAAAATAAAGCATTACAATTTCATTTTTAAAAGTACATGAGTTTCAAGAAGTGATCTATGCATTCACTGCAGGTAAGTTAAAATGAATAAGAATATTCGACGTAAATTGCTTATTTGTTGGTACACAACTACAGGGTTTGGAAAAAAAAACAACATGGAAACGGTGCGAGAAATGTATTCTTGAACAGAAAAGCTAGCCAGGCCTGCATATTTCCATACTACGTTTGACCACGAACGGCACCCTAGCTATGTCCTCAGTACCTTGCAAGTGTCAGTCGAGGCGAGAACAGTGTTCTGTGTAGTTGAGAATGCACGGTGTCGGAGCTAAGTGCATTAGAACGTGAGCAAATTGTTGATGCTCGTATGGTGGGCGCTTCCGTAGCCAAAGCAGTCGAAATATTGTGTGTTTCAAAAGGCAACGCATCGAAAATTTGTTCAGCCTACAGGGAAAGCGGAAAAACATAATCCGCTAAGTCACCACGCTGCCGAAAGTGTGTGTTGTGTGATCGTGACGGATGGTCATAGCAGAATGTTGTGACGTAACATAAGAGGACGACAGTTGCAGAACTGAATGTCGCACTCGCGAATCCTGCCAGCACCAAAACAACACGCGGGGAGCTCCATGAGCAGGGCGAACTGTTATTCCAGAATCAGGCGTCAGTGGTTCAAATGTTCGTAACGGGAAAACGTGGCGCCGAAGCCATAGAACCTGGTCTATGGAGCGATGGAAGAAAGTCATTTGATTGGGCGAGTCTTGTTACGCGCGGTTTCCGAGTTCTGACCGAGTCTACGTCCCAAAAATGAAACATGGTAGATGTTTGGTGATTGTTTGGGCAATCGTATCATAATGTTCCATAGGCTCCTTGGTTACTCTGCGAGTCTGCATTACTGCCAAGGATTTGTAACTAGTTTGGCAAATTAGGTCCATCCATTTGTTCCATGATGATGCTGTATTCCGAGGCGACGGGGTCCATGTTCACACAGTTCGCATCGCCCAGGACTGGTTTTGTCAGCACGAGAGTGAATTGTCGCTCTCCTGAGCGTCACAGTCACCAGATCTCAGTATTAATGAGGCTTTGTGGTATACCTTGGAGAGATGGGTGCATAGTCCCTATCAAACTCCATCCTCATTACCTGAACTTGCCACTATTTTGCAGGAAAAACTGTATAATATTCCATTGAAAACGATGGAGGTCCTGTATTTATTCATTCCGACACGACTGGAAGTTGTTCCCCACATCTGTTAGGCATGATAATATGTTGTGTTTTCGGTGTTCCCATATTTCTGCCCACTCCCTGTACTTCATATATTACTTAAATTAATTGTGTATCAGTTACGTTTACGCATGTTGTGAGAATTGTTTCCGCAAGTTGCCTTCCTGTCTGCTTACAACAACTAATTTCTCTAATTATTAGATTTCACGTAATAATATCAGCACAGCAGTGTGTTGAACCGGGTACTTATAAATACTGGAGGCTTTCTGTTCTTATCCATTCGCGAACTGAGTAAGGGAAAAAGAAACTATACATGCTTCTGCAGCCACCATACTCCCTCTTACGTTAGTCTCACGAGACTGGTAGCAGACTGGTGACGCAGTCTCCCACGAATACAGGATTCTTTAAATTTATCCTACAGGAAGTATGGAGAACAATGCCACCTTTCTCCCAAAGATTCCCATTCAAATAGCCTGAATACTTATACTTTCTGTAAGCTATAGCGACCTGCTAGGATCTAGAAACACATCACCGATTTCGCTCGATGTCTGTTGTCATGCCGCGCGGTCTGAGGCGTCTTGTCACGGTTCGTGCGGCTCTCCCCGTTGGAGGTTCGAGTCCTCCCTCGGGCATGGATGTGTGTGTTGTCCTTAGTGTAAGTTAGTTTAAGTTATATTAAGTAGTGTGTAAGCTTAGGGACCGATGACCTCAGCTGTTTGGTCCCATAATACCTTACCAAAACTTTCCAAATTTTTCTGTTGTCATGCTTCCTTGATAAGGGCTCCAATCTCTGAAATGGACTAGCGGCTTGTACACGATATCGTACAAAGATGCATTGTACTTTCCCAAAAACGTTGCAACATATCTAAGAAATTCCATTCAGCTTCCCAAATGCCGATCGTTCCATTTCATGCCGCTTCTTACTTATACGATGTTACACGATCAGAACGATCGCCATTAATCTTGTATTCGAACTGTCGGATTATTTCTCTTTGTTACTGGCAATATCTAGCAATTTTCTGCATTCAAAGGGAGCGAACATTCACTAAACAAAGTGAGAATTTTGTCTTTCTGCATTTTCAGTGGTCGACCAAGTACTGCATGCTACGGTAATTCATTAAGTAACTGTAATCGGTTTTTGTAGTGTATCACAACAAGAATACAAGGTTTTATTGATACGAGGGTCGTCCACAAAGTAAGTTCCGTTTCTATTTCTGTCCGCGGCAGCGCTACGATCGCAGTTCCAAGCACGCGGGGCAGTTACTCTAAGGAGAAGACATGTACACCATTTTCAGATCGCTGCCGCCGACGTGTACTTTGTAGTGCATCTTTATAATGTCAGCCGTAATTTAAAATGCCGCCGCGCGTGAAATCAGATCTGTGATTCGTTTTCTAAATGCAAAGAAAGTTAAATCAAAGGAAATTCATCGGCAAATCTGCGAGGTTTACAGGCAAAATGCTATGAGTGATTCAATGGTTAGAAGATGGGTCATACTGTTCAGTGAAGGACGTGATCAAGGGCACGATGAAGAACAAAGTGGACGCCCGTCTGTGGTTGCTGATGAACTGGTTCACACAACACAACAGAAGAGAAGATTAAGTAGAACCGTAAGTTTACACTTAGTGCCCTTGCTATGAAAGTTCCGCAAATCTCACGATCACTAATTCATAAAATTGTTACTGAAAAACTGAAATTTCGAAAACTTTTCTCACGTTGGGTACCCAAAATTCTTACTGAACAACGCAAAAAACAACGGGGGGGGGGGGGGGATTTTCCTGTACGACCATTTGAAGAGTGTACCATGAATATCAGGAATCTGGAAAAATATCAAATATCCGACATCGCTGCGGCCGGAAAAAGATCCTGCAAGAACGGAACAAACGACGACTGAAGAGAATCGTTCAACATGACAAAGTGCAACTCTTCCGCAAATTGCTGCAGATTTCAATGCTGGGCCATCCACAAGTGTCAGCAAGCGAACCATTCAACGAAACATCGTCGATGTGGGCTTTCGGAACCGAATGCCCACTCGTGTACCCTTGATGTCTGCACGACACAAAACTTTACACCTCGCCTGGGCCCGTCAACACCGACATTGAACTGTTGATGACTGGAAACATATTGCCTAGGCGGACGAGTATCGTTTCAAATTGTATCGAGCGGATGGACGTGGACGAGTGTGGAGACAACCTAATTAATCCATGGATCCTACATGTCAGCGGGAGACCGTTCAAGCTGGTGGAGGCTCTGTAATGGTGTGGGGCGTGTGCAGTTGGAGTGATATGGGTCCCCTGATACGTCTAGATACGACTCTGACAGATGACACGTACGTAAGCGTTCTGTCTGATCACCTGCATCCATTCATAAACATTATTGTGCATATCTGGGATGCCTTGCAACGTGCTGTTCAGGAGAGATCTCCATCCCCTCGTACTCTTGCGCATTTATGAACAGCCGTGCAGGATTCGTGGTGTAAGTTCCCTCTAGCACTACTTCAGATACTAGTCAAGTCAATGCCACATCGTGTTGCGGCACTTCTGCATCTGGTCTGCACTTACATTTTTAATTTGGAAGAAGTGGAGATTGACTCTCAGGAAGGCGTCAAGTGAATTTTTGTCTGTTTTTTGAATAGTTATATTTTTCGTTTGTTTTGGAGGATTTGAGGTTACAATAGTCAATCTCGCTACGACATTAGGGGAGCCTACACGATATTAGGTAGGTATACCAGTTTCACTGTCTCTTCAATGTAGTAAATGGTAGGATTGCCTGTAGTACTGGAAGCAGTAGTACTGCCTGTAGTAGGGAAAGAAACATAAATGAAAGCGTGAGAGAGAAAGTGGGAGCCAACAACTTCTCTTTGTTTTTTTGTTTGTTCATTTGCCTGTGTTGCACATAATTAGAATAACACATCGTTCAGTTTTAGTGAATTGTGTATTTTATATCCTTATAATCTATAAACTGCATTTTATCAGCAATAGAAATTAGTTGATCGTGTATCTTCTGCGGTTTTATGTAACCACAAAGCAATTACTTTTGATGCAACTCCAGGTTCCATGCACAACATAAAAGATCTATAAATACTTATTATTGTTATTTTGTACTCAATAGAACATTCTTCATCATGATCAAAGGCAAGAATTTCCTGCTGTTATTGAAAAGTGCGAAAGTTATTTATGAATAACTGAAACATATTTTATATAAGTTCGACGAATTATTTAAGCGATGTTTGATATGATTTTGTTTTGCAGTTTTTTTAATTTTACCTTTTTTTGAGGAAACTGCATTTTCTAACGCTATATGATAAAACTGCAGTTTTTTTAAATCTTTACTACAGTATCCCTCTGTTTCACGTTACAAATTAATAATATTCTTTCCCGGTGTATACTGCTGATGAAATCTTATCGGGCTTCCATACGGGTAGCTGCGTCGAAAATTCTCGACGTTTCGATGAGTGTCATTCTCATCATCTACTGACGCAGCTACCCGGATTGAAGCCCGAGAAGATTTCATCAACTTCAGTTTTGCTATAAATACTTTATTTTTAAATAATAGACACAAAGATAACTACGCAATACATAAACGTTCCATAGGTTACACTGCACACTGCCCCTTATGTAGCCTCACCGAGTTTCTACACAGTTCACTGCTTCCTGATTTTTAGGGGACTCTAGTACGACGCTCATTGTATAAGCAAACTAAGTGATCGAAATGAGGTAACGCCCGATCGGTGTGCAACACACCTAACGTACGGGTAATTAGTTTTCGATCTTAACTGATCGAGGCTACTAGCAAAAGTACAGTACTCTATGCTTACTTATGGTAGTCTGTCCGCAGCCCGTGGTCTTGCGGTAGCGTTCTCGCTTCCCGGGTTCGATTCCCGGCGGGGTCAGAGATTTTCTCTACCTCGTGTTGTGTGTCTTTCATCGGCATTTCATCATCATTGACTCGCAAGTCGCCGAAGTGGCGTCACCTTCCCCGCATGGAGCCTCCCGGCCAACAATGCCATACCATCATTCATTCATTATGGTAGTCTACAGTAGAGTACGGTAGTTTTATAACTCTGCTTGTGACATACGAGCGCAAGTCAGCGATATTGGGCTATGATTCTCTACACCTATTCTATTGCCCTTTTTTGTGAACAGGAATGACTAAGATAATTTCCTGTGACGTGGAGATTCGAAGTGTAAGAAATTATCTAAGCTTATATTACGACCTGTATAATTTTCTTTCGCAACTGTCAAATGAGTTGGTGAATTTAAATTTTTGTTGGGTGTCATGATTTTACATTCTTTTAAAATGACTGAGAGTAACTTTAGATAATGTGAACAAATTTACACATATGACAGCATATGTTAATGTGAGCTGAGAAGTGAGATTAAACATCCGGTGATTTCAGGTGAAGGCAATAGACGGTGACACAGAGAGGCCTCACGACGTGGTATATTTCATCACTGGCCCTGGCGTGGATCCAGACAATCCCGCTGCGGGCAACTTCCGCATCGATCCCAAGACGGGAGATATATTTATACTCAAGGTAAGAGCAGAAAGCCAAACGTAAATATGTAAATAACGGTCTGGTCGTTCTAGGAGGAGTTTTTGTGCCTGCGTAGAGTCATGGGCCAAAACGTTTTGACCATCTGTTTAATAGTGTGTTCGTTCGCCTTTGGAACGCATTTTTTTTTTTTTTTCTCGGTAGCTTTAAAAAAATGTATATCAAGAGCTGTAATTTTATTCAATAATTTTATTTAGCTTTCACTTTCAATGCCTCGTTGGCATTGTCTTCAGGCTCCTTACACAAAACTGTCGTCTAGTCGTTTGTGCTATTATAGGGACCACTGTAGCCATTTGGTTTCCTTAGACTTGTAAAAAATCCTCGGTCGACAGTTGTCGTTAGAGGTGTGATGGGTTCACGTCGACCAAAAACTTTTTAGATGTCTACGGAAACCAGTAGGATATAGGGGTCCCTATAATAGCACAAACGCCTAGATCACTTAACTTGTTTCTCGAATAGGGGCCTGCAGCTGGTGCCAATGAGGCATCGAAATTGGTAACTAAACATCTACATCCACGTAGATACTCTGCAAGCCACCGTACCGCGCCTGCGGAGGGTACCCTGTACCACTACCATTCACTTCCTTTCCCGTTCCAAGTGCAAACGGAATGAGAGAAAAGCGACTGGCTACATGCGTCAGTATGAGCTCTAATTTCTCGTATCTTATCTTCTTGGGCCTTACACGCAATGTATGTTGGCGGCAGTAGAACGGCAGTCAGCTTCAAATGCTAGTTCTCTAAATTTTCTCGATCGTGTTTCGCGAAAAGAACGTCGCCTTCCCTCCAGGAATTCCCATTTGAATTCCAGAAGCATCTCCGTAGCACTTACGTGTTATTCAAACCTACCGGTAACAAATCTAGCATCCGCCTCGATAAACCAAAGTCGATCATTCGCCTTCTCTACAACGGTCCTCACACGCTCGTCCATGTCACATCGCTTTGCAGCGTCACGCCCAGATATTGAAACGACTTGACTCTGTCAAGCAGGACAATAGTATCACTGCAGCCGAATATTACAGGTTTGTTCTTCCTTCTCATTCTCATTAACTTACATTCTTCCACTTAGAGCTAGAAATTTTATCTAAGTCGTCTTGTATCTTCCTACAGTCATTCAACTTCGACACCTTACCGTGCACAACAGCATCATTAACAAACAACCGTAAATTGCTACCCACCCTGTCCCCAAAATCATTTATGTACACAGGGTGTTTCAGAAGTGATGGTCAATATTCAGTGATATGACAGGAATGATCATTCTAAAAAAAAAAAGTCAAGCAAACATGGGCTCTGAAACGCATATCTTAAGAGCTATAAGCGGTTCCTGATCTTCCATACATCTACATCTACATTTATACTCCACAAGCCACCCAACGGTGTGTGGCGGAGGGCACTTTACGTGCCACTGTCATTACCTCCCTTTTCTGTTCCAGTCGTGTATGGTTCGCGGGAAGAATGACTGTCTGAAAGCCTCCGTGCGTGCTCGAATCCCTCTGATTTTACATTCGTGATCTCCTCTGGAGGTATAAGTAGGGGGAAGCAATATATTCGATACCTCATCCAGAAACGCACCCCCTCGAAACCTGGCGAGCAAGCTACACTGCGATGCAGAGCGCCTCTCTTGCAGAATCTGCCACTTGAGTTTGTTAAACATCTCCGTAACGCTATCACATCTCCGTAACCCTGTGACGAAACCCGCAGCTCTTCTCTGGATCTTCTCTATCTCCTCCGTCAACCCGATCTGGTACGGATCCCACACTGATGAGCAATACTCAAGTATAGGTCGAACGAGTGTTTTGTAAGCCACCTCCTTTGTTGATGGACTACATATTCTAAGGACTCTCCCAATGAATCTCAACCTGGTACCCGCCTTACTAACAATTTTATATGATCCTTCCACTTAACATCGTTCCGCACGCATATTCCCAGATATTTTACAAAAGTAACTGCTACCAGTGTTTGTTCCGCTATCATATAATCATACAATAAAGGATCCTTCTTTCTATGTATTCGCAATACATTACATTTGTCTATGTTAAGGGTCAGTTGCCACTCCCTGCACCAAGTGCCTATCCGCTGCAGATCTTCCTGCATTTCGCTACAATTTTCTAATGCTGCAACTTCTCTGTACACTACAGCATCATCCGCGAAAAGCCGCATGGAACTTGCGACACTATCTACTAGGTCGTTTATATATATTGTGAAAAGCAATGGTCCCATTACACTCCCCTGTGGCACACCAGAGGTTACTTTAACGTCTGTAGACGCCTCTCCATTGATAACAACAGGCTGTGTTCTCTTTTCTAAAAACTCTTCAATCCAGCCACACAGCTGGTCTGAGATTCCGTAGGCTCTTACTTTGTTTATCAGGCGACAGTGCGGAACTGTATCGAACGCCTTCCGGAAGTCAAGGAAAATAGCATCTACCTGGGAGCCTGTATCTAATATTTTCTGGGTCTCATGAACAAATAAAGCGAGTGGGGTCTCACACGATCGCTGTTTCCGCAATCCATCTTGATTCCTACAGAGTAGATTCTGGGTTTCCAAAAACGACACGATACTCGAGCAAATAACATGTTCTAAAATTCTACAACAGATCGACGTCATCGATGTAGGTCTATAGTTTTGCGCATCTGCTCGACGACCCTTCTTGAAGACTGGGACTACCTGTGCCCTTTTCCAATCATTTGGAACCTTCCGTTCCTCTAGAGACTTGCGGTACACGGCTGTTAGAAGGGGGGCAAGTTCTTTCGCGTAGTCTGTGTAGAATCGAATTGGTATCCCGTCAGGTCCAGTGGACTTTCCTCTGTTGAGTGATTCCAGTTGCTTTTCTATTCCATGGACACTTATCTCGATGTCAGCCATTTTTTCGTTTGTGCGAGGATTTAGAGAAGGAACTGCAGTGCGGTCTTCCTCTGTGAAACAGCTTTGGAAAAAGGTGTTTAGTATTTCAGCTTTACGCGTGTCATCCTCTTTTTCAATGCCATCATCATCCCGGAGTGTCTGGATATGCTGTTTCGAGCCACTTACTGATTTAACGTAAGACCAGAACTTCCTAGGATTTTCTGTCAAGTCGGTACATAGAATTTTACTTTCGAATTCACTGAACGCTTCACGCATAGCCCTCCTTACGCTAACTTTGACATCGTTTAGCTTCTGTTTGTCTGAGAGGTTTTGGATGCGTTTAAACTTGGAGTGAAGCTCTCTTTGCTTTCGCAGTAGTTTCCTAACTTTGTTGTTGAACCACGGTGGGTTTTTCCCGTCTCTCACAGTTTTACTCGGCACGTACCTGTCTAAAATGCATTTTGCGATTGCTTTGAACTTTTTCCATAAACACTCAACATTGTCAGTGTCAGAACAGAAATTTTCGTTTGGATCTGTTAGGTAGTCTGAAATCTGCCTTCTATTACTCTTGCTAAACAGATAAACCTTCCTCCCGTTTTTTATATTCCTTTTAACTTCCATATTCAGGGATGCTGCAAAGGCCTTATGATCACTGATTCCCTGTTCTGCACTTACAGAGTCGAAAAGTTCGGGTCTGTTTGTTATCAGTAGGTCCAAGATGTTATCTCCACGAGTCGGTTCTCTGTTTAATTGCTCGAGGTAATTTTCGGATAGTGCACTCAGTATAATGTCACTCGATGCTCTGTCCCTACCACCCGTCCTAAACATCTGAGTGTCCCAGTCTATATCTGGTAAATTGAAATCTCCACCTAAGACTATAACATGCTGAGAAAATTTATGTGAAATGTATTCCAAATTTTCTCTCAGTTGCTCTGCCACTAATGCTGCTGAATCGGGAGGTCGGTAAAAGGAGCCAATTATTAACCTAGCTCGGTTGTTGAGTGTAACCTCCACCCATAATAATTACAGGAACTATCCACTTCTACTTCACTACAGGATAAACTACTACTAACAGCGACAAACACGCCACCACCGGTTGCATGCAATCCATCCTTTCTAAACACTGTCTGTGCCTTTGTAAAAATTTCAGCAGAATTTATCTCTGGCTTCAGCCAGCTTTCTGTACCTATAACGATTTCAGCTTCGGTGCTTTCTATCAGCGCTTGAAGTTCCGGTACTTTACCAATGCAGCTTCGACAGTTTACAATTACAATACCGATTGCTGCTTGGTCCCCGCATGTCCTGACTTTGCCCTGCACCCTTTGAGGCTGTTGCCCTTTCTGTACTTGCCCGAGGCCATCTAACCTAAAAAACCGCCCACTCCACGCCACACAACCCCTGCTACCCGTGTAGCCGCTTGCTGCGTGTAGTGGACTCCTGACCTATCCAGCGGAAGCCGAAACCCCACCACCCTATGGCGCAAGTCGAGGAATCTGCAGCCCACACGGTCGTAGAACCGTCTCAGCCTCTGATTCAGACCCTCCACTCGGCTCTGTACCAAAGGTCCGCACTCAGTCCTGTCGACGATGCTGCAGATGGTGAGCTCTGCTTTCATCCCACTAGTGAGACTGGCAGTCTTCACCAATTCAGATAGCCGCCGGAAGCCAGAGAGGATTTCCTCTGATCCATAGCGACACACATCATTGGTGCCGACATGAGCGACCACCTGCAGATGGGTGCACCTTATACCCTTCATGGCATCCGGAAGGACCCTTTCCACATCTGGAATGACTCCCCCCGGTATGCACACGGAGTGCACATTGGTTTTCTTCCCCTCTCTTGCTGCATATCCCTAAGGGGCCCCATTATGCTCCTGACGTTGGAGCTCTCAACTACCAGTAAGCCCACCCTCTGCGACCGCCCGGATCTTGCAGACTGAGGGGCAACCTCTGGAACAGGACAAGCAGCCATGTCCGGCCGAAGATCAGTATCAGCCTGAGACAGAGCCTGAAACCGGTTCGTCAGACAAACTGGAGAGGCCTTCCGTTCAGCCCTCCGGAATGTCTTTCGCCCCCTGCCACCGCTCAAGACGACCTCCCACTCTACCACAGGTGAGGGATCAGCCTCAATGCGGGCAGTATCCCGGGCAGCCACAGTCGTAGTCCGATCGGGGGATGCGTGGGACGAGCTGGCCGTCCCCGACAAACCCCCATCCGGACCCCCACAGTGATGCCCATTGGCAACTGCCTCAAACTGTGTGACCAAAGTCAACACTGCCTGAAGCTGGGACGAAGGGATGCCAACTCAGCCTGCATCCGAACACAGCAGTTGCAGTCCCTATCCATGCTAAAAACTGTTGTGCAAAGAACGTCTGAACTAATCTACAGAGAGCACAAACAAACCGACACAAAATTTAAACGGTTATTAAAATACAAGATTGCCCAGTAAATGCTGTAATGCTGCTACTTGCGCACTGCTGACACTGCTCGGCGGCGGAAGGAGACTACGCGATTTTACACTATTCAGGTACTAAAACGCGATGCTACAACTCTCAAATACTATAATACGCCCGAAATTTATGAATTAAGCAATGCAAGTACTAAAAACTCGCAAAGAAATTAAGAATTAAACTATCTAACAAATTAGTGAGCTAATCTCTTCTACTGCAAGAGCTTTGCTTTCCATATTTTGGGAAGTGATAGTATGGACCAAAACAAGAAAAAATGTCTCATCTGTGCTTTAAAATGCATACCTTAAGAGCTATGAGCTCTTGATCATCTTCGCTACTTTGAACAGGTGCTCATAATTTTCAAGGTATGCATTTTAAAGTACATTCGTAATATGATAACAAGACGTGTACACATCTGACACCACATAGATTGACAAATCGATAGTCAAATCGAAACCAGCTGTATTTCGACCGCCAACTTGTCCACTGCCCTACAGAACTGTTTGTGATCGTGTTTCCAAGTTACTGCTATGTTAGTGACAATTTGTGAACAGTGACCAAGAGAGCCACGGAAACGGAAAAACCTCAGCGAATCACAACAAGTCTGTCACGCCAGAACAACAAAGTGGGTGACCGTTACAAAAAAAATTTCGTGCAAACATCAGTCCAGCTTCCAAAGTGACATCGCCTCTCACTAAGTTTTCTCTTCTTCCACAGGATGACCACAGTATTTACGAAAAGACTATATCATCAGTATGACCTTATTGTAAAGTTGTATTTGTAATGCAATTTAGTCTGAAGATGGGGTATTCCCTCGAAACATGTCGCTAAATAAATAAGTAATACAATAGTTGACAAGGTTTGTGACTGGTAGTGGTAATTTTAAAAAAACCTTTATATCTTCTTCTGTAGCACCACATCTCAAATTCTTCATTTCTCTTCTGTTCCCATTTTCACACTCCCCGTGCTTCACTACCATACAGTGCTGTGCTCCAAAATCACATTTTCAGAAATTTGTTCCTCAAATTAAGGCATACGTTTGATGCTAGCAGACTTCTCTCGGCCATGAAGGCCCTTTTTGCCATTGCTAGTCTGATTTTTATGTCATCCTTAGTCCGTCCATCATGGACTATTTTGCAGCCTAGATAGCAGAATTCTTTGATGTCATCTATCTCGTGATCACTATAATGTTAAGTTTTTCGCTATTCTCATTTCTGCTACTTCTCATTACTATCGTCTTTCTTCGATTAATTCTCAATCCATAATCCTTACTCATTAGATTGTTCATTCCACTGAACACACTCTGCAATTCTTCTTCGCTTTCACTCAGCATAGCAATGTCATCAGCCAATCTTATCATTGATATTCTTTCACCCTGAATTTTGAACATCACTCCTGAACCTTTCTTTTTCACTGAAGATCCAAGGAAGCTGGTACACCTGCCTAATATTGTGTAGGACCCCCGCGAGCACGCAAAAGTGTCGCAATACGACGTATGGACTCTACTAATGTCTGAAGTACTTCCACCGGGAATTGACATCATCAATTGTGCAGGGTTGTCCACGAACCCGTAAGAGTACGAGGGGGTGGAGATCTCTTTCAGAGCAGCACGTTGCAAGGCATCCCAGATATGCTCAATAATGTTCACATCTGGGGAGTTTGGAGGCCAGATAAAGTGTTTAAACTCAGGAGAGTGTTCCTGGAGCCACTCCGTAGCAATTCTGGACGTATGGGGTGTCGCATTGTCTTCCTGCGATTGCCCAAGTCCGTCGGAATGCATAATAGATATGAATGGATGTCGGTGATCAGACAGGATGCTTACGTACGTGCCACCTGTCAGAATCGTATCTAGAAGTATCAGGGGTCCCATATCATTCCAACTGCATACGGACCACACCATTACAGAGCCTCCACCAGCTTGAACAGTCCCCTGCAGTTACGCAAAGTCCATGGATTCATGAGATCGTCTCCATAGCCGTACACGTCCATCTATTCGATACAATTTGAAACAAAAGTTGACCGACCAAGCAACATGTTTCCAATCATCAACAGTCCAATGTTGGTGTTGACTGGCCCAGGCGAGTTGTAAAGTTTTGTGTCGTACAGTCATCAAGAGCACACGAGTGGGCCTTCGGTTCCGAAAGCCCATATCGATGATGTTTCGTTGAATGGTTAGCTTGCTGACACTTATAGATGGCCCAGCATTGAAATCTGCAGCAATTTGCGGAAGGGTGTACTTCTGTAACGTAGAAGGATTCCCTTCAGTCGTCGTTGTCCCCGTTCTTGCAGGATATTTTTCCGGCCGCAGCGATGTCAGAGATTGGATGTTTTACGGTATTCCTGATATTCACGGTACACGCGTGAAAGGGTCGTACAGGAAAATCCCCACTTCATCGCTACATCGAAGATGCTGTGTCCCATCGCTCATGCGGCGACTAGAACCCCACGTTCAAACTCACTTAAATTTTGATAACCTACTCTTGTAGCAGCAGTAGCCGCTCTAACAACTGCGCCAGATCCTTGTTATTTCATATAGGCATTGCCAACCGCAGCGCCGTATTCTGCCTGTTTCCATATCTCTGTATTTGAACACGCATGCCTGTCTAGTTTCTTTAGTGCTTCAATGTACAAGGCGTGTTTTTTAAGTAAGTACGGTTTTGAAATTAAAAAAGACGTGCTAAGATATCTCAATAATTTAATTTTAACATGAAAGCCTGTACCTTAATCTACTTTTCTACATAATTTCCGTCAATATTGAGGCACTTGTCATAACGTTGTACCAGTTTTTGAACACCCTCATCATAGAGTTCTGGTGCCTGACTTGTTAACCACTGCATCACCACTGTTTTGACTTCGTCATCGTCTTGAAGACGCTGACCGCCCAGGTGTTTCTTCGAGTGCAGGAACAGATGGTAGTCACTGGGCGCAAGATCGAGGCTTTACGGAGGATGATTTAGAGTTTCCCATCGAAAAGATGTGATGAGATATTTGGTCTGATTCGCCATTTTGGGTACCCAACGTGCGCACAATTTTCGGTAATTCAAATACTCGGTCACAATGCCATACAAAACACTACGAGAAACATTAGGAAAGTCATCCCACAAGGAGTAAATCGTAAAGCGTCTGCTTTCTCTCACCTCATTGTCCACTTCCTGCACCAAGCTTTCATTAACGACCGAAGGACGCCCTTTCTGTTGTTCATCATGCACATTTGTGCGGCCATCTTTAAATGCTCTCACCCACTTTCTTACCATTCCATCACTCATAATGTTTTCTCCGTAAACTGCACAGATCTCACGATGAATATCGATGGCTTTTAGCACTAAGAAATCTTATAACAGCCCGTACTTCACGGTCGGCGGGACTCACGATTACTGGAGGCATCTTAAGCACTCAGTACACAACGTAAACAAGGAAGAATCAGACTGTAATGGCGTCAGTGCGTAGACAACAGATGTAGGTACCCAGTGTACGTGCGCAGAACGCCGACCGCAGCGCTGCGGCCGCGGTGTGGCAAAACGGCACTTACTTAAAAAAAAACCTCTTACATCCGCCATAGCTTCTGCAATGTACGGACTGAATAGTAGGGCCAAAAGAGCTCTTGTACGTATTGTATATTACCCATCTTTCCGTATACCTTACCCCTATTTTTCTCAGAATTTCGATCATCTCACACCGTCTTACATCGTCGAACGCTTTTTCCAGTCGACAGATCCAATGAACGTGTCGTGATTTTTCTTCAGTCTTGCTTCCATTATCAACCGCAACGTCAGACTGCCTCTCGTGTGCCTTTACATTTCCTAAAGCGAAACTGATCGTCATCTAACATATCCTCAATTTGTTTCCATTTTTCTGTGTACACAACAAACATAATCGATGACGTCGTTGGGTGAACATGGGAACATATATGGATCGTCTGCTGCAGAGGCGCACCTTCAAAAAAATGGTTCAAATGGCTCTGAGCACTATGGGACTTAACTTCTGAGGTCATCAGTCCCCTAGAACTTAGAACTACTTAAACCTAACTAACCTAAGGACATCACACACATCCATGCCCGAGGCAGGATTCGAATCTGCGACCGTAGCGGTCACGCGGTTCCAGACTGAAGCGCCTAGAACCGCACGGCCACACTCGGCCGGCGGGCGTACCTTCGCCAACGTATGCTGAATAATGTGCTCCGAAACTCTTGTGCCAGCACCACCGTTGAACTATGTCGTCAGATCTGTCACAGATCGCTGCTTCACAGGCTGGACAAGTCTCCGACCTCTGCGTTCTTTGATGTGGGTTTGACGTCAAAGACTTGTCGCCTACTCGTGGTTTCAGCGTCCTTCAACCACTTTCCACAGTTGCTCACGACAGCTGCGCGCGAACAGACAACAATCTTCGCCGTTTCCGAGATGCTTGTTCCCAAGCACCGGGCCACAACCATCTGTTCTTTTCTAAAGTTGCTCATATCAATGGATTTTTCCATTTTCGGTTAGTATTCTCGCTAGAATAATTCCCCAATCGTCTCTGCTCCACTTTGTGGCGGTTTTTGTGTTTCATCAACATGGTCAAGTGCAATGAATATGGATGATACGATACTCTATGGTATTCTGCGGTTTGAATTCACTCTTTTTTTTTTTAGCAGTTGCATTGATTTGATTTTGTAAATGATACTGACAATATTATACACATGTATAATGCATTATTCAAACGACTACTTCTCCCGGATAATTATTTTGTTCAAATTGCACAAGAATTCCACCTGACGTAGTGTAATAATGTTGACTGTAAGCTGTGTTCATATCACTAAAATTACAGATAGTACATCAGAGCTTTTATAATTTTCTTGTTTTCGATGGATTTAATTATTCTTAGCAAATTGATCATGAAAAGGAACCACAGAATACCACCCGCACACAACACTACCAAAAAATATTTTTCTCCGTGATTCGTCCGTAGTTTAATTTTGGCCTCATACATCAGCAATGAAGTCTTGTTCAACAATAAATACCATAAGCACTGTTCTTAGAAAATGCAGTCTGATTCGATTTTTTTTTCTTTTATAAATAGAGTTCAGTACCACCGGTGCACATTTATTTCTTACACATCGGAATATTGTTTGCAGTTTCAAGTAATTTAAATTTGTCGCTGTAATAAAAGTTAAGATAGCGGCCAACAAAAGATAGAGGATTTCTTTTTTAATTAAGATTTTCCTTTTCCCAATAAATAGTTAATCATTTAAATTGATGCCACCAATAAAAAAATTATTAAATTGTTTTGCAAATTATTTTAACACAAACTTATGCTATTTTCAACTAGAAGTACAGACGAAATTGTTATATAATCGCAACTAACAATGGCTGCGCTTCTTGCAGCTATGATAAAACAATTAATACAAAATTATAATTAAAAGAGGAAGTGAATTTTCAATAATTAATCATAAATAGTTTTAACGCATTTGGCTCTATTTGTTTTTACCAGCAAATGAACATAAAAGTACAATAATTTTACATTAAATGTTTTTCATTTAACAGACCTCAAATCGATTCGCGTCTTGCGTCGGCGATGTACATCAGAAGAAGACGACAAAAGGGTACAAAACAAAAGAAAAGAATGACATAGATTAACGAAGAATGTGAGACAAATATTGTCTCTGGTTTACATAATTATCATCTTTTTAAGAAATAATTACATAATTGAATGAATATTATCTACACGTTCATATTCCACTCGTAATAAAATATATATATATATCGTGGATGTTAAAACTTGTATAATTTACTAATCGCACCACGTGTTCTGAACGCCATCAGACGCCATTCAGCCTCCAAATGTTTTGACTCATCAGTGTTTATACACGTAGACTAACATCACTATGTCTACTTCCTGTAAGCGAAGACTACTGCTCTTAGCTCATTACAGTCGTTATTTGTGCAGTGGTTGGTGAATTCATGCTCTCGATGAGTTAAATTAGGCACTCTGTTGGAGGCAAACCGGACATGTCTCGTAACTAGGATGTCGCCATATTGTGTACTGGCTTTCGGCATAACGGTCGCGCGAAGGATTTAATAAGCACAAACTCAGCACAGTTGAGGGATGGAAGGTGGTTGGTGACTGATTGAGTGGATCTCATGGACCACATCTTTTCCGAAGTCGTGTGGGCAGTGGACTATCCCAGTGTCAATCTGTCAAACGAAACACCATCAGAGTGAATTC
Organism: Schistocerca serialis cubense; assembly: GCF_023864345.2. NCBI lineage: Eukaryota > Metazoa > Arthropoda > Insecta > Orthoptera > Acrididae > Schistocerca > Schistocerca serialis. The sequence goes on from NC_064645.1 coordinate 504,954,252, forward strand.
CCGTCGAAAACAAAATGCCGATGCCAATGGTTATCGTCGACTGTCACAGATAATTGACAGCAGATATTTGGTCCATAGTGCAGCAAGTCATTCGCCAGTTCGACAGTTTGACGGCTCGCACCATCTTTCGCACCCCTGTTGTCACCAGACGAGACTACTTCCGTTCGACCATAGTTGTGGGTTCTTTGATTGCTCTGTGAACAATTTACATAACTCAGACACACTTCTTTTCCGCATATGATGATGCTGATGATGTCGCATACTCCGTGACAGAGCGCAGGGGAACGATGCGGGAGAACCGCACCGCCGTACTAGGCAAGGCCCTAGTGGAGGTTTGCCACAGAAGTACTGGATAATTTACAACTGTCATTGACTACTATCAAGTATCACCTGGTGCACAGATTGGTTCAAATGACTCTGAGCACTATGGGACTTTACATCTCAGGTCATCAGTCCCCAAGAACTTAGAACTACTTAAACCTAGCTAACCTAAGCACATCACACACATCAATGCCCGAGGCAGGATTCGAACCTGCAACCGTAGCGGTCGCGCGGTTCCAGACTGAGGCGCCTAGAACCACTCGGATGCACAGATTAATAAACTGTTCTCCTGCAGTACAAAACGCAGTATTTACCAAACCACGTTTCATCAGAAACTGTAACTGTCACAGTCCTACGCGATGATGTTGACTGCCGTGGCTGTGGTCTCGAACTAGGCTGAGCTCTTGCATGTTCGACAGTATACGCTGAGGTGTCATATGTCACCAGATAGTGACTTGCACATATATAGATGGCGGTAATATCGCGTACACTAGGTATAAAAGGGCAGTGCATCGTCAGAGTAGTCATTTGTACTCAGACGATTTATGTGAAAAGGTTTCCCACGTGATAATGGCCGCGCGACGGTATTAACAGACGATTAGCGCGGAATGGTGGTTCGCGTTAAAAGCTTGGGAATTCCATTTCAGAAATCGGTAGAGAATTCAACATTTCGAGATTCACAGTGTCGTGCCGAGAATAGCGAATTTCAGGCGTTACCTTTCGCCACGGTCAACACAGTGGCCGACGGCGTTCACTTAACGACTGGGGCCAGCGGCGTTTGCGTTGAGTTGTCAGTGCTAACAGACAAGCAACACTGCGTGAAATAACCACATAAATCAATGTTGGACGTACGACGAACGTATGCGTTATGACAGTGCAGCGAAGGTTGGCGTTAATGGGCTACGGCACAAGTCGACCGATGCGAGTGCCTCTGCAAACAGCACGATATCACCTGCAGCGCCTCTCCTGGGCTCGTGACCATGTCGGTTGGACCTTAGACGACTGGAAAACTGTAGCCTGGTCAGATGAGTACCGCTTTCAGTTGGTAAGAGCCGATGGTAGGGTTCGAGTGTGGCGCAGACCCCACGAAGCCATGGACCAATGCTTTCAAGAAGGCACTGTCGAAGTTGGTGTTGGCTTCGTAATGCTTACATGGATCTGGACCGATCATTGATTGAAAATGCTTATGTTCGCCTACTTGGAGACCATACGCAGCCTTTCATGGTCGTAATGTTCCCAAACAATGATGCGATTTTTATGGATGATAATGCGCCATGTCACTGGGCCACAATTCTTCGCGATTGGTTTGAAGACCATTCTGGACAATTGGAGCGAATGATTTGGCCACCCAGATCGTTCTACAAGAATCTCATCGAACATTTATGGGACATAAGCGAAAGGTCAGATCGTTGACAACATTCTTCACCAGCAACACTTCCGCAATCATAGACGCCTGTAGGGGCAGTACGGCCCATTACTTCTGCAGGGGATTTCCAACGAGTTGTTGAGTCCATGCCACGCCGAGTTGTTACACTACGCCAGATAAAAGGTCCGATACGATATTACGAGGTATCGCATGACTTTTGCCACTTCCGTGTATTGACGTCAGTGCGAGGATGCTGCACTGCTGAGAGGGACGTATTATCTTGTGAAGTACGAGTGTGGCTAGAAAAAAACCGGACTAGTACTGGTGAAACAATAAAACGAATGCAATAAGGCTGAAAGTCGCGTTGCCTGTCACGTGACTCTCGCTCCGCCTACTGCTCGAGTTTCATCTGCCTCCTGCACTCAGTCTGCCCGTGGCGTCTGTTTTAAGTAGTTGACGTTTTGTCTGTGCGTCGGAAAATGTTGAGTGTACAGAAAGAACAGCGCGTTAACATCAAATTTTGTTTCAAACTAGGAAAATCTGCAAGTGAAACGTTTGTAATGTTACAACAAGTGTACGGCGATGATTGTTTATCGCGAACACAAGTGTTTGAGTGGTTTAAACGATTTAAAGATGGCCCCGAAGACACCAGTGATGACACTCGCACTGGCAGACCGTTGTCAGCAAAAACTGATGCAAACATTGAAAAAATCGGTAAACTTGTTCGATAAGATCGCCGTTTAACAATCAGAGCAGTGTCTGAGTTAACAGGAGTTGACAAGGAAAGTGTTAGGCAGATTCTTCATGAAAGTTTCAACATGAACAAAGTGTGTTCAAAAATGGTTCCAAAGTGTCTCACAATTGAACAGAAGGAACGCCGAAGAATGATTTGTTCTGACATCCTGGAAAACATTGAAAGTGATCCCACCTTCTTACAAAATCGATGCAGTGGAAAACTCCTGGTTCTCCACGACAAAAAAAAGCACGAATGTCAAAATCGAAATTCAAGGCAATGATGATTGTTTTTTTTTTTTTTTTTTTTTTTTTTGACATCAAAGGGATTGTGCACATTGATTGGGTACCAGAGGGACAAGCAGTGAATCAGCATTACTACATTAGCGTCCTGGCTACCCTACGTGAGCGAGTACGGAGAAAACGGAACGATTTGTGGAGAAAAAAGTCATGGATCCTTCACCAAGACAATGCCCCAGCTCACAGTGCGTTGTCAGTGAAGACGTTTTTGGCAAAACACAACATTCCCATCTTAGATCATCCACCTTACTCACCTGATTTGGCCCCCTGTGACTTTTTTCTTTTCCCTAAAGTCAAGTCAGCTTTGAAAGGAACTAGATTTGAGACTTTTGAAGCAGTAAAAGAAAAAGCGACGGAAGTAATTTATGGACTTACCGAAAATGATCTGCAGCATTGCTATGAACAGTGGAAAATTCGTATGGAGCGGTGTAGAGACCGAGGAGGAGAGTACATTGAAGGAGATAACATGAAATTGTAAATAATTGTAAATAAATGTTTTTTCCAGCATCAGTCCGGTGTTTTTCTAGCCGCACCTCGTACCTCCTATTAGTGTCTGCGGTATTGATTCGCGTTGCCGGCTTTAATGTGCAATGCGATCTCCGGACGACACCAGACCACTCTGTAATGATCTACAGAACGTAGCATCCCACACATTTGCTTCTACTGATCACACAGCACAGAACACACCATTGGACTTTCGAATCATGGAAAAAGGCTGGCGATAATGATGCATTGCTGGAGAGTTTGGTAGAACTCGCGCAAAGTAACGTTACCCCTGAGCAGAAACGTATTTTCGTCCAATGGGCTGGACTATCTTATTCCTATTTCAATATGGATCTAAAAACATTTGGTGATTACCAGTTTCCGTTGAATGTTCAGCTCTCTTCAGATTAGTTATCAGTCTTTATCTAATCTTACGATCAGACACTGCACTCAGATTGATGATTTATCTACAGATAGATGAATATCCAGCCGAAACTCGTAATTACTGAATGCTATGCAGTTTTTATCTGAACTATTAAAAGAATCCGTCTATAAATTTTTTTAGCTTCTATAATAGTTTTACTTTCCACACGTAAAATTTAACGTCTACTCTACTTAGTGACATCAGAGACGAAACGCGAGCTTGAATCTGACAAGGATCCGGGAAAGAAACCATTTCGCTGGTCATCTGATTTAGGAAAATCACTCAATTCGGGATGATTTGATGGAAATCAGAACCCGTTTCCACTCAAATACGAGCACAGAGCCTTAATCAGCGCCCTAATTCGCCCGGTTTGTTGGCAATCACCATGCGTGCTCTACCAAATTACAGTGACATTCTTACAAATGCCACTGCGGATAACACACAATCAGGAACGTACCTACAGCTTTTGCATAGGGGGGGGGAGTCCAACACTATCATTTAGGAAGGTAAACCTGTCTTCGCCCACCACATAAAAAGGTTTTGCTGTTAACGCCAATAGAGTCAATCAAGCTGAAATTAAAAAACCCACAAATACGTTAGCATCCATAGTACATCCTGGTAAAACTGTAGAGAAACATTATTTGATCCAAGCGTCTTTAAATAAAACATATGTATTGTAGCTGTTGAGGTATTTATTTATGAAAAAGCAACTAATTGCATGCTAACATTGGAGGTAATTATATATTTTTGAATATCATTATTAATCATTTATATTAAGCACTAATATTATTATATTAGTCTTTGTATTTAAATTTTGACACTATGGCATTTTGCTGTAACTTCAAGTCGTAAGTTAATTTAAAACTAAACATTAATTACTTTAATTTAAAGTATTATATTTAGCGTTTTACGACTTGCTGCTAACTTACTAATAATTTCTTCACAATCTAGTTGCACCGCCAAGGGTGCAAATTTTTTTTATCCGCCTCTGTTTGTCACATTTACTTTTCAGCCAATTAAAGGTCACCTTTTTTGCTGGCAAAAAAAACCTACTTCAACATGGACATAGTTGCAACCATTATTCAGTATTAAACTTCATAAAATTATATCACACTGTACAGTCTCAGTGATCGTAGTTTCAAGATTAGGTACCACAAAAAAGAGCTCCAAAACAATCACACGCTTTCTATGCTTATATTGGCCATGGAAAACTTATTTTAGAAAAATTATAAGCAATTTTCAATAAGTGATTGAATAGTTCTGTAAGTTGAGATTTACACTGCCACTACATGTGCCTGTAACCACATGAAATTTCATTAACATCCGAATAACACGTTTCAAGAGTTTTGAAGTGAGTAGTTCCTAGGGAAAACGCCCATAATCCAGGCAATTGTTACTATAAATATAAATAGAAAATAGTTATTAAACATAGTAACCAAATTCTCTCATATAATAGCCTAACGCAGAATTAAACTAGAAAAAGTTGGTATAACGTATTTTGCGATAGGCCCATTTGTTCACTTGTAATTAAATGTTAAACTAGAAGGTTCTTCTTTATTTTTTACAAAACTGCGGCTCAAAATCATATAACCCTCTTTATAATGGTGAATAGGAGACTCACCCTGCTTTGCTTCACCCTCAGTTTTCCCGGATGGTCCCGTTTCTTCATGCCGGGATTCCGCATCACGTGGTGACATGCCACTCTCTTTCGAAACTAGTGCATCAGAATTCTGTGTCTCTTTAAAAAAAAAAATCAGAAGGGATTTCTGTCTTGTACGTTTCATAGTTTTTTTTTCTTTTTTCAAACACGACTCTTTTAACAACTAAACACACGCACACACAGTTTAAGCTGACTTAACACACGACTCCCGAAACTTCGTCACTCTAATTGTGACTGCCCAAGGGGAAGCGACAGAACACACTGGATTGGTTCACTTCAGTGTTGCCAGCCACAAATAAGTTAATTCCGCTACGAGCACATCCAAATTCCAATACAGTTTCAAATGTAATTTATGATATAGTCTAAATAATTCCTGACTATATACAGGCTAAATAAATAATATAAGCTATAAACAAATATACTCCATATGTTTCCAGCTGGGGCATTTAACGATCAGCGACAGCTAGGACGACAGTGTCCAGTGATGGACCTGAATATCATGCTTCATCCAAATAGTTACTGTTAATATAGTAATCGTAGTTTGATGCGACAGGTAATTTTCCTCTTTATATGGAATCTGAACTGGCTAAGGCGTAAGGAGTTAATTTACAAGGTTTTTTAGCATTGTGTGTGTGAAACGTTTCAATGTTTATTAAAATCACAGTGAAATGTATGAATTTGTTGATGCAGCAATATTTTGGTCACCTTCAGTTCTCAGATAATAATTGATCCGTTTTTCAAAATTACGGAAATGTTCCTCCGTAATTGCGTACTAAATTTAATAATGATCAATGGCGGTTCTTGTTTTGGATGTCTAGTCATACTTTCAACAAGTCACTTAACGTTTCTGCGAGTAGCTTAATAAGTCTTTTAGTTTTAATGTCTGTCATCATGGAGAAAGACTGTTCGGTATCTGCATTCCCGTGCATATATTTCATGTTTTGTACTTGGCAGTGAAAATTTACGAGGGTTTTACATTTCGCCAAAGAAAGTTGAATTCCGCTACATTTTTAACAATTTCAGAATTTCGCCGCTGCACCACGAAGGCCAAAAAACTCCAATACGCGTAGCGGAATTCCGCTACGGTTGGCAAAATTGCACTCACTTCCGTTGCACACATAGTCAGGGTGGGGGTAGACATTCCTCCATGGTTTGTCACTACGTCAACCAAACGCAGTGCGCGACTATTTTGTGGCACGGGGTTTCAAAAGCGGGTACTCTTCTAATATTGGCGTTTTTTGTGTAAACTAAGGAAGGGGGGGGGGGGGATCCGGACCCCTGGACCCATCCTTATATACGTCCGTGCACACAACAGAGACTTAGCTTACAACACACCCTTTTTTTGTTCGATGCAAAGCTCGCAGACTGACGGTATGTCAGTCAGAACTAAACTCCCCTTCTATAAATAAGAGCACCATTCTTGCTCAGAAATACTGTACGGCGTTAAGTCGCCAGCGGGCTGAATCTGGGGTGGGTGAAAGGCGGACCGGAGGTGGAGCAGCGGGTTTATGCTCAGCAAAATCTGGAAGTATGCTGGCGAGAGGCCGGAAAGCTGCTTCTTTAGGGGGAAAACTTCCACGAAGAATCCGGCCACCGCCTGGGAGCTAAGAAGGAAACCAGATGCTCTCAGCCCCTAAATTCCCGCGCTGAAAAATATTTCGAGAAGCTAACCACAACGCGAAAACTTGGCTCTGATGAACAAAGAATGTTAAAGGCGGATGGAACAATGAGCGCGAACTACAGCAGCATGCAGCGTTAAGCCCTCTTTATAGCAGAGCGAATGCGCTTTCGCAAACAATTCACCAGTGTTCACTGCCATTTCCTCGTATATGAACAAGCGTTTACGCTAGAGGGAATGGAAGAAAATACGGGATAACGAACTGGAGCTAATAACTGGCACATAGGTTACAACAATATATATTTAGACCCACGCTGAAAAACGTTTAAATAGAGATCAGGTAATTTTGCATGGCTAGCGTACTGCCTTTGACGAAATAAGGAAAATGAGTAGGAAAGGAAGATCTTACGTACATAAACAAGACATCCGTAGAGTCAAAGCATGTTGTGTTGGCAGAAGAGTCAACACCGTGTTACTAGCGGAGGCCGAAATGCACGCGTTTTAGCTCACGCAGGCTGGCGTGAGGAGGGAAGAACTATACGGACGTGAGGTCTGGAACATGACAAAGAATTAGAATTCAGAAAGCGGACGTAATTAGTTTGATACTTAACTTTAATCCATTAATGATGAACGTCGCTCTTGACGGTACATGATTCACAATATTATCTGTTCAGAATACGTTCATAGTAACTGAATATGGCGCCTTGCTAGGTCGTAGCAAATGTCGTAGCTGAAGGCTATGCTGAACTGTCGTCTCTGCAAATGCGAGCGTATGTAGACAGTGAACCACCGCTAGCAAAGTCGACTGTACAACTGTGAAGAGTGCTAGGGAGCCTCTCTAGACTAGACCTGCCGTGTGGCGGCGCTCGGTCTGCAATCACTGATAGTGGCGACACGCGGGTCCGACGTATACTAACGGACCGCGGCCGATTTAAAGGCTACCACCTAGCAAGTGTGGTGTCTGGCGGTGACACCACAAAGCAATTAACCCGAATTGAAGCTCCAGATTTCCTTAGTATTAGCTCAGAACTTTTCGCATACGTCGGTTGACACTTTTCGCTGGCTTCTCATTGCAACTGACGAGGAATTTAGAACCCAACAACCAACATAACCTAAAAAAAAAAAAAAAGGCTAGCATTTACGCTTTGGTTATTAGTAGAGACCGGATTATATGCACTTGATTGTTGCATATGCATTTGCATATTTGGCTCCTTTTCACCTTTTATTGCATATTTTAACTAAAAACTAATAAAGATGCATATTTTCGCTCTATGTTTAAAATATTTTAAAAATTTAGACGGGCGGTCGCTGGCTCGATCTAGTTTTGATGTCTCACAGATTGACTGCGACCTAGAGCTGCGTGCAATCGCTAACCGAGAGGCCACTGCCTAACGAAATCATTACGGAAGACGTATAAAAATTTTCGGTGCCTACAGTGTCACGTCTTTCAGTGACACAAATTTTTATTTTTAAATGGGATCACTTAAGACTATTTCCATGGGTTCGTCCCTCAAATTCCTCCCTCATATCACAAACTTGTCGGCTGATGTAGTACAAACTGAAAAAATAAATTCCTTTTAAAGCACAGTTTCGCATATAATTTATATTCAAAACCTTACACCTGCCGGCCGAAGTGGCCGCGCGGTTCTGGCGTTGCAGTCTGGAACCGCGAGACCGCTACGGTCGCAGGTTCGAATCCTGCCTCGGGCATGGATGTGTGTGATGTCCTTATGTTAGTTAGGTTTAACTAGTTCTGAGTTCTAGGGGACTAATGACCTCAGCAGTTGAGTCCCATAGTGCTCAGAGCCATTTGAACCATTTGAACCTTACACCTGTGTCGCAGAACAAATTCTACATCGAGAATACTTTACACAAGTTTAAGGGAAGAAATGCTTCCGATAATTATTACAGTATTTAAAGAACATCAAAATATGAACAGGCTGAAATGAACAAACAGTACATGAGACTTTGTTAATCAATTTAACTGTAAAAAGCTAAGGAGTATATTGTGAACAAAATGAGAAATATGCAAAAGTGAAATGCCAAAATGAGCACTTCTCAATTGGGAGTAAATCAAAACAATCAGAATGGCTGAAAGAGATCACAATAACATGCGGCATAAACGAATAAGAGTTAAGCAAATAAGAGAATAGGCAAAAATGAGACATGGCCGAATTTTTTTTTTTTTTTTTTTTTTTTACTTTATTGTTATTTGAACACCTGAACAAGCAGGTAGGCTGGCAGCGGCATGCTACGCCGCTCTTCAGCCATAGAGTTGACAATCACAGTACAAGAATGGAGAATGAAAATGAACAGAGTGACGGGCAAAAAATAGTGGTCACAGTCACACAAAAAACACGGAGCCGTTCACACTCGACGAGAAAGACATTGAAAACACGTTGACACGGCGCACATAACACTGATGAATCCGATGGCACAAGTGAACGGAGAAGCGTGACGGCGGACACTAAAAACACTAAACGACGTCACACACACGAGACACAGATGGCGATGATCTCCGGCGCGCGAAAGTCCACGTAGCGTGTGCGAGTCCGGGGACCTGCCAAGAGGGGAAGAAGGGTGAGGGTGGGTGGAGAGGGTGGAGAGGGGAGAACAGAGATGCCAATGGCTGAGGAGAGGGGAGGAGGAGTAGAAGGACAGGGGAGGGGAGGCCCGGGGGAGAAGTGGGGAGAAGGGGGGGAGGGATGGAGGGTGCCCAAAGGAACAGATACAGGAAGAGGGAGGGAGGATTAAAGTTGGTAGGAGGGGTAGATGGAGGGGAGGAGGACTTCATCAGAGAGGGGGAGTTGGCGGAAGCCACCTTGGGAGAGGGTAAGGAGGGTGGAGAGATGGAGACCAGGTGGGACGTGGGAATACAGGCGCGGCGGCGGGCGGGGGTGGGAGAGGATCAGGGAGACGAGCGGGTGAGGAGGATCGAGTTTGCGGGAGGTGTACAGGATCCGTATCCTTTCAAGGAAAAGGAGGAGGTGGGGGAAGGGGATGAGATTGTACAGGGTCCGCGTGGGGGAGGGGAGACGGATGCGATAGGCGAGGCAGAGAGCATGGCGTTCAAGGATTTGGAGGGATTTATAAAAGGTAGGGGGAGCGGAGATCCAAGCCAGATGGGCATAACAAAGGATAGGGCGGATGAGGGATTTATAGGTGTGGAGAATGGTGAAGGGGTCCAGACCCCACGTACGGCCGGAGAGGAGCTTGAGGAGACTGAGTCGGGAGCGTGCCTTGGCTTGGATTGTCCGGAGGTGGGGAGTCCAGGAGAGGCAACGGTCGAGGGTGACGCCAAGGTACTTAAGGGTGGGAGTGAGGGCGATAGGACGGCCATAGATGGTGATGTAGAAATCAAGGAGGCGGAAGGAAGGGGTGGTTTTGCCCCAATGATCGCCTGGGTTTTGGAGGGATTGACCTTGAGCAACCACTGGTTGAACCAAGTGGTGAACCAGTCAAGATGGGATTGGAGAAGGTGTTGGGAACGCTGCAGGGTGGGGGCAAGGGCAAGGAAGGCGGTGTCATCGGCAAACTGGAGAAGGTGGATGGGGGGTGACGGCGGCGGCATGTCCGCCGTGTACAAAAGGTACAAAAGGGGGGAGAGGACGGAGCCTTGGGGCACACCGGCGGAGGGGAAAGAGATGTAGGAATCTGTGTCATGGTTGGTGACATAGGAAGGACGGCGGGAGAGAAAGGAGCCGATCAGACGGACGTAGTTAACGGGAAGGGCGAAGGTTTGGAGCTTGAAGAGGAGACCGGAATGCCATACGCGGTCATAGGCACGTTCGAGGTCCAGGGAGAGGAAGATTGCGGAGCGACGGGAATTAAGCTGTTCAGAAAGGAGATGAGTGAGGTGAAGGAGAAGGTCGTCGGAAGAGAAAGACGGCCGAAAGCCACACTGGGTAACGGGAAGGAGGCGGTGCTGGCGGAGATGCTGGTGGATGCGTCGGGTGAGGATAGATTCCAGGACCTTGCTGAAGACCGAGGTAAGGCTGATGGGACGGTAGGAGGAGACGGCGGACGGCGGTTTGCCAGGTTTAAGGAACATGAGGATACGGGAGGTTTTCCACAGGTCGGGGTAGTAACTGGTGGACAGGACTACATTGTAGAGCCCGGCCAGGGTGGAGAGGAAAGAGACGGGAGCTTCACGAAGGTGACGGTATGTGACACGATCGTGACCAGGAGCAGTGTTGCGTTTTGCGCGGAGTATACCAATGAGATCCTGTGTAGTGATAGGGGCATTGAGGTCCGTATGTGCAGTGTTGTCCAAGTACTGGAAACCAGGAGTGAGGGGAGGGACAGAAGTGTCAGTTCGATCGTGGATATCCGGGAAGAGGGAGTAATCGAACTGGGGATCATCGGGGATGGAAAACACATCGGACAGGTAGGAGGCAAAGTGATTGGCCTTACTAAGGGCGTCAGAGAAGGGATGATCATCATGGAGAAGAGGATAATAGGGGGAGGGCTTAGTTCCGGTAAGGCGACGGAAGGCTGACCAGAACTTGGACGAGTTGATAGGTAGAGTAGCATTTAAACGGGTGCATGTCTGTCGCCAGTCCCGGCGTTTCTTAGCCGCGAGCAAATTACGAATGTGTCGCTGGAGTTGCCGGTGGCGTCGTAGTGTGTCCGGGTCACGCGTGTGGAGGAAGGCACGGTAGAGACGGCGGGATTCACGGAGGAGGAGGAGGACGGCCTGTGGGGGTAAGGTAGGACGGTGGGGGTGGATGGCGACGGTAGAGACGTGAGCCTCCACGGCCTCAGACAAGGTCTGCTGGAGAAAGGAGGCAGCATGGGTGACATCATCGGGGTGGTAGTAGGTGAAAGGATGGCTATCGACCTGGGTGGAGAGGGTATCCTGGTAGGCATTCCAGTCGGCACGGGAATAGTCATGGACGTACTTAGGGGGAGGGTCATTACGAGGGTCGGGTCGGGGGCGACGTCCGTCTGAAACGGTGAGGAGGACAGGGAGATGGTCACTACCAATAGGCTCCAGGACATCCACCGTTATGCGACCAAGGAGGTTGGGGGAGGAGACAATAACATCGGGAGTGGAGTTGGATTCGGGACGGGTGTGCTGGGGGATGGGGACGAGGTCGCCTTGAAGGGTGGAGAGGAACCGATGCCACCTCCGTAACTGGGCAGCGGAACGACTATGGATGACATGGCCGAACTCCGTCGGCACTTATATACGGTTGCGCTCGTGGCGGCACCTCGCGGCCCGTACGCAACACGCGCGCCTGAGATCGCAATGCACTCTCAGCGCTCGCGGCGGCGTCTGGCGGCCCATACGCAAGTTGTGCGATTGCTGTCGCAGGTCGACCCTTAATCTATGATGTTACAAGGAACAGGCGTAGTCAATGTTCCTGCGCCCGCGCTCCTGGTTAATTGCCTCCTCTGTCATACTGTGCGCGTCGGCAACAATTAAATTAAACTGCGCAAGCTTTCAGTCGCACGTACATTGTTTCAGTTTAGCTTTCTATTTAATTGTACACTGTTGAACGTGTTTACAACGTGTAGGGTCTAACGTGTTGTACGCCATGCCGCCCGAAAAAACAAACGTCGTTTCGTGGATCGCTGACGATCCTGGAACATTTACATATGACGGAATTGTTTTATATTGTCGAGTTTACGAGAAAAACGTTTCGGGAAAAAAAAGGTACAAAAAGACCAAGAAAGTCAAGACAAGACTTCATATCGCAAGAATGCAGAAAAAAGGAGCACGACAACAACTTCTGACAGGAGAAAGTTGCAGTAAAAGGGATTTGTTCAAAGGCAACCAGTAAAAGTCGGTTGAACATGGATCTATGTGAAGCATAGCAATATTACTCCTCACAAACTTACAAACCCAATCCTCAAAGGTTTCCTGCGCAAATATTGCTCTAATCGAAATATACCACATAAATCAATATTGCGTAAAAATTACATACCGACAATTTACGTAAATGTGCTGGAAGAAATATGCAATGAACTCAAGGATAGCATTATCTCGATTTCAGTTGACGAAACTACAGACACTTGTGGCCGTTACAGTTCAAATTTAATTGTTGGTGATTTAAAAGAAGAACCTTCTTCTTCCTATTTAGCGGCCTGCAAAGAACTTGAAAAAGTAAATCATTCTACGATCGACAGATTTGTGAATGAGAGTATATTTCCAGAATCTTCTGCAAATGAAAGGATATTTGTGTTTATTGCAGATGTTGTTCCCTACATGATCAAAGGAGGAAAAGCCCCCCCCCCCCCCAAGTGTTTTATCCCAATTTGATTCATGTGACATGCTTTGCCCATGGAGTACATCGCTTGCTGAAGAAGTACGTTCCACGTTTATGAATGTAAATAGTCTTATTTCATTCACAACCGAAAGTGTTTCTAAAGGCTCCTGCTCGCATCAAGACCTGTAAAGAAAAACTACCAAATGTACCTTTACCTCCAGAACCAGTGGTAACTCGTTGGGATGCGTGGGTCGAAGCTGTGTTGTTTTACAGTGAAAATTTCGATAGTGCAGAGGCTTTGGCAGTTTTCCAGTGCAAGGAAACTTTTAATGATTCCGCTGTTAAAAAAGACGTTGCTGTGATCAGCACCCATTTTTCCCGTATACCCGCAAGTATTAAAAACCTTGAAACTCAAGGTTTGGCATTGAATGAATCTATACAGTTAATGAATAAAATTATTCTACATTGCTGGAGGTATTCCCAAGAAAACTTAAAGAGAAGTTTAAAACGTTTTAAACAATAACCCAGGCTTTGAACCCTTGTGCCAATAGATAGTTTTATAAATGGGATTGGTGAACTTTTACCAGCAACAATAATTGCCAACATAGTACCCAAATTCAAATACTGCCCAGTTACCTCAGTTGATGTAGAACTGTCCTTTTCTGCTAATAAAACTTTTTGAGTGATTGAAGACACAATCTTACTACCAAACATTTGGAAAATACTTGGTAGGTTATGTTTACAACAGCATAAAATGTAAAATAAATTGTTTATGGTGCTTTGGTCCAACAGTATTGATTAAAAGTTAATGCTGCTCAAAAAATTCATGATTTTATGTTGTTTTCTAAGTAAAATATTACGGAGTTTTTGAGCGTACCCCTCTGTGTGCGATATATCTCGAAGCTGGTCCTGTACGTATCTATTGTTTCGCTGCAACTCGCTTGCATCGCATTCGCTTTTTACCGACAACAATAGCACAGAAGGGACAATTTTGCAGATTTAAAGAAAATAATCCCAGAAAGGCCCCATTCCTAACCACTACCAGAAAGTATTCAGAAAATTATATGAGCATTCTCAATATGCCGATTTTTCGCGCGGTCAGCGCTCTTTCTCGTAATTAATATGGACAGGTTCGACTTTGAGATACAATGCGCGCAGTAAACTACCATGTTTTTTTATTATTTGATCTTGCATATTTCGACACTTTTCATGCATTTTTAAGCATTTTTCATGAGCATTTGCATGCATATTTTTAGGTTTTTATGACGCATATAATCCGGTCTCTAGTTATTAGCAACTGGCGACATTAACGTTGGTGATTTTTTCGCATTTCAACAGCTGTTATATAGAATTTCAATAACTTTTATGCATCAGATAGATTCTGTCTGCAGTGATTGACACAGTGTACCACAGTTCCGTTAGGTGTGCTTTTGTGTATTCCAAACTTCAGTGCTATCTCGTGGCGAGATCCGGTGTTACGATCCTCGAAATTTTAGCAACAGCTGCGTAGGAAGTCAAAGCACCAGCATTGCTGCGGCATGCATCCCGGCTGCGAATGTAGCAGTACGAATCCAACACTCGTCGGAAATGGCAACGGAGCACTGAGCGAGCATCAGGTTCTTCGGGGCCTTCGGTTTAAGTGGACGAAAATACGTCGAATTCGGCCTGAGTACCGGGAGGCAGGTTCCTGGTTGCTCCCCCAAGACTACAACCCAGCCCACAAAGCTAGTGTGCACGAGTTTTTAGCCAGGAAAGGGATCACAGTCCTTCGCCTGATTTGGCTCCAGCCGACTGCTGGTTGTACAAACTGAATTTGGCAATGAAAGGACACCGTTATCACACAGTTACGGACATCAAAGAAAATTGTGCTGCAGTATTAAACGCAGCTCCAAAAACGGGCTACAGAGACTCTTTCACATTTAAAACGATTTCAGTAGTGTTTTGATTCAGGGGGAGACTATTTTGAACAAATTCAGTGATTTTGTGAACATAATCCATGATTTCTATTTTTCATAGTCACAGTATTAATGGAAATGAGACACAATGTGTCTGTAAAGCGCTTCAAAAACTTCACTGAAGTATACAGGGTGGTCTATTGATCGTGACCGGGCCAAATATCTCACGAAATAAGCGTCAAACGTAGAAACAACAAAGAACGAAACTTGTCTAGCTTGAAAGGGGAAGCCAGATGGCGCTATGGTTGGCCTGCTAGATGGCGCTGCCATAGGTAAAACGGATAAATGGCTCTGAGCACTATGGGACTTAACTTCTAAGGTCATCAGTCCCCTAGAACTTAGAACTACTTAAACCTAACTAACCTAAGGACATCACACGCATCCATGCCCGAGGCAGGATTCGAACCTGCGACCGTAGCGGCCGCGCGGTTCCAGACTGTAGCGCCTTTAACCGCTTGGCCACCACGGCCGGCAAAAACGGATATCAATTGCGTTTTATGCTATTCAATACCGCTTCAACCGCACGCGAGTTATGTGCCGGACATCCATCATGTTGGAAGTACATCGCCATTCTGTCATGCAGTGAAACATCTTGTAGTAACATCGGTAGAACATTACGTAGGAAATCAGCATACATTGCACCATTGAGATTGCACCATATAGATTGCCATCTTTATCGATGGGAACCAATTATCCTTCCTCCCATAATGCTGCACCATACATTAACCTACCAACGTCGCTGATGTTCCACTTGTCGCAGCCATCGTGGATTTTTCGTTGCCCAATAGTGCATATTATGCCGGTTTACGTTACCGCTGTTGGTGAATGACGCTTCGTCGCTAAATAGAACGCGTGCGAAAAATCTGTCATCGTCCCGTAATTTCTCTTGTGCCCAGTGGCAGAACTGTACACGACGTTCAAAATCGTCGCCATGTAATTCCTGGTGCATAGAAATATGTGGTACGGGTGCAATCGATGTTGATGTAGCATTCTCAACACCGACGTTTTTCAGATTCCCGATTCTCGCGCAATTTGTCTGCTACTGATGTGCGGATTAGCCGCGACAGCAGCTAAAACACTTACTTGGGCATCATAATTTGTTGTAGGTCGTGGTTGACGTTTCACATATGGCTGAACACTTCCCGTCCCCTTAAATAACGTAACTATCCGGCGAACGCTCCGGAAACTTGTATGATGTCGTCCAGGATACCGAGCAGCATACATAGCACACCCCCGTTGGGCATTTTGATCACAATAGCCATACATCAACACGGTATCGACCTTTTCCGCAATTGGTAAACGGTCCATTTTAACACGGGTAATGTATCACGAAGCAAATACCGTCCGCACTGGCGGAATGTTACGTGATACCACGTACTTATACGTGTGTGACTATTAAAGCGCCATCTATCACATAGCGAAAAAAGTGGTCCAACTAAAACATTCATATTTCTTTACGTACTACACGAATAGGTAATAAAATGGGGGTTCCTATTTAAAAAAAACGCAGTTGATATCCATTTGACCTATGGCAGCACCATCTAGCGGGCCAACCATATCGCTATCTGGTTTTCCCCTTCAAGCTAGGCCAGTTTCGTCCTTTTTAGTTTTTTCGTTTGATGCTTATTTCGTGAGATATTTGGCCCGGTCACTTTCAGTGGAGCACCCTGTATGCATTAAAGATACTGTCAATAAAATGTGGTTAACGAAATGTGAGAAACATATACGACCTGTCGCACAGACTACTCGATAAAATCTGCTATGTAGTTTGTTAGAGGGCAGATAGCGTGATCCCGCGTAAACAATTTTTATTTAGGCCCATCATCAAAAATCCCTAATATAACAGTCATACATGAGTCATGTAATTATAGATACCACGAGAGTAAGCAACAAGAATGATCAGGTTTTTCGCACCTTTTTAATTTTAATCTGCATAATAGATATTTATTCGCACTTGTTTACTTTTAGGAAAATTTATTGATATTTTTCTTTTTAATAAAAAAATTACAAAGTTTGATCTGAGTCTTCCTGTTCCCTCCTGATACAGAATGTAATGAGTTTATCGTCTTTCTCATGTCTCGTCTAGGACCTTTGAGTGCTTCGGCAAATTTCTACTTTTTTTTTTCTCAACGCAACTCATATCAACAACATTAGTAGAAGATACCCAACGAAATCTATCTGTGCCGCTAGCGCCGAAGCAGAGAGGACGCGAACTTCCTTTGATGGTTCGCTAAAAGACCGGCGACAGTGAAACATGACCGAACACGAGAGAATGCAAACCGAATTCCACCACGTGCCGTTTGCTCAAGCGTGTATAGCGCCTACACCAGAAAGAATTCTCGTTCGCTGTTGTACGTCGCTTGTGTTCGCTTCGTTGTAAAACAGACTTTTGGAGTATAAAGGCCCCTGTAAACGAGCAACTTTGCTTGTCAAATGTGGCCTTGTCGAGCCGCAGATTTGTCAAACAAGCCCGTACACGTCCAAACATAGTTTGTCACTTTAACGTCACTTTGTAGGAGACGCTGTTCGTGTTCGTATTTTGACAGTAGTGAGAATGCCCACAAAATGCAGTGAAAGCAGTGACTTTGGCACTATGTTTAAATGAGAAGAAAATAATACGCTTGTCCAGGGCATGGCTTAAAATGAGAGAGAGGTTTACCCATGAAAATCTGCTGAAGGAAATGTTAGTCTCAAAACGCGATGGTTTCGTCATGTTTCTTCAAATCTGATTACGTCAACTTCCTACAAATGGACACTGAAACATCTAAAAATCTGTTAAGACCCTCATAGGAGAGCAAACTTGTCTATCGAATTCGCTCTTATCTACTGTAGCTACGGATGGGTCAAACAAACCGCACACTTTCCAAGGAAGCTTGTAAATTTAGTCTCACTTTTCAATCAGACGCTTTTCGTGTTTGATGTACTTTGGTACTAGTGGGAATGGCTATAAATGCAGGTAAGGCATTTCTAATATTGACTCTGGCACTGTGTGAATAACTTTCAGCGCTATTTTATTTTTATCCTCGGTAGTAGTTGCCATACTTGCGGACATTATCAGTAAAGTGAGATAAATTGAAATAAAATAATTTTCCACCATACATACGCTGCGAAACATCGACACCAACAACATCCGCCATCTTGTCAAACTTCCCGTCAATCTAAATTTCTCGCAAACACGTCACACAGCACAGTACACGGTCAAATGTTTCGCAAACATAGTACAGTCTGACAAGTCGCTTCATCGTGTATAGGGGCCTTAAGATACAAACGGTGATTTGCTACCGCGTTACAAGTCTATTACGAAAGAAAAATGCGAAATGGGAAACAGGAGACGGGGAATAACGGTTGAGGGTTGCGAAACTGTTGTTGTTGTTGTGGTCTTCAGTCCTGAGACTGGTTTGATGCAGGTCTCCATGCTACTCTATCCTGTGCAAGCTTCTTCATCTCCCAGTACCTACTGCAACCTACATCCTTCTGAATCTGCTTAGTGTATTCATCTCTTGGTCTCCCTCTACGATTTTTACCCTCCACGCTGCCCTCCAATGCTAAATTTGTGATCCCTTGATGCCTCAAAACGTGTCCTACCAACCGATCCCTTCTTCTAGTCAAGTTGTGCCACAAACTTCTCTTCTCCCCAATCCTATTCAATACCTCCTCATTAGTTACGGATCTACCCACCTTATCTTCAGCATTCTTCTGTAGCACCACATTTTGAAAGCTTCTATTCTCTTCTTGTCCAAACTATTTATCGTCCATGTTTCACTTCCATACATGGCTACACTCCATCCAAATACTTTCAGAAACGACTTCCTGACACTTAAATCTATACTCGATGTTAACAAATTTCTCTTCTTCAGAAACGATTTCCTTGCCATTGCCAGTCTACATTTTATATCCTCTCTACTTCGACCATCATCAGTCATTTTACTCCCTAAATAGCAAAACTCTTTTACTACTTTAAGTGTCTCATTTCCTAATCTAATTCCCTCAGCATCACCCGATTTAATTTGACTACATTCCATTATCCTCGTTTTGCTTTTGTTGATGTTCATCTTATATCCTCCTTTCAAGACACTGTCCATTCCGTTCAAATGCTCTTCCAAGTCCTTTGCTGTCTCTGACAGAATTACAATGTCATCGGCAAACCTCAAAGTTTTTACTTCTTCTCCATGAATTTTAATACCTACTCCGAATTTTTCTTTTGTTTCCTTTACTGCTTGCTCAATATACAGATTGAATAACAACGGGGAGAGGCTACAACCCTGTCTCACTCCTTTCCCAACCACTGCTTCCCTTTCATGCCCCTCGACTCTTATAACTGCCATCTGGTTTCTGTACAAATTGTAAATAGCCTTTCGCTCCCTGTATTTTACGAAACTAGAGAATGGAATGTATGGCGCGTGTTCATGATAAGGCAAAAAAAATTCAAAGTTGTGTGAAATCTTATGGGACTTAACTGCTAAGGTCATCAGTCCCTAAGCTTGCACACTACTGAACCTAAATTATCCTAAGGACAAACACACACACACCCATGCCCAAGGGAAGACTCGAACCTCCGCCGGGATCAGCCGCACAGGCCATGACTGCAGCGCCTTACACCGCTCGGCTATGCCCGCGCGGCCATGATAATGCACTTTTGTAACAGTCCAAGGTCGGGTCGGGTGGTCTAGCAGTGCCGGCACGGTATCTCAGCGCGTTCGGTCAGAGGGCTGACTGCCTTCTGTAATAATAAATAAAAATTTTAAAAAACAACAACTGAGTGAGGTATTCAACGACGAACGTAAAAGAGGTTCCTGTGACGTCAGCTCAGACCAGATGACGAGAAACATAATAAACAAAATGAAGAATTAGAACAAAATGAGGAGTAGGGGGGCATCGTGGACAAGCCTCGGGATTCGACGCCTGCCGGCCTTGCTTCCTCCAGCCTGTAGTTGACCGTGACCCTAATGGTCGCAGCATTGAATCCCGGTCAGACCTTGTATTTTTCAGTCGGTGTTTTAACCTAGCCTTCACCTCTCAACGATGTGAGGAGTCGGCTGAAACGACACGTAGCTCGGATTCCACTTTAAACTTTAGATGCTCTTTTCCCGGGTGGATAACTGGGTTAGGTTAGGGAACCCAAGTCCCCAAAAAGGCGTCCAACTGAAAGACTTGCATCAAGCCAGTGAGGCACACGAAATTATTGTTATTATCGTTTAACAGGCGAAGAAAATGACGAAGCGGAAATAACGGGAGAAGAGGGAGGGGAAGAAGTAGTAGTAGAAAACAAGAAAAATCGATAGCACTAGAATGGTGATGGGGCAACTACAATGGGAATGGGGCTGATTAGTATGAACGGGAATAATGAAGAGGTTTTTTGTCTTTTGGTTCATTGCACTATACTGCCGAAGCCAAACCGTAAATACAAAGAAATCATAGTATAAAAAGTATGAGCAGTACGGTAAAAAGTATGAGCAACGATTTAAAAGTACTTTCCGATGTCCAGATAAGTACAATACACATATCGAAGGAGACTTGACATAATAACTACATACAAAATAGAATACAAAGGAAGAACTCAATAGAGATCTGGAGATTCGAGTGTTTATGCAACCACAGATAGTAGCGTGTGTATACCAAATTTGGCGTTGTGACTGGCAGGAAACAAAAAAGTGCATCTTATATTTGACAATATTCATGACCTAATAAAACAGGAGCCTTTGTCGGAAGGGCATCTTCAGTTTCACAAGGTTGTGCAATAAGCGGTTTGACTGTGGCTCGAAGAAACTGCAGGAAAAAAAAAAGTGGTTCACATCTTCTTCTTCTTTCTACTGACAGTCGCATTCCTGGAGCCTATACGTTGTAAGTGGGGAGATGAACTATGGTTGGTACACATTCGTACCAAGGTAGCTATCACTTCCTGCTCGCCAAGAATTTTCGAAGCCAGGAAGTGCTTCTAATTACTGACGCTATCACAGAGATGGAAAAGCGCCAATCCTCCGCCCGCCTTCCTCCGCCAGTTTCCGCATCTGTATACTTGGAATGTGAGGATGGTAGATGAACACTGGGTGGGCCCAAGTCAGAATGGTTTCAAGGATGGTCGATTAAAAGTGAAACCAAGGCGTCGGATTGTTGCATATGTCACAGCGCTCGTGCACATTCTGGCTGGAGGAGAGGCTGCTCCATATGTGGACCGACCTTTCGAATTCGAAAGTCGATTACAGCATGCTGTTCCTCACGCACCAACGTGGTTAAGGGGAGACAGTGGCAGAAATAATCAAAAATTTACAAATTATCTTTATTTGCTTATTTGATAGTAAATATAAAAAATGGTTCAAATGGCTCTGAGCACTATGGGACTTAACATCTATGGTCATCAGTCCCCTAGAACTTAGAACTACTTAAACCTAACTAACCTAAGGACATCACACAACACCCAGTCATCACGAGGCAGAGAAAATCCCTGACCCCGCCGGGAATCGAACCCGGGAACCCGGGCGCGGGAAGCGAGAACGCTACCGCACGACCACGAGCTGCGGACATAGTAAATATAATTGAGATTATTATCTCAAATTTTTTCCTTGAAATTCTAACTACAAATGGCATAAAAAATTAAAACCCTAAGCAGTGTAATGAGCCAAGCCCGCTTTTCAATGCACCAAATGGAGGAAAACTTTTATTGCAGAGTTTGGCCTGTGAACCTGGAAAATATAGCTTTAGAAGGCTGTGATTTTTTTTATAGGTAACAGCAGTGTTGTAAAAAAGGCTGTGGAGCCATTTTCTGGTTCAATCAGTGTGGTATAGAAGGCTGTGGAGTGTTGTAAACAAGTTTTGTGCTGTTCAGTGGAATTCGAGTGACACTTAATTTATTGTGCCATTCTGTGTGCAAGGTTGAATCTGTTGATCCCTTTTTACAATGCCTAGGCCTGGTAAAGTCTTTAAAAAATATAGTAAGTCCCATATTTCCAATATAAAGCGAAAAACTGACATTGAGGCTAGGGTCAGGCCTGCAGATGCAAAAATTAGCTTGTCTCCAAGTGCATCTAAAATAAAACTTGGGACAGGGATTGTATCAGAAGAAACAAATCATGACAGAAATACAGGTTTCAGAATTGTCGATCTGGAAATGGTGGCAGAAGCACTTAGAAAAGCCTGTAAGTACGCTGTTTGTGGAGGAAATGTAGATTTGGTTGATGATGGAAAGAGAGAAGGTTTGGTTTGCACATTGCACATTATGTGTCAAAACTGTGATGCTGACAGACCATTCAAGACATCAAAGATCAGTAATAGAATCTATGAAGTCAATATGAGATTTGCTTATGGACTAAGATGTATAGGGATTGGAAGAGATGGTGGAAACCTTTTATGTGGTATTATGAACATACCTGGTCCTCCCCTAAAATTTTCTGCAATGAATACTGCTCTCCTCAATGCAGTTGCAGAGGTAAGTGAAGAGAGCATGAAAATGGCAGTCCTGGGGGCAATTCAAGAAAATTGTGAAGCAACTAATAGCAACGATATAGCAGTTTCCTGTGACAGTTCCTGGATGAAGAGGGGGCACACTTCACTGAATGAAGTTTCAACAATCATTTGTGTCGACACTGGAAAAGTATTAGACTTAGAGATAATGTCTAAATATTGTTCTGCATGTTCCTTGCACAAGAAATATATTGAAGCAGGTAAAGAAACAGAATGGCAAAAAGCCCATAAAGCTGTTTGTAGCAGAAATTATGCAGGCTCCAGTGGTGGGATGGAAGCTGCAGGTATGAAATTCATTTTCCATAGATCTTTGCAAAAGTATGGAGTAAGATACGTACAGTATTTAGGAGATGGAGACTCTAGTGCTTTCAAGAATGTAGTTGAAAGTCAGCCCTATGGATAAGATTGCACTATTGAGAAACTGGAGTGCTTAGGCCATATTCAGAAGAGGATGGGCGGACGACTCCGAAGACTTGTTGCAGACAATAAAGGCAAGCTACTAGAGGATGGGAAGCCACTGGGGGGTAAAAACAGACTAACAAAAAAGAGAATTGACAGACTACAAGTCTATTATGGTGCTGCAATTAGAAGTAACCTCACAAGCTTGGACAGTATGAGGAAAGCAGTATGGGCCATTTGGTTTCATTACTTGTTGACAGACACTACACCTCAACATGGCCTCTGTTCTAATGAATGGTGCAAATTTTTGAAAAGTAAGGAAAGTGGGGAAGCTTATGCCCATAAAAATAACCTTCCTTATGAGGTTTCAACGGCCATTAAACCAACTTTTAGAGCACTGGCTTCACCAGAACTGCTAGAGAAATGTTTACATGGGAAAACACAGAACCCAAATGAAAGTTTTAATGCTCTTATTTGGAAAAGATGTCCAAAGACTGTATTTGTTTCCAATTTGGTGGTGAAGATTTCTGCATTGGAAGCTGCAGCAGTGTTTAATAATGGGAATGTGGCAAGACTTCACATCCTCGGCAAGTTGGGCTTTACACCTGGAGTCTTCACTGAGCAGATACTGCAGATCATCGATAAGTAAAGAATCGTGAAGGCGGAGACTTCAGTCCAGAACATACAAGAAATTGTTAGGCAAAGGAGCAGAGAAGCTAAAAGAGCTTAGAGGATGATGAGGAAGAAATGGAATATGGATATGGGCAGCTTTAGCTAAGGTATGATAGTTTTTTTTTTTACATTTCATCCAAATTTTAAAATGATTTTTCTGCAACTTAAGGTTTTCTGCTTTCAGGAACACATATATCAGACACTACTGGAAGGATTGCAATGAAATTTGGCACACCTATTCTTTTACTTTGAAACAGTATTTAAGTGGAACAAAATTTTAATCGAGATATTATACATAGTTTTGTGGTTGATAATATATTGAAAAGTTTGCTTACAAAAAATGTTCGAACCCAAAATATCACAGAAAATAATAGCATTAATTTACCAAAAAGTTACTGCACTTAATTGTACACCTATTAGTGTAGATTATTTTACCATTAAAAAAATTGCCAAATTTGCCTCGAAATTATGAAAAAGTTTACCTTAAAATAATAATGCAATAAAAAATTCAAAATTACCTCACTGCAATAGATTGTTATTAAAACTTCTGATTTTTTTTTTAAAAAAATCATATTAGATCTCTATACATAAGTGTGCAAAATTTCTATGAGATTGAACAAAAAATGGCAAAGATATGGATTTACAAAAATATCAGTTCAAGACTGCCACCGTCTCCCCCTAAGTTACACACCGCCATGTTACATGCTACAATTCGGAGCTCTCTAGCTGAAAATATGTAAACATAATGAACAAAGATGTAGAATGCTAATAACGTTTGTATTGTTTAAGAAGTTTTAAGAGTTTTCGCATGACATATTCGGAGGCATCACTTTTCAACAAGCCCTCGTAGACGAATTCTACTTGACCAGAGGTTCATAGGAAGAAGGTTCTCATACATGTTCGTTTATTAAGCAATGATTCTGCTATGATTTCCAGCAGTCAAATATTGGTTTTACTCTTCCACTTCGCGTTTTCAATAGAATGCAATAAGCTTTTTGAGTCTGACATTGTCAGTAGGTTCTGGAGGCCGCATGGCGACAAAATTGGAGAGCGTTTCGAATCACCATCGATTCCGCGGTAATATCCGAACAGTATGGGGGCAGGCGAAATCGTTTGAAATATTTCAGCTTTGGGATACGAAATTCACATCCTACTGCGGAAGGTTCTTGATATCTAGAGCCATCAGTACACGTATGAACAAATCGCGACCAATAGTGATTAATGTAAGCACTGGAGCTTGAACTGACAGAACCAATGCAATTTTTCATAAAACTATAGTAGTGAATATCATGGTTTTCAAGTTTATATCTGAATTTTTAGTTCGATATCGGCATATGTAGCTATCTGTTTGAATTCAGCAGTTGATCGTACGCATTAAGTATTAATGCTGTCGCTACTAGAGCGTTAGAGTTTTGTGGTAGATGCGGAACATAAGCTTCGTCTATGCAGTGCATCGTACAATACAACTTGAAAAGTTGTACGACGTATTTTAGTAAAATTAGCAGTAGCATAGGTAGTAACGTACGTACGTACAATTCACCGATATTGAGGAAACTGATCTGGCAGTCGCTTGAAAATATGCGCAAACTATCCAGTGAAAGCCAGCTTACAAATATTATGTTCACAGTTCTGGTTAGCATAATGACAAATTAATGAACGAATTGTTCGTGCCAAATCAATGGAGAAAATCTCGTTTCACATAGTTGCAACTAGATGAGTCAGAAATGATAATTATTAACATTGTATTACACACAACTAAGGGCGGCAGGACATCAAAAATTAAAGATGCTGCTTCAAAGAATGAAGAAGCAGCTTTGCGTGATGGA
Organism: Schistocerca serialis cubense; assembly: GCF_023864345.2. Lineage (NCBI taxonomy): Eukaryota > Metazoa > Arthropoda > Insecta > Orthoptera > Acrididae > Schistocerca > Schistocerca serialis. The sequence goes on from NC_064645.1 coordinate 504,979,678, forward strand.
TCTAGAAATATACAAGAAACTCCTACGCATTGCTCCCGTAGAGACCACGGAGACAAGCTTAGACTAATGACACAGCAAACACAGATATTTAAGCACTCATTCTTCCCGTGCTCCATACGTGAATGGAACGGGAAGAAGTTTTAATATCTGGTACAATGGGAACTACTCTCTCTGCCCTGCAGTTCATAATAGTTTGCAGAGTGTGAATGTAGATGTGATATAGATACAAAAATATTTGCCGTATTTGTATGCGTTCTTAGTGGCATTCTGTGATCAAATTAATTTCCTTCTGTGAGCATATTATAGAAACAAAAAGTCTTAGTCATTTTTGTTTTTTATGTGAACTTATGATTGGAATGAACTTTATAACTGATTTTTTATTTCATCTATAACTACGTTTAGATACACTTCATACTTTTCATTATTTAGAGTCAGTTGCCACTTTTCGCACCATACAGATATCTTGTCTAAATTTCAGTAATACTTGCGATTTAGCGTATGCGAATGAACTCCATTTATGAATTATTTTGTGAGGGCTGACTAATATTTCTTCCACAATCATTTGATTTGTTAGTTGCTGGGACGCAGGCTATGAAAATCAGATCGAGGATGGCAGCAGTCACGAGGAGCGAGAAAATTACCGTAGTATCTTGTTAGTACAGGATTTCTTCAGGGATGTAATGGATTTCGACTGTTGTATTGAGGGCTGCATTTCTTCATTCAGCCAGAAGTAACATCACTGCACACCGAGTAAGTATATTCATTAAACAAAATCGATCAGCTTTTCCTTTGACTAAAACACGGTTCATTAAGACGTTCATATTCATACATAACGCATTCTGTCATGACATTTATCAGTAATGCAGGATAGAGGTATTAAAGCCAAATGTGTAGTAAAATAGCAAAATCCTGTCCTGATTATTGGGCTTTCTCAAACGTGATTATACACTACTGGCCATTGAAATTGCTACACCACGAAGATGACGTGCTACAGACGCGAAATTTAACCGACAAGAAGAAGATTCTGTGATATGCAAATTATTAGCTTTTCAAGCATTCACACAAGGTTCGCGTCGGTGGCGACACCCACAACGTGCTGACATGAGGAAAGTTTCCAACCGATTTCTCATACACAAACAGCAGTTGACCGGCGTTGCCTGGTGAAACGTTGTTGTGATGCCTCGTGTAAGGAGAAGAAATGCGTAACATCACGTTTCCGACTTTGATCAAGGTCGGATTGTAGCCTAACGCGATTGCGGCTTGTCGTATCGCGACATTGCTGCTCGCGTTGGCCAGCATATGGAATCGGTGGGTTCAGGAGGGTAATACGGGACGCTGTGCTGGATCCCAACGGCCTCGTATCACTAGCAGTCGAGATAACAGGCATCTTATCCGCATGGCTGTAACGGATCGTGCAGCTACGTCTCGATCCCAGGGTCAAGATATGGGGACGTTTTCAAGACAACAACCAATTGCACGAACAGTTCGACGACGTTTGCAGCAGCATGGACTATCATCTCGGAGACCATGGCTGCGGTTACCCTTAACGCTGCATCATAGACAGGAGCGCCTGCGATGGTGTACTCAACGACGAACCTGGGTGCGCGAATGGCAAAACGTCATTTTTTCAGATGAATCCAGGTTCTGTTTACAGCATCATGATGGTCGCATCCGTGTTTGGCGACATCGCGGTGAACGCACATGGGAAGCGTGTATTCGTCATCGCCATACTGGCACCCGGCGTGATGGTATGGGGTGCCGTTGGTTACACGTCTCGGTCACCTCTTGTTCGCATTGACGGCACTTTGAACAGAGGACGTTACATTTCAGATGTGTTACGACCCGTGGCTCTACCTTTCATTCGATCCCTGTGAAAACCTACATTTCGGCAGGATAATGCACGACCGCATATTGCAGGTCCTGTACGGGACTTTCTGCATACTGAAAATGTTCGACTGCTGCCCTGGCCAGCACATTCTCCAGATCTCTCACCAATTGAAAACGTCTGGTCAATGGTGGCCGAGTAACTGGCTCGTCACAATGCGCCAGTCACTACTCTCGATGAACTGTGGTATCGTGTTGAAGCTGCATGGGCAGCTGTACCTGTACACGCCATCCAAGCTCTGTTTGACCCAATGCCCAGGCCTGTCAAGGCCGTTATTACGGCCAGAGGTGGTTGTTCTGGGTACTCATTTCTCAGAATGTATGCACCCAATTTGCGTGAAAGTACACTCCTGGAAATGGAAAAAAAACACATTGACACCGGTGTGTCAGACCCACCATACTTGCTCCGGACACTGCGAGAGGGCTGTACAAGCAATGATCACACGCACGGCACAGCGGACACACCAGGAACTGCGGTGTTGGCCGTCGAATGGCGCTAGCTGCGCAGCATTTGTGCACCGCCGCCGTCAGTGTCAGCCAGTTTGCCGTGGCATACGGAGCTCCATCGCAGTCTTTAACACTGGTAGCATGCCGCGACAGCGTGGACGTGAACCGTATGTGCAGTTGACGGACTTTGAGCGAGGGCGTATAGTGGGCATGCGGGAGGCCGGGTAGACGTACCGCCGAATTGCTCAACACGTGGGGCGTGAGGTCTCCACAGTACATCGATGTTGTCGCCAGTGGTCGGCGGAAGGTGCACGTGCCCGTCGAACTGGGACCGGACCGCAGCGACGCGCGGATGCACGCCAAGACCGTAGGATCCTACGCAGTGCCGTAGGGGACCGCACCGCCACTTCCCAGCAAATTAGGGACACTGTTGCTCCTGGGGTATCGGCGAGGACCATTCGCAACCGTCTCCATGAAGCTGGGCTACGGTCCCGCACACCGTTAGGCCGTCTTCCGCTCACGCCCCAACATCGTGCAGCCCGCCTCCAGTGGTGTCGCGACAGGCGTGAATGGAGGGACGAATGGAGACGTGTCGTCTTCAGCGATGAGAGTCGCTTCTGCCTTGGTGCCAATGATGGTCGTATGCGTGTTTGGCGCCGTGCAGGTGAGCGCCACAATCAGGACTGCATACGACCGAGGCACACAGGGCCAACACCCGGCATCATGGTGTGGGGAGCGATCTCCTACACTGGCCGTACACCACTGGTGATCGTCGAGGGGACACTGAATAGTGCACGGTACATCCAAACCGTCATCGAACCCATCGTTCTACCATTCCTAGACCGGCAAGGGAACTTGCTGTTCCAACAGGACAATGCACGTCCGCATGTATCCCGTGCCGCCCAACGTGCTCTAGAAGGTGTAAGTCAACTACCCTGGCCAGCAAGATCTCCGGATCTGTCCCCCATTGAGCATGTTTGGGACTGGATGAAGCGTCGTCTCACGCGGTCTGCACGTCCAGCACGAACGCTGGTCCAACTGAGGCGCCAGGTGGAAATAGCATGGCAAGCCGTTCCACAGGACTACATCCAGCATCTCTACGATCGTCTCCATGGGAGAATAGCAGCCTGCATTGCTGCGAAAGGTGGATATACACTGTACTAGTGCCGACATTGTGCATGCTCTGTTGCCTGTGTCTATGTGCCTGTGGTTCTGTCAGTGTGATCATGTGATGTATCTGATCCCAGGAATGTGTCAATAAAGTTTCCCCTTCCTGGGACAATGAATTCACGGTGTTCTTATTTCAATTTCCAGGAGTGTATAATCACATGTCAGTTCTAGTATAATATATTTGTCCAATGAATACCCGTTTGTCGTCTGCATTTCTTCTTGGTGTAGCAATTTTAATGGCCAGTAGTGTATGAAAATTCGCATGGCGTGAAATGTAAAACTCTGTTGACAAATGCAAATCGGGTTGCCCACTATTAGAATGCGCTCTGACAGTTCCCCAGAGAAATGTATAACTATATTTGCCTTGGGGCCAGTACCATCAGATGTCACTGCATACGGCACCTCTCCGCTTCAACAGTCGGTATCTGTGCCACATCATCATTGCTACTACTTAAAATTCACCATTGGATCCAATCTGCTGTGCGAATCGTGTGTGTTCTGCATCTTAAACCTACATGTAGCGCCCGAGATACCGGTGCCACTGAAGCGCACTATTCTTAACATCTCCCAACACATTCAGCAAGTCGGTGTGGTAGCTGCTATTTGCATGTAAGTACCGCCAGCACTACCGAAAAATATGTAAACGGCACCTTTTTGTTCTCGAGTATCAATTAAGTATTCCTACATGACACCTGTCGCTTATCATAATAAATGTTTACGCGTCTTGTAAGCCAGTGCACCATGCGATCTCATTCAGAAACAAATTCCACACTCGCCCATCATATAAAAACAAAACCACACTAGAACAAAAATTCTCTGTAACACAATATTTGCAAAATGAGACCCATCACTTCTCACTAACGCGTTTTACACATACTAAGTATATCATGAATAATGGTTTACAGCTACATCTGCAGTCTGACGTAAAGGAAGCATAAAACTTGATCCAAGATTCTTCCAGGGAAAAAATGCACAAACTATGACAAATATTAAAGCAGATCACTCAAAACCAAAATATATACAATTCAGAGTACGTGAACACACTAATCTAATGGCAAATAAACTTGCCGCTATCCCCAGGAACACTATTAACAAATCAAGCAAAAACTAACCAATAAATCAGTGATGAAATGTCCAGCATAACAACCTAAATGTGGCATAGTATAAATAACTCTAAACGCACAAGAAACATAACACAGAAATATAGCTAGTTGCTAAACTAGTAACTGCTGTTCTAAAAACACAGACATGTAATCATCAGTCCAAAGACTGGTATGCTGCAACTCTCCACGTTACTCTATCCTGCGCTAGCTTCTTCATATCAACATAACTACTGCAACGTTCAACCATTTGAGCCTGCATACTGGAGTCAAGCATTACACTCCCTCCCATAATTTTTACCCCCGTCACTTCCATCTATTACCAAATTGACCTGTAATGCCTCAGTATGTGTCGTATCAATCAAGCTCTTCTTTTACTCTAGTTGTGCCACAAATTTCTCCTCAATTCGATTCGGTATCCCCTCATTAATAATCCGATCTGCCCATATAATCTTAAAATGGCCCTGCATTAGCAAAACCTTCCATTCTTTTCTTGTCTAAACTGGTAGTCGTCCACGCTTCCACAAGTCCACACGCCAGACAAGTCCTTCCGGAAAATACTACAGAGCGAGGTGGCGCAGTAGTTAGTACACTGGACTCGCATTCGGGAGGACGACGGTTCAAACCCGCGTCCGACCATCCAGATATAGGTTTTCCGTGATTTCCCTAAATTTCTCCAGGCGAATGCCGGGATGGTACCTTTGAAAGGCCACGGCCGATTTCCTTCCCCGTCCTTGACGCAATACGAACATGTGCTCCACCTCTAATGACCACAATGTCGAGGGACGTTAAATTCAATCTTCTTTCCTTCCTTCCTTCTGGAAAATACTTCCTAACACATGAATTTGTATTCCATATTAACAAATGTGTTTTTCTGAAAAACACTTGTTTGCTAATTGCGTGTCTAATGTGTATTTCATATCGTTTGTACTTCGCTACCGTCAATTATTTTATTTCCCAAAGAGCAAAACTCATCTATGACTTTTTCCGTCTCATTTCCTAATCTAAGTCCCTCAGCATAGCCTGATTTAATTAGATTAAGACGCTACCCATTCTGTTTTCAAGACGCTATCCATTCTATTTTCAAGACGCTACCCATTCTACTCAAATGATCATCCAAGCCTTTTGTCGTTTTATTTCTTCTCCGTGAATATTAATAGTCTTTCGAAATTTCTCCTTCGTTTCGTTCGTAGCTTATCCTATTCAATGTCTGGACTGAATAACATAGTGGATTAGTGCAACCCTGTCTTAACTCCTTTCTCAATTACCGCCTCCCTTTCGTCCTCTTATAAAAGCTGCCAAAAATATTTTTGAGAGTAATAGACATTCATAAATAAAAAGCTATAAGGAAAAAATCCTTGTTATTTCCATCTGGTGAATCCTACCAACGGGTTAAATAACTAACTAGCAATAAAAATAAAACTTGTAGCCAGAACAACTAAACTGTTAAAACTTAAAAGCATTATCAGATTAAACATAGTTTCGCACACCACAGTGTTTTATTGGATACAACGTTCTTTTTGCACAATGCTTTTAACTTTGTTGTTAAATTTTTACATGACTGTTAACTGCAACAGCAGCAGTGGTGTGGAACAGTGTTTTAATACAATAAAATTGCGCTTTCGAGGTTTGGTTGTGAGTTTACCTGACGAACTTTGACAATACCTCACTTGGAACTGGGCAAAGCCCATGTTAGGAATCAAAGGCACCGAAGTCCATGTTTAAGGCAATGAAACGTGGTACATGTAAATGAAATAGCTACGTATTAGACCAACATAAAACGAAACACGAGACAAATAGCATTCACTCGAGTCGAAATACTTTTCAAGGACGTATTTAATAAGGTAACACGGCGTTTGTAAAGACTATAAGAAAACTAACTAGATATTCTAAATGACACATTCATAGTTAAATCTAAGTATAACAGATAATCGAGAAAACAAAACATGATACGTATTAGTGAGACGTCAAACAGTACTAAGAACAGCAAGGGAGCATACAAAACGTAAGATAAGTGCAACTGCCTGTATTTCATGCTATTTTAGAGAAGAAATGAAAAAGATCTACCATTATGTACCAAAAGCTTTCGTGTATCAGAGCCAAAACCTTGAACACTGAATAAAACTATAAATTTCACCAATTACAACAGTTACTTAAAATAGGAATCTATGCCCAAAGCAGTGCAACAATAACGGATGGATTCTTACAGTATAGTGATTACACTTGCCTCTCACCGATCTGAGAACAGCCTTGACAATTTATGGGGGGGGGGGGGGGGGCATTTAATGAAGAATCTGAATCATAGAGCAATTTGATTTTCATTGTTTGCACACCGAACGATCTGCAAACTCATGTCAAATGATAAGCAAAAAAAATGTTGAAGGAATCTTAGATTGGCAAATCGACACTTACATGTGTATCTTCCATATTTTGCTTATAGATCGCTTTCAGTTTCATTGTGTCTAATTCCCTCTTGCTGTTCATGGGTTTTCTTTTTTATCCTCAGTTTTCTGTCTGGTTTGATGCGGCTCTCAACGATCTGATATACTCCTAGCTCACTCATTTGTTACATAGTTTAATTCTTAATTTCTTTGCGTGTTTTTGGTTCTTGCATTGTTTAATTCATAAATTTCGGGCGTATTATAGTATTTGAGAGTGTAGCATCGTGTTTTAGTACCTGAATAGTGTAATTTCGCTTAGTCTCCTTCCGCCGCCGAGCAGTGTCAGCAGTGCGCAAGTAGCAGCATTACTGCATTTACTAGGCAATCTTGTATTTTAATAACCGTTTAAATTTTGTCGATTTGTTTGCGCTCTCTGTAGATTAGTTCAGACGTTCTTAGCAAAACAGTTTTTGGCATGGATAGGGACTGCATCTGCTGTGTTCGGATGCAGGCTGAGTTGGCATCCCTTCGCTCCCAGCTTCAGGCAGTGTTGGCTTCGGTCACACAGCTTGAGGCTGTTGCCAATGGGCATCACTGTGGGGGTCGGGATGGGGGTTTGTCGGGGACGGCAAGCTCGTCCCAAGCATCCCCTGATCGGACTACGACTGTGGTTGCCCGGGATACTGCCCGCATTGAGGCTGATCCCTCACCTGTGGTAGAGTGGGAGGTCGTTTCAAGGTGTGGCAGGGGGCGAAAGACATTCCGGAGGGCTGAACGGAAAGCCTCTCCAGTTTGTCTGACGAACCGGTTTCAGGCTCTGTCTCAGGCTGATACTGATCTTCGGCCTGACATGGCTGCTTGTCCTGTTCCAGAGGTTGCCCCTCAGTCTGCAAGATCCGGGCAGTCGCAGAGGGTGGGCTTACTGGTAGTTGGGAGCTCCAACGTCAGGCGCGTAATGGGGCCCCTTAGGGAAATGGCAGCAAGAGAGGGGAAGAAAACCAATGTGCACTCCGTGTGCATACCGGGGGGAGTCATTCCAGATGTGGAAAGGGTCCTTCCGGATGCCATGAAGGGTACAGGGTGCACCCATCTGCAGGTGGTCGCTCATGTCGGCACCAATGATGTGTGTCGCTATGGATCGGAGGAAATCCTCTCTGGCTTCCGGCGGCTATCTGATTTGGTGAAGACTGCCAGTCTCGCTAGCGGGATGAAAGCAGAGCTCACCATCTGCAGCATCGTCGACAGGACTGACTGCGGACCTTTGGTACAGAGCCGAGTGGAGGGTCTGAATCAGAGGCTGAGACGGTTCTGCGACCGTGTGGGCTGCAGATTCCTCGACTTGCGCCATAGGGTGGTGGGGTTTCGGGTTCCGCTGGATAGGTCAGGAGTCCACTACACGCAACAAGCGGCTACACGGGTAGCAGGGGTTGTGTGGCGTGGGCTGGGCGGTTTTTTAGGTTAGATGGCCTTGGGCAAGTACAGAAAGGGCAACAGCCTCAACGGGTGCGGGGCAAAGTCAGGACATGCGGGGACCAAGCAGCAATCGGTATTGTAATTGTCAACTGTCGAAGCTGCGTTGGTAAAGTACCGGAACTTCAAGCACTGATAGAAAGCACCGAAGCTGAAATCGTTATAGGTACAGAAAGCTGGCTTAAGCCAGAGATAAATTCTGCCGAAATTTTTACAAAGGTACAGACGGTGTTTAGAAAGGATAGATTGCATGCAACCGGTGGTGGAGTGTTCATCGCTGTTAGTAGTAGTTTATCCTGTAGTGAAGTAGAAGTGGATAGTTCCTGCGAATTATTATGGGTGGAGGTTACACTAAACAACCGAACTAGGTTAATAATTGGCTCCTTTTACCGACCTCCCGACTCAGCAGCATTAGTGGCAGAACAACTGAGAGAAAATTTGGAATACATTTCACATAAATTTTCTCAGCATGTTATAGTCTTAGGTGGAGATTTCAATTTACCAGATATAGACTGGGACACTCAGATGTTTAGGACAGGTGGTAGGGACAGAGCATCGAGTGACATTATACTGAGTGCACTATCCGAAAATTACCTCGAGCAATTAAACAGAGAACCGACTCGTGGAGATAACATATTGGACCTACTGATAACAAACAGACCCGAACTTTTCGAATCTGTATGTACAGAACAGGGAATCAGTGATCATAAGGCCGTTGCAGCATTCCTGAATATGGAAGTTAATAGGAATATAAAAAAAGGGAGGAAGGTTTATCTGTTTAGCAAGAGTAATAGAAGGCAGATTTCAGACTACCTAACAGATCAAAACGAAAATTTCTGTTCCGACACTGACAATGTTGAGTGTTTATGGAAAAAGTTCAAGGCAATCGTAAAATGCGTTTTAGACAGGTACGTGCCGAGTAAAACTGTGAGGGACGGGAAAAACCCACCGTGGTACAACAACAATGTTAGGAAACTACTGCGAAAGCAAAGAGAGCTCCACTCCAAGTTTAAACGCAACCAAAACCTCTCAGACAAACAGAAGCTAAACGATGTCAAAGTTAGCGTAAAGAGGGCTATGCGTGAAGCGTTCATTGAATTCGAAAGTAAAATTCTATGTACCGACTTGACAGAAAATCCTAGGAAGTTCTGGTCTTACGTTAAATCAGTAAGTGGCTCGAAACAGCATATCCAGACACTACGGGATGATGATGGCATTGAAACAGAGGATGACACGCGTAAAGCTGAAATACTAAACACCTTTTTCCAAAGCTGTTTCACAGAGGAAGACCGCACTGCAGTTCCTTCTCTAAATCCTCGCACAAACGAAAAAATGGCTGACATCGAAATAAGTGTCCAAGGAATAGAAAAGCAACTGGAATCACTCAATAGAGGAAAGTCCACTGGACCTGACGGGATACCAATTCGATTCTACACAGAGTACGCGAAAGAACTTGCCCCCCTTCTAACAGCCGTGTACCGCAAGTCTCTAGAGGAACGGAGGGTTCCAAATGATTGGAAAAGAGCACAGATAGTCCCAGTCTTCAAGAAGGGTCGTCGAGCAGATGCGCAAAACTATAGACCTATATCTCTTACGTCGATCTCTTGTAGAATTTTAGAACATGTTTTTTGCTCGCGTATCATGTCATTTCTGGAAACCCAGAATCTACTATGTAGGAATCAACATGGATCCCGGAACAGCGATCGTGTGAGACCCAACTCGCCTTATTTGTTCATGAGACCCAGAAAATATTAGATACAGGCTCCCAGGTAGATGCTATTTTTCTTGACTTCCGGAAGGCGTTCGATACAGTTCCGCACTGTCGCCTGATAAACAAAGTAAGAGCCTACGGAATATCAGACCAGCTGTGTGGCTGGATTGAAGAGTTTTTAGCAAACAGAACACAGCATGTTGTTATCAATGGAGAGACGTCTACAGACGTTAAAGTAACCTCTGGCGTGCCACAGGGGAGTGTTATGGGACCATTGCTTTTCACAATATATCTAAATGACTTAGTAGATAGTGTCGGAAGTTCCATGCGGCTTTTCGCGGATGATGCTGTAGTATACAGAGAAGTTGCTGCATTAGAAAATTGTAGCGAAATACAGGAAGATCTGCAGCGGATAGGCACTTGGTGCAGGGAGTGGCAACTGACCCTTAACATAGACAAATGTAATGTATTGCGAATACATAGAAAGAAGGATCCTTTATTGTATGATTATATGATAGCGGAACAAACACTGGTAGCAGTTACTTCTGTAAAATATCTGGGAGTATGCGTACGGAACGATTTGAAGTGGAATGATCATATAAAACTAATTGTTGGTAAGGCGGGTACCAGGTTGAGATTCATTGGGAGAGTGCTTAGAAAATGTAGTCCATCAACAAAGGAGGTGGCTTACAAAACACTCGTTCGACCTATACTTGAGTATTGCTCATCAGTGTGGGATCCGTACCAGGTCGGGTTGACGGAGGAGATAGAGAAGATCCAAAGAAGAGCGGCGCGTTTCGTCACTGGGTTATTTGGTAACCGTGATAGCGTTACGGAGATGTTTAATAAACTCAAGTGGCAGACTCTGCAAGAGAGGCGCTCTGCATCGCGGTGTAGCTTGCTCGCCAGGTTTCGAGAGGGTGCGTTTCTGGATGAGGTATCGAATATATTGCTTCCCCCTACTTATACTTCCCGAGGAGATCACGAATGTAAAATTAGAGAGATTAGAGCGCGCACGGAGGCTTTCAGACAGTCATTCTTCCCGCGAACCATACGCGACTGGAACAGGAAAGGGAGGTAATGACAGTGGCACGTAAAGTGCCCTCCGCCACACACCGTTGGGTGGCTTGCGGAGTATCAATGTAGATGTAGATATAGATCCTCGGATCCTGGACTAAACCCTCCATCTCAGAATAGCATTTTCACTGAGCGGCCTCAATTATTTGCTGGATATATTGCAGCCTCTGCCTTCCTACAATTGTCACCCTCTACAGCTTCCTCAATTACCGCGGATGTGATTCCTTAATGTCTTAACAAATGACCTATCATCCCGTCCCCTCTTTACTTCAACCTTATTGTTATTCCGATAATCTACTGTTGCACGTGCAGGAACGGACTGACTGTGAACCAGTGAGCGATATTGTCATGGTGATTAATACTTTAATCCAGTATCTCGAGAGTTTACGCAATTAAAACGGCTTTTACGATAACTGCTGCCCGTGATGCCGTTATTGGCGTGACAAATTGCGCGTGCAGGTCGCTTATTAATTTAATATCTGTCATACCAGCAGCTAGGCAGCCTTCATCAACATTTATGTTGTCAGGAAAGCTTTAGGCGCTGCGAACTTTTACTGAAAAAGCTCATAATTCCGGTATCGTTTCGCTGTGGAATTGGATATCATGACGGGGAAGCGCGTCCGTTGATATTAAACAAATAATTACTGCTATCGACTGGGAGAGATTTTAATGGGTGATGGGCTGCTGCGTGAAATTAATAATAACCGATTAACACTGAGCTAAGCTAACAAGCAACCCCAACTTGTAACCGAAACCACACAATACTCGGCGCTAAAAGCGCATCTCTCGCATGTATAGATCACCGCTCACCCCTGCCGAATAGTGATCGTCGCCAATCACCAGAATTACACCTTTGACGCATTGCCTTGCAGTTGTATTTCCTGTTGCTGATGATCAGCAAATAGCCTTTCTCACAATGAGCCGTAAATTTTATCTCTCTTTTCCATATGTTTTTTTTAAGTGGTGGCTTCACAGACTAATGACATCATTAAGATTAACTGTGATTCTACAACTTCCTTACTTCCAGCCAAAGTAGCATCATCACTGACCTAAATAATGTTGAGGAGAAGGACATAGTCTTGCTTGCGATGTTGAAATTACTGTTTATTTATTTATTTGTTTATTGACCAACGTCACAACCAAGACTGTTTTCTCCTTCTCTGCTTGATGCACCACCACGCCATGGAATAGAAAATCTTCCTGAATATTGTAGTCCTTTCGGTTTGCATTATGCACGTAGCTCTTCTTCTGAGTGTTCCGTGCCTGCAGAAAAACCACAAATACCCTGTTCTACTTTGTTTCTGAATGGGCAACAGGAAACAGATTTTGAAATTAGAAAAAATCCAGTTCAGCTGTATCAGGACTTGGCTATCGGAGCTAATGAATGCACTGTTAGCGGAAATCGCAGAAATGTCCAATGCCTTACAATGGGAACTAATGACTGATATATCCTGCTAAAAAGACTTTCTGCAATTGACTACCCAGTGACACAAAAAGTCGATAGATTTTTTTAAAAAGATATAAATAGACAGAGAATAAATATTTCCCTAAAAACAGAATTGCAAACAAGCTTCACAAATTTAAAGAGCACTTTACCTAGTCTGCGAAGGACAGACCAGCATGACGAAATAACTACATTACCTGATGTCTTCCACTTCCCTACAAAACCAATTGCCTGAGCAGAAAAATCAGTAAAAAACTGTGTATCTGATAATTTCCCGAAATATTTCCATATTTATACTAACGGCTCCAAAACCCAAATAATGGCAGGGTGGGTTGCTCGCTCCTATGTCCAACCAGAGATTACAAGGAATTGATTTCGCTTCCCATCGAAACTTATACTTTCCCAGCAGAGGCCACAGCTGGTGCAGAAAGACACCCCAAGATATGCAGAGACTTGCCACTCTCAAGAAAATTAATCCACTAGTAACGGACATCATGAAAGCTACCAAGGAAAACGAATAAATTTATCTGGACGGTGACTTAGCGAAAACGCCACTCAAAACGGCACTTTCAATAACATCTCATTACCGTCATCAGACCTGAAGACTACGCTATATAGAAGAATAAAACACCAATGAGAAGAATAATATCAATTCTCAATACGCATTAAAGGAAAATATTATGGTAAAATACAGCCATATACTCCTCCGAAGGCCAGGTTTCATACTCTGAATGCAAATAAAAAAATTAGGACTTCATCATTCGCATGAGGACTGATCGTGGACCATTCCCTGCCAGCTTCACTGAATACACGTGCGAAATAATCCTTACCGCGAACACAGTGGAATAACAGAAAGGGACATCATCATATTTTATTCGAAAGCAAACTAGCAAATGGGTTTCATAGAACAATTAATTAGCTCTCATCGGCTATTACTAACTACCATAGCAACACTCCTTCATCGATAATATCTTATTTTTAAAACTAATTATGAGTTTCTTTTGAGAAATGTAGCCTTACTCTGTAAAACTCCAAAACACTGACGAATGACTGTATGGCATTCAGGCCAAAAGTCGCAATAAATAAGTAAAATATTATGAATACTTCTTTCCCTTGTTTTTACAACGTCCAGACTGAACATCTGATTTCACCATATTCTGTCTGAATGATTTTTGCGTCCTTAAAGTATCCCAATTAAATTTAAAGATGCAGTCTGAAGCAAAATCGTCTACATTTCCCCAACGTACCGTATTCATTCAAGTAAACCCTTCTCAGTACCTGCGGTGATATTGGTAACGTGTTGACAAGAACGAACAACATTATTTGCTACAGTAACGGTGTTTCAGGAGGAATGATAAATATTTTAGGATGTGGTTGTATAGACTAATTCGAATAAAACAATCCAGAAAACATCTGACCAGTTTTTACTGCTTTCCGTAGTACAGTTAGTTACAGATACAAGTTTTCATTTCAGATGCTTTTTCTCCAGTTGTTGTGGGTTTGCCGCGCGGGATTAGCCGAGCGGTCTAAGGGGCTGCAGTCATGGACTGTGCGGCTGATCCTGGCGGAGGTTCGAGTCCTCCCTCGGGCACGGGTGTGTGTGTTTGTCTTAAGGATAATTTAGATTAAGTAGTGTGTAAGCCTAGGGACTGATGACCTTAGCAGTTAAGTCCCATAAGATTTCACACACATTTTTTGTGTCGTGGGTTTACACTAAGGTGTTAGAGATCATGGGATAGCGGTAAACGTATATGCAGATGTCGTTAGCATCGCGAGCGCAAGGTATAAAAGGGCAGTGCACTGGCGGAGCTGGCATTTGCACTATGGTGATTCGTGTCAAAAAGTTTCCAACGAGATTACTGCCACATGGGAAGATTTAACAGACTTTGAACGCGGATTGGTAGTTGGAGTTACAGGCAAGGATCATTCCGTTTCGAAAATCGTTAAGAAATTCAGTATTTCGAGATCCACAGTGTCAAGTTTGTGCCGAGAATACCAGATTTCAGGCATTTTGTCACAGCACGGACAATGCAGTGGTCGACGGCCTTCACTTAACGACCGAGAGCAGCGGCGTTTGCGTAGAGTTGTCAGTGATAATAGACAAGCAACTCTGCGTGAAATAATCATGTAAATTAATGATGGACTTACGACGGACGTAGCTGTTAGGTCAGTCCGGCGACATTTGGAGTTAAGTGGCTATGACAACACGCGAACGCGCTAGCAGGACGACATCGCCTGCAGCGCCTCTCTTGGGCGCATGGCCATATTGGTTGGACGCTAGACGACTGGAAAACAGTGTCCTGGTCAGATGAGAACCACTTTCAGTTGGTAAGAGCCGATGGTAGGGTTTGAGTGTGGTGCTAGATCCCACGAAGCCGTGAACCCAAGCTGTCAACAAGGCATTCTGCAAGCTAGTAGTAGCCCTGTAATGGTGTGGGATGTGTTAACATGGAATGGACTGGGTCCTTTCGTCCAACCGTACCGATCATGGATCGGAAATGGTTATTTTCGATTACTTCGAGACCATTTGCAGCCATCCACAGAATTCATGTTCCCAAACAACGATGGAATTTTTATGGACGACAAAGTGCCAAGTAATCGAGCCACGAACGTTTGCCACTGGTTTGCAGATCATTCTGGACAGTTCGAACTAATGATTGGCCACCCATTGAACGTTTATGGGATATAATCGAGAGATCAGTTTGTGCACAAAATCCTGCACCGACAACACGTTATGGACAGCTATAGAGGCAGTTCGTCTCAGTATTTCTGCAGAGGACTTCCAACGGCTTTTGAGTCCGCTCCACTTCGAACTACTGCATTACGTCCGGCAGATGGAGGACTGACACGATATTAGGAGGTATCCGATGAATTATGTCACCTCAGAGTAATCTAAATGTGACATTCCCCGGAAATTATCACGTTTATCGACCACCAACGTCCCCGGATACTACCGCTTTGAAGTTTTGCCCCTGGGAATGGTTGATAGGCAGAGACTACAAAGGAAATGTAAACAATATGAGACGAATTGATCGTTTGTATTGTGAATAGTGCTGTCATCACAGAAGAACACCCATACGACTTCAGAAGATCTGCACGTGTTATTTTCAAGAGTATTCGAAATTGCATTGAAGTCAGAAGTGGAATTTATGATAGTCAACTTTGAACTTAATTATTTGTCTTAACGGCTTGTGTGAGTATTTGAGTTACATTCTAACTGCCGTACTTCTTTAATTATATACCAACAAAAATTGGGCACAGGAATATCGAATATTTTACTGGAATTAGTTTACACCGTCATCTCCTAAAATATTTAGTATTCCTCCTTAAACACCCTGTATATTCATACTTGTGCGAAGTGCGAACCATGAAGGAATCATTATACAACATTAGATTAACGTTGCGCGTACACACACACACACGCGCACACACACACACACACACACACACACACACACACACACACACACACACACACACAAATACACGCGCGCGCGCGCTCCGCAAGCCACCTGACGATGTGTGGCGGAGGGTACTTTCAGTACCTCTATCGGTTCTCCCTTCTATTCCAGTCTCGTATTGTTCGTGGAAAGAAAGATTGTCGGTATGCCTCTGTATGGGCTCTAATCTCTCTGATTTTATCCTCATGGTCTCTTCGCGAGATATACGTAGGAGAGAGCAATATACTGCTTGACTCTTCGGTGAAGGTATGTTCTCGAAACTTCAACAAAAGCCCGTATCGAGGTACTGAGCGTCTCTCTTGCAGAGTCTTCCACTGGAGTTTATCTATCATCTCAGTAACGCTTTCGCGATTACTAAATGATCCTGTAACGAAGCGCGCTGCTCTCAGTTGAATCTTCTCTATCTCTTCTATCAACCCTATCTGGTACGGATCCCACACCGGTGAGCAATATTCAAGCAGTGGGCGAACAAGTGTACCGTAACCTACTTCGTTTTCGGACTGCATTTCCTTAAGATTCTTCCAATGAATCTCAGTCTGTCATCTACTTTACCGACGATTAATTTTATATGATCATACTATTTTAAATCACTCCTAATGCGTACTCCCAGATAATTTATGGAATTAACTGCTTTCAGTTGCTGACCTGCTATATTGTAGCTAAATGATGTGGGATCTTTCTTTCTATGTATTCGCAGCACATTACACTTGTCTACATTGAGATTCAATTGCCATTCCCTGCACCATGCGTCAATTCGTTGCAGATCCTCTTGTATTTCAGTACAATTTTCCATTGTTACAACCTCTCGATATACTACAGCATCATCCGCAAAAAGCCTCAGTGAATTTCCGATGTTATCCACAAGGTCATTTATATATATTGTGAATATCAACGGACCTACGACACTCCCCTGCGGCACACCTGAAATCACTCTTACTTCGGAAGACGTCTCTCCATTGAGAATGACATGCTGCGTTCTGTTATCTAGGAACTCTTCAATCCAATCACACAATTGGCCTGATAGTGCATATGCTCTTACTTTGTTCATTAAACGACTATGGGCAATGGTATCAAACGCCTTGCGGAAGTCAAGAAAAGCGGCATATACCTGGGCACCTGTGCCTATGGCCCTCTGTCTCGTGGACGAATAGCGCGAGCTGGGTTTCACACGATCGTCTCTTTCGAAACCCATGCTGATTCCTACATAGTAGATTTCTAGTCTCCAGAAAACGGGGATGACCTGTGCGTTTTCCAATCTTTTGGAACGCTGCGCTCTTCTAGAGACCCACGGTACACCGCTGCGAGAAGGGAGTCAAGTTCCTTCGCGTACTCTGTGTAAATTCGAACTGGTACCCCTTCAAGTCCAGCGGCCTTTCCTCTTTTGAGCTATTTTACTATACTGATTAACATCTCTGGATAGCGAATGAGCACATTTCTTGTGACATTAGACCTCTTGTAGAGGTTGGATAAAAATATGGAATCACCAAAAACACATTATCAGCTTTCTAAAACGGTGTAGAAAATCAGTTGGCATTCAGAACAGCTTCCAGTAGTTTCGGAACAGATAAATAAGGATCCTGCATCGTTTTTATGGGAAAGGTTCCTGTATGGTTTTCAAGGGTATCTCACATCATTCCTCCTGGGTTGCGTTGGGTTGTTTTGGGGGAAGAGACCAAACAGTGAGGTCACCGGTCTCATCGGATTAGGGAAGGATGGGAAAGGAAGTCGGCCGTGCCCTTTCAAGGGAACCATCCCGGCGTTTGCCTGGAGCGATTTAGGGAAATCACGGAAAACCTAAATCAGGATGGCCGGACGCGGGATTGAACCGTTGTCCTCCCGAATGTGAGTCCAGTGTGCTAACCACTGCGCCACCTCGCTTGGTCTATCATTCCTCCTGCAAAATAGGGGTTGTTCAGGTAACGATAATGGATGTGGATAACGACCAAGCGCCCTTCTCTAAGGCTGAATAATATTGAGATCTGGAGTCTGTGGTCGGCAGGGCGGACGCAAAAATTCAACCTCTTGCTCATAAAAGCAGTTCTGAACGATGCGAGCTGCGTAAACAGTGGCTCTGATGTCTTGGAACACAGCACCACTATTGGAGAGCAAACATTGTACCATGGGATGGACCTGATCAGCCGAAACGGTCACATAATACTTAGAAGTAATCCGACCTTATTAGAGTAAGATTGGCCCAATGGAATACCACGATGTGGCTACCCAAATCATCACCGAACCTTAGCCATGTTTCACTCTTGGTACTTAAACTCGGACAGAAGTTGGAAACAGTGGAAACAAGGCTCATACGATTTACTTCCTTTGCGCCATAGTCTTTATTCTGTGGCACCACGTTTTTCTGTAAGCGCATTTGTATCACTGATGACTGATTTTGAAATTCCAGATCGCCCTGAAATCCCCTGCTTCTGGGGCTCCCTTCATGTTGTTTTGGTGCTGACAGAGTGCGCGATTGCGACATACAGTTCTGCAGTATCTTTTGCAGCTGTTGTTCTCTTACTTTTCGTCACAATCCTCTTAACCACCATGCGAGCACCAACAATTTGCCCGTATTCGAATTCACTTAGTTCCGACATAATGCGCTCATAACTACACAGAACATTGTCCTGATCACGACTGACACTTGTAGCGTATTGAAGAGATCGCGCAGATACCATTCGCGATGAAATACAACAGTGCAATCTGCATTTATGTTGAAGCATGCGTTTCTCGCGGTGTTGCCCTCGCGGTTTTGTCCTACGCTTGTATTCTGGGAATGAAGACCAAAAAGCTTCACTTGTGAGTGATTTTTAATCATAATGCTCGGTTTCGTTCTTCAGCAAAGCCAGTTTCGAGTGGTAACGCAATGCGAATAACAAGCTGGGGACAGTAGTGTTATACCAGTGACAAGCATAAAGGAAATTGGAGCAGCATAGATTATAAACTCTTCTTCCACGCTTACAAAAAAAAAAAAAAACATTAATGAACTTCAGAGAAAATAGAAATCGACGCATATCTATAAAATTCTGAAGGAAGCAACATATAGTAAGAAAAAATGACAGTCTTTGATAGCCTTCGCTTCATAATTGATGAATTCCGATGCAAGTGATTGCTTCCGGCGTCAGTGTTGTTTTCTTGTATAGTATACATAAACAGCTATCTCTAAGATCAGGGGAAATGGGTGGGTCACGGAAACGCTGGAAAACCTGAACTGGCAGATCCTTGAAGAAAGACGGTAACTACACTACTGGGCATTAAAATTGCTACACCACGAAGATGAAGTGCTACAGTCGCGAAATTTAACCGACAGGAAGAAGATGCTGTGATATGCAACTGATCAGCTTTTCAGAGCATTTACACAAGGTTGGCGCCGGTGGTGGTGACACCTACAACGTGCTGACATGAGGAAAGTTTCCAACCGATTTCTCATACACAAACAGCAGTTGACCGGCGTTGCCTGGTGAAACGTTGTTGTGATGCCTCGTGTGAGGAGGAGAAATGCGTACCATCAAGATTCCGACTTTGATAAAGCTCCGATTGCAGCCTATCGCGATTGCGGTTTATCGTATCGCGACATTGCTGCTCGCGTTGGTCGATATCCAATGACTGTTAGCAGAATATGGAATCGGTGGGTTCTGGAGGGTAATACGGAACGCCGTGCTGGATCCCAACGGCCTCGTATCACTAGCAGTCGAGATGACAGGCATCTTATCCGCATGGCTGTAACGGATCGTGCAGCTACGTCTCGATCCCTGAGTCAACAGGTGGGGACGTTTGCAAGACAACAACCATCCGTACGAACAGTTCGACGACGTTTGCAGCAGCATGGACTATCAGCTCGGAGACCATGGCTACGGTTACCCTTGACGCTGCATCACAGACAAGACGCCTGGGATGGTGTACTCAACGACGAACCAGGGTGAACGAATGGCAAAACGTCATTTTTTTCAGATGAATCCAGGTTCTGTTTACAGCATCATGATGGTCGCATCTGTGTTTGGCGTCATCGCGGTGAACGCACATTGGAAGCTTGTATTCGTCATCGCCATACTGGCGTATCACCCGGCGTGATGGTATGGGGGGTGCCATTGGTTACACGTCTCGGTCACCTCTTGTTCGCATTGACGGCACTTTGAACAGAGGACGTTACATTTCAGATGTGTTACGCCCCATGGCTCTCCCTTCATTCGATCCCCGCGAAACCCTACATTTCAGTAGGATAATGCACGACCGCATGTTGCAGGTCCTGTACGGGCCTTTCTGGAGACAGAAAATGTTCGACTGCTGCCCTGGCCAGCACATTCTCCAGATCTCTCGCCAACTGAAAACGTCTGGTCAATGGTGGCCGAGCAACTGGCTCGTCACAATACGCCAGTCACTACCCTTGATGAACTGTGGTAGTGTTGAAGTTCCATGGGCAGCTGTACCTGTACACGCCATCCAAGCTCTGTTTGACTCAATGCCCAGGCGTATCAAGGCCGTTATTACGGTCAGAGGTGGTTGTTCTGGGTGCAGATTTCTCAGGATCTATACACCAAAACTGCATGAAAATGTAATCACATGTCAGTTCTAGTATAATATATTTGTCTAATGAATACCCGTTTATCATCTGCATTTCTTCTTAATGTAGCAACTTTAATGGCGAGTCGTGTATTAGGTTAATGCATAAGTTCGTACCCTTTTTATTTTGCAAGTTGGTATTCCGGTTGCTGTGGATTTATTTACCGATTGTCATTTTTACTTGTAGTTCACTGTTGCTGTTTGAGTTTACATGTCGTCATTTTCTCATTTGGAGATAGTGCGTCGAGCTGTGTACGCTAGAAAATGGAATCCCAAGTGATGAAATCGGAACATCTCCGACGTGTTCTTCTCTTTGAGCTCAGTGAAGGGGTAACAGCAGCGGAGGCAGACAAAAACATTTGCGCCATTATGGGGATAATGTCATTGGACAGAGCATGGCAAGAAAATGGTTTTCTCATTTGAAGGAAGTTCTTTTTAGCGTTAGTGACTCCGCGTTCACGGTATGATGAAGATCGTTTAAACGCATTAATCCACATCAGTGTGCTCGAGAACTGGCGTATGTGATGAACTGTGATCATTCCATCATCGTGCGCAATGTGTGCGCATTTGTGTGCGCAATGAGGAACGTTCAAAAGCTGGGTGTACGAGTACCGCATGCTCTAAGCCAAAATCACCAAAATCAGCGGGTGCCCATATGTGCATCTCTGCTTGGTTCGTGAACGACATCGGCCATTCTTATCCTGTATCGTTACTGGTGACGAGAAATGGTGTCTTCATGTTTGCGTAAGGAAAAGAAAGAAATGGTTGCGTCCAAACAAGCAGCAATTCCCCGTACAAAGACTTGCGCCTATCCACAAAAGAAAATGTTATGCATGTGGTGGAACAGCGGCGATCTGCTGTACTTCGAATTGCTTCCCCAAGGTGTAACCATCACTCCTGACATTTACTGTTACCAACTGAGACGTCTTTCAGATGCAATCCAATAACAACGACCACAAAGACTGCGAGAAGTGATGCTATTCCACTATAACGCCCGCCCGCATTCTGCTAGACCGAAAAAAAAAAAACTATAGAGGAGTTGGGTTGTAAGTCATTCCATACCTACCTTATTCACATGATCTTGCGCCCTCAAATTTTTTACTCTACCTCGTGATGACTGGGTGTTGTGTAATGTCCTTAGGTTAGTTAGGTTTAAGTAGTTCTAAGTTCTAGGGGACTGATGACCATAGATGTTAAGTCCCATAGTTCTCAGAGCCATTTCAACCATTTGAACCCTAAAATTTTCACCTTTTCCGCTCTCTATCGAACAACCTTCAAGGAACTTCCTTTCCGGATGAAAATGGGCTCCGAACATGGCACGGCGAGTGCTTCGCCTCAAAACCAAGTGATCTGTACAGTTGCGGAATGGAAAAGTTACCGCAATGTTGGCGGACTGTTGTAAATAGTGAAGAAGAATATGTTATTGATTATTAAAGTCTCTTATGTGTATCTGCGATGTTTATTAAACTCACGAAAAAAACGCTACAAACTTATGCACCAACCCAAAAGCCCGTGAAAAAATAATTGCTAATTTGAAAAGTCAGTATTAACAGAAGGCTCTAGGAATATACTACAGTCCTACGCCCAGTGGTGTTCACGAAGACAAGATGAAACTAATTACAGTACACTGAGGGGCAATTAAACAGTCGTACCTCCTGCACTCATTGAATGAGTGGAACGAGAATATGTAGAAACTACCATCTGTAGGATTAGCGCAAGATAGACAGGGAACGTTCTGTAAACATTGCAAGTCAGGGGAGAGGTACTGGTGGAATAAAGCCGCGAAGGCTGGTCGTGAGTCGTGCGTGGATAGCTCTGTAGATAAGAGCATTACCCGCAAAGGCGACCTTCTGGGTTCGAGTCCCGGTCCATATATCATTATTAGACAAGGATCTTCGGTACGGAAATGGAAAGGCGCACTTGTCATGACTGAAACTGAAATACTTCTCTTTTTGTGAATCACACAGTGTTTCTACATGTAGATGACTACTCCAGCCGGCACCTCGTGGTCTAGTGCTACTGGCATGGTAGATTAGATTAGATTACATGTAGACGAACTTCCAGCATGCTGGTAGTAGCTTGGATCAGCAACTTTTGTTAATCAGTGGCATGAAAAACTAGGCCAAGTTGCAATTTTTTTACTTTGTTATTCATTCGATGACTAGTTTCGGGTCGCGACCCATTTTCAAATGATCATAACAAAGTCGAAAATGTTCACTGCACACTTTGACATATTCGGAAATGCCATTTTCGACTTCGTTATGATGATCTGATAATGGGTCGCGGCCCGAAACTAGTCGTCAAGCGAATAAAAAAGTAAATTTACAATTTGGTCTGGTTCTTCGTTCCATAGGTTAGATGTACTTTTCGTTCCAGTTGATCCGTAGTGAGGAGATCCTCTGGGATGTGGAACATGTCAGAAAACAAGAATACACAATAAATATTTAAAAAATAAGAGCAGATATGCTAAAGTACCTTCCAGTACTATTATGGTCAAATGCAGCCATATACTCCTTCGAAGGCCAGGTTTCATACTTTGAATGCGAATAAAAAATTTAGGACTTTATAATTCACATGAGGATTGATCGGGGATCGTTCCCTAGCCAGCTTCCCTTAATTCACATTCGAAATAATCCTTATTGTGAACGCGATGGAATAACAGTAAGGGACATCGTCACATTTTTTTCGAAAGCAAACTAGCAAATGAAATTGCCCTTGTGTATGTGGAATCGATCGAAAAGAAAATCTTAAGCATATTTACATTTAAAAGGATATAAAACTTGTTAGCAAATATTAAATGTTGAATTCGCTTAGGTGCATGTGATAATTCTTATGCTATTGCAGCCACGCATCATCAAATAAAAAAAATTTAAAAAAATAAAAAACATTTTACAGCACGTATTTACAATGATTGCATTAGTGGATAAAATTTGTGCAGAAGTCAGATGATACGTAATATTCACATTATGTGATATTAATAACATACACGCATGAATCGGTTCTGCTAATACATTCAGCAGTGAAGTAGAAGGAGTTGGCCACCAACAAATCCTTTAGACTCTCCTCAAATTGCACTTTATTATTAGTTAAACCTTTTATGGCTGCTGGCATGTTATTGAAATGTACTACTGCATGGTGGACACCTTTCTGAACCAAAGTAAATGATTTTAAGTCTTTGTGAAAGTTATTCTATTTTTAGTATTGATTCCATTAAGTGAGCTGTTCGTTTGGGAAAAAAGATATATTTTAATGCCAGGTTTCATTAAGGAATAAATGTATTGGGAAGCAGTAGTTAGTAGCCCCAGTTCCTTAAACAGTCATCTGCAGGACGTCCTTGAGTTGACACCACAAATAATTCGTATTGCACGTTTCTGGCCTCGGAAAACTTTAGCTTGGCCTCATGAGTTACCCCAGAAAATAATCCCATGTGATATTACAGAATTAAAGTTAGGATAGTATGCTAGCTTTTTTAATTTTTTTATCACCTATGCCTGACAACATTCGCATAGCAAATACGGGTTTGTTTAGGCGCTGCATTAGTCCTGTGGCTTGCTCCTCCCGGTTCAGTTTATCATCAGGCTGTAATCTCGAGAATTTAACATTGTCAACTTCTTCTGTCTGCTTGTCGATATATTTTAGCTCAGCATGTTCAGTCAGAGGCATGATACATTATTATTTTATTGTATATTATATTGTTTTATAGACAAGATTAGCAAGTATTCTTGGTTTTCAAATGGTGTATTGAAACCGCGTTATGTGTGTTCTGTCGTGTGGTAGTACGTTGGTAAAGATCTGTGGCAGATTTCTGGTCGCGTGCTCTTGAATCCTTTGAAAGTCGCCGTGCTTATTTGCAAGTTCGTTGGCCAATTTCCCCAGCGTCTCTCCAGCTCCACGCCAGTGGAGTCTACTGAAACTTTCTATAGCCATTAGAGTGACTAGAAAGAGTAATATTTACATTTGATTCTCACCTAATTATTTTTCTTCCTTGAATACAATTTTTGCTATCGAGTTGTCATTCGTTTATCAGAGCAAGAACAAAATCGGAGTCATTAACAGTACAATCAACAACAGAGATAATAAAAATCAGAGATAATGCAATGATAATGTTCGCTTTTCTTATGCAAGGAGTAACGTCTTTTATTCCTACACACAGCACAGTACCTCACATAGTTGTTTCCGTAATAAAATATGATCTTGCACTGGCTGCCCTTTGTAATAAAAAATAAACTGAGTCACAAAAGAAGACGAAGTAATTATTCCAGAATTCGAATCTAGAACAGCTGCCAACATGAGTAACGTAGAAGTAAATATCCTCGGAGTAGTGAAGCAACTTAAATCACTTAATAAAAGCAAGTCTTCTGGTCCATACTGTATACCAATTAGGTTCCTTTCCGAGTATGCTGATGCATTAGCTCCATACTTAACAATCATATACAACCGTTCGCTCGACGAAATACCCGTACCCAAAGACTGGATAGTGGCACAGATCACACCAATATTCAAGAAAGGTATTAAGAGTAATCCACTAAATTACAGGCCCATATCGTTAACGTCGATATGCAGAAGGATTATGGAACATATATTGTGTTCGAACATTCTGAATTACCTCGAAGAAAACGGTCTATTGACACACAGTCAACATGGGTTTAGAAAATATCGTTCCTGTGAAACGCAACTAGCTCTTTATTCACATGAAGTGTTGAGTACTATTGACAAGGGATTTCAGATCGATTCCGTATTCCTGGATTTCCGGAAGGCTTTTGACACTGTACCACACAAGCGGCTCGTAGTGAAATTGCGTGCTTATGGAATATCGTCTAGGTATGTGACTGGATTTGCGATTTTCCTGTCAGAGAGATCACAGTTCGTAGTAATTGACGGAAAGTCATCGAGTAAACAGAAGTGATTTCTTGCGTTCCCCAAGGTAGTGTTATAGGCCCTTTGCTGTTCCTTATCTATACAAACGATTTGGGAGACAATCTGAGCAGCCGTCTTCGGTTGTTTGCAGATGACGCTGTCGTTTATCGACTAATAAAGTCATCAGAAGATCAAAACAAACTGCGGAACGATTTAGAAAAGATATCTGAATGGTGGGAAAAGTGGCAGTTGACCCTAAATAACGAAAAGTGTGAGGTCATTCACATGAGTGCTAAAAGAAACTCGTTAAACTTCGGTTACACGATAAATCAGTCTAATCTAAAAGACGTAAATTCAACTAAATACCTAAATATTACAATTTCGAACAACTTAAATTGGAAGAAACACATAGAAAATGTTGTGGGTAAGGCTAACCAAAGACTGCGTTTTGTTGGCAGGACACTTAGAAAATGTAACAGCCCTACTAACAAGGGAACCTCCCAATCGCACCCCCCTCAGATTTAATTATAAGTTGGCACAGTGGACAGGCCTTGCAAAACTGAACACAGATCAATCGAGAAAACAGGAAGAAGTTGTATGGAACTATGAAAAAAATAAGCAAAATATACAAACTGAGTAGTTCATGAGCAAGATAGGCAACATCAAGGATAATATGAGCTTATGAGCGCCGTGGTCCCGTGGTTAGCGTGAGCAGCTGCGGGATGAGAGATTATTGGTTCAAGTTTTCCCTAGAGCGAAAAGTTTAATTTTTTATTTTCAGACAATTATTATCTGTCCGTCCGTCCGTCCGTCCGATGCGAGGTAACTGCGCCGTAGTATGGGGACGCTACACCTAAACATACATCGACACACACGACGTCAGTCGACTGCAGCGCAAAAAAGTTAAAAACATATGTTTTGACAGAGCGCAGGGAAAACTGTGCGACTGTGAAACTGTTGCATTCATTTGTTGCAGTTTATGTGACAAACTCTTATGTTTTCATCACTTTTTTGGGAGTGATTATCACATCCACAAGAAAACCTAATTCGGGTAAGGTAGAAGAACCTTTTTACCCATTCGCCAATTGTACAAGTTAGGTGGCTCGACAACATATTCCTGTCATGTGACGCACATGCCGTCACCAGTGTCGTATAGAATATATCAGACGTGTTTTCCTGTGGAGGAATCGGTTCACCTATGACCTTGCGATCAAATGTTTTCGGTTCCCATTGGAGAGGCACGTCCTTTCGTCTACTAATCGCACGGTTTTGCGGTGCGGTCGCAAAACATAGTCACTAAACTTATTACAGTGAACAGAGACGTCAATGAACGAACTGATGGATCATAACTTTGTGAAAATAAAGAAAGTAAACTTTTCACTCGAGGGAGGAATTGAACCAAGGATCTCTCGTTCCGCAGCTGCTCTCGCTAACCTCGGGACCACGGCGCTAAAATATTTTGTTGACCCCGACCTACATAGGGAGGAACGATCGCCACGATAAAATAAGGGAAATTAGAGCTCGTACGGAAAGATATAGGTGTTCTTTTCGCGCGGTATACGAGATTGGAATAATAGAGAATTGTCAAGGTGGATCGATGAGCCCTCTGCCATGCACTTAAATGTGAACTGCAGAGTATCCATGTATATGTAGATGTAGATGAAATATTCGACGATCGACTTGACAAGATGTCATATGACATCCGCCCACACCAAATGACGAGAACAATGACGGAGACAATGGAAAAAAGTGGTGAACGTCGCTGCTTCTAGATAGTGGGGTCACAGGTTCAGTTTCCGGCAGGTCGAAGATTTTCTCCGCTCGGGAACAGGATCTTTGTGTTGTCCTAAGCGTTTAACCTCATCTCCATCGACGCTCAAGGGGCTGATGTGAGATAAAATAGACTCGGGCCAGGCGGGCGAATAATCCGACGGAGTCTCCCAGCCAATAATGCCGAATGATCATTTCACTTCCCTCTGCAATTAACGCTTAAATGTTTGGCATATGGTTCACAGAACCACTTTTAGGTCATTTATCTGCCATTTCAATCTCGAACAGCAAGTGGGAAAACTGAATCTAAATCCTTCCATGCGAGCTCTTATTTGTCTTATTCTATCGTGAATGTAACCTTCATTATCAAACAACTAACTCGAAACACAACAGCTGGTCCCAGTTGCTGGTTGCCTAACGACTTCCGGGGCCAATAAAATCAAATCTATAACCTAGATGTCAAACCATAACCTATGTGTAAAAATAGACAAATCATGTAATATTTCAGGACACCCACTGAAGATGCCTTGTAAAAAGAAGGCGAAACGCGTCTGGGTGCACAAATAAAAATACAAATTTTGTTGTGTAGCATGCAAAAAAGGCATTTTCTTTGAAACAACTGCAAAAATTTTATTTTCAGTAATTCATGATGTTATTGAAAGAGTTTAAGAATTTTTTTTAAATAAGGTATAATTTTATGTTAAAGGTATAGCACAGTAAGACAAGTACTAAAGGTAGAAACAGTGTGCATGTTTTTGCGACAGTTTGGCGCGTAAATGCCCTAATTACATTCATCCAGCACTTGAGAATGAGGGCACTTAGCGACTTTCAAACTTGACAAATAATTTCAAACCTCTACGAAACTTCTTCTCTCTAATAACCTCCCTCCCCCCTCCTTCCGCAAACACACACACTAAACGATGAAAACCCATCTATTCTTTCATTTCCACGATTCCACGACCCGTCCTCAGAGCTTTATGTCCGCCAGTACATCTCCTCCCCTGCGTTAACTTGTAGGACTAGCATTCCTGGAACAAAGAATGTTGTGGAGACGGCTTGGCAACAGCCTGGGGGATTGTTTCCAGAATGAGTTTTCATTCCTCAGCTGACGCGCACTGTTACGAAAGGAAAAGGTCCCATGTTCGATTCTCGGACAGGCACTCACTTTTAATGTAACAGGACGTTTCATATCAGTGCACACTCCGGTACCGAGTGAAAATTCATCCTGAAATAGTCCCGCAGCCCGTCGCTAAGCCATCTCTCCGCAGTAGCTTTCTTCCATGAGTGCACGTTACTCAAGAGAACTTCTATGTAGTTTGGAAGGCAGGAAATGAGGTACTGGTAGAGATGAAGCTGTGGAAGGCGGGTAGTGAGTTGTGCTTGGGTAGCTCAACTGGTATGGCCGGCACGGTAGCTCAGCGTGTTGGGTCAGGGGATTGGCCACTCCACTTAAGAAAAACAGTGAGTGAAGTTCTCATCGAGAGAATGTGAAAGATTTCATGTGACATCCAGAATGAACCACGGATGATAAAAAGACAATGAAACAGATCGAAAAACAGGGAAACAGGAGGGAAAAATGTGTTGGTTAAACATTTGTCTACGAAATTCACTGTTCCCGGCTTTGAGTCCCTGCGTGTCACATAGTTTTAATCTACCAGGAAGATTCACATCAACGCACACTCCGCTAAGGAGTGAAAATTCATTCTGAATGCGTTTTCGCTGTTCACACAGTAAAACTTCATCAGGAATGATGTTTTTTAATTGATAACTTTTATACTACTAAAGCTATTCGCAACAAATTTTGCAGATAGTATCCGCATGCACCACTTGGTGTACTTCCAAAATTACATCATTGCATGACACATAGTTCAGGAAATATGACTTCATAGATATTGAGATGCATGAAAAACTAGCTTTTGGTCAAAACGGAGCCCTAATTACCGAGACTTACTCATCCAACGTTTGATAATTTAGCGGCTTAAAACAAAATTTAAACACAAATTCAAACATTTTCTAAGATTTTCTCAGTTACGTGCTTAACGTCAAGTATTTACTATGTTGAGTGATGCAAATAAAACATAAGAGTCTACTTAGCAGCCTGTAGGTCCTGGAGTTAGCGCCGACTATGTGTGAAGTGAATAATTAGAAGCTACTACATCTAGGTAGATATATCGGCTCAGTCGAAAAATACAAGTTGATTCTACAAGGGAAGATACAAAGTTAAGATACATCTTATTTTTCACTATCAGTCAGCGTTCACCTGCTTGCTGCAAATCACAGCTGCAACGGACTGTAGCTGTCAGGTATGAGCAGCCCTTAGAGACTCGCCTTCACACGTTCCTTTTAAATACTTTGTGACTAAAGCCCTTGTGGCCTGTTATTTATTTTATACGTGACTTGTAAGTACTATCTCTGTCTTGTATCGTTAGTCAGTACTTAACACTTTTTTATATTAAAAAAATTGTTCTTCCCACAAATTTGTAATTACGTTGCAGACCACTTTAAATGTCTAACTGCTGATGAAGGCACTCTTAGAAGTGTTGAAACCTGGTTAATAAGACTAAAAAATTGTGACCGAGAGCTCATTTGTTTCAATTTTAATTTATAAACGGCCACTGAACCAAACAGCCATGTTCAATACCAAAAACTACTTTAGGCAACAACAAATTTTACCAATTTGTCCGTGGAGGACCCCAACTCTGCTTTTTCTACGTGATATTCCATTCCCCCAACCTCCCTCCCCCCGCCATTAGCCCTGCCCCCCCCCCTCCCCCTTCACCGACTTCTAGAATAGCCCCTGGATTTTATTCGTTTCTACCTAAGTATGCAGGATTGAGTGAAATATTCTAACATTCGGAGGAGACTGTTAGCGTTTGTAATTTCGTGAGGATATCTCACCGCAAAGAAAAACGCCTTTGTTTTAATGACTGGCATCCCAAGTCGCTCTCCCCTATTTTGTGATAATAAAAAACGATCTACCAGTCTTTGATCTTTTCCGATATCCTCCGTGAATCATATCTGTTATGGATCTCATACCGTGTAGCAATACTCGAGGACGGACAAGCATATTGTAAGCAGTCTTTTTAGTTCATTTGTTACACCTTACAAGCATTCCACCAATAAAAAGCAGTCGTTTGTTCACCTTCCGCACATTTTCATAGATGGTTTTCATCCCTATGTACTTAGTTGAATTCCTTTTGGTATGTTTGAGCGGAGCGAGAACAAGACTCCCTAAAGTAACGCAGTGGATTTTTGTCCGAATTTTCATAGACAAACGAAGAGTGGGAAATGGACAAATGGGGTATCACATCGGCCAGAGTGAGGTCCAGTTTTGCAATGAAAATCTGAATGCTTGAAATTAATCAGTTAATTAAGAAAAACTGAATTAGTTATTCGACAGAAAATTTTTATCCGAATTTTCATTGCCAAACGACGATTGGGAGATGTACAAATGATCATACTGAGCAGGATGAGGTCCAGTGTGCAAAAAAAAATTAATAAGAGTAATTAAGAAAAATTTAGTGATTTAAGGGAATATTGAAATATTTCACAAATACTTTCTGCTACCTATGTAAATGAAGTGTCAAAAAGTTCATCTCTTCGAGGCCTAACAATTTTGTGCATAAAAATTTACATTGCTATGGTATTAAACTGTCTAAAAACGTTGAATAAAAAATTTAGAAAAATCAGTCAAATGGTATTGTGAAATCATTTTTCTAAAATTAAGAAATAAAACAGATTATAGAAAGATTTTAGACAGCTCTGAATGATGCCACATAACAGCAGACTTCAGTCTTCATAATCCTCCCGTAATCCTCCAGACAAATATCCTCTAGTAATCTGTAAAACTCTGTGTTAAACGCAGAACTTTAAATTATTGATTGACACCTCATTTGTTGTACATGATTTCGAATATCATTCAAGAGGTGTCAAATGTTTCTCTAATCTTTTTTTATTTCTTACTCTTAGATTAATCATTTCACAGAACATGTGACCGGCTCTTTTTTTTTTTTTTTTCAAAAAACATTTTATGCCAGTACTGTACACAAACGTATTGCACTGCATTAACTTGAAAATATTGAATTAAATTTGTAAAATTCTTAATATCAATAAAAATGTTCTGAAACACGGTGAACTGTTTTAACTTTCCAGGAGGCTTCAACATTTAGCTCTTTCATAGTTTTAATACCCATGTACGAATAAAGATATTATTTTATGAATAAAACCCTCTAGACCGTTAAATAAAATTATTTGCTACAACGTTTCAATATCTGCCACCATCAGATACCTGCAGTTAAGATGAAAGGAACATAAAGAGTGACCGGCGCTTGTTATAAAACATCAAGTTCCAAAAAATTAAAAACTACTTAAAAAATTCAGTCACCAAAAAATTCTTAGCCTCCAAATAAGATTCAGTGGCAATATTATAATCTAAATATAATCGTGGTATCAACTAATAATTTAAAAATTATTTAGAGATATAAGTTCATCTCATCTTAATTGCAGTTATCTGATGATGACACATGCTGAAACATCGTAATGAATAAAGACATTTTATTTAGCGGTCTAGGCGGTTCTGTTCATTAATTATTCATGAAGGTCGCAGTCTCATACCGGAAATTTATTTACTTTATTAAAAACTATAATTATTTATGTTTTTATAGTGTTTCTCATGAAATAAACAACAGTAAGGCGCTAGTCTATGGCACTTTTTTTGTCATCTGTCTTCTGACTTGTTTCATGTGCCCTGCCACTAATTCCCCTCCTGTGCCAACGTTTTAATTATTTGTTTGACGAATTCCAGTTGTATCTTCCTCAACACTTTTTATCCTCTACAGCTCCCTGTTCAAATGATTCAGATGGCTCTGAGCACTATGGGACTTAACATCTGAGGTCATCAGTCCCCTAGAACTTAGAACTGCTTAAACCTAACTAAACTAAGGACATCACACACATCCATGCCCGAGCCAGGATTCGAACCTGCGACCGTAGCGGTCGCGCGGTTCCAGACTGAAGCGCCTAGAACCGCGTGGCCACACAGTCCGGCCAGCTCCCTGTAGTACCACGGAAGTTATTCCCTGATGTCTTAACAAATCTCCTATCATCCTTTTCCTTCTTCTTTTCAGTGTTTTCCATATATTCCTTATTCTCCGATTCTGTGCAGAACTTCCACATTCCTTACCTTATCAGTTCACCTAATTTTCAACATTCTTCTATAGCACCACATCTCAAAGACTTCCATTCTCTTCTTTTCCGGTTTCCCCACAGCCCGTGCCTCATTACTGTATGGTGCTATGCTCGAAATGTACATTCTCAGAAATTTCTTTCTCAAATTAAGACCTATGTTTGATACTAGCAAACTTCTCTTAGCCATGAATTCCCTTTATGCCAGCGCTAGCCTGCTTTATGTCCTCCTTGCTCGGTCCATTATGGGTTACTTTGCTACCTAGGAAGCAGAATTCCTTAACTTCATCTACTTCGCGATCACCAATTCTAATGTCAAGTTTCTCGCTGTTTTCATTTCTACTACTTCTCATCACTTTCATGTTTCTTCGATTTACTCTCAACCCCGTATTTATGTTCATTAGACTGTTCATTCTGTTCAACACATCCTGTAATTCCTCTTCACTTTCACTGAGGATAGCAATGTCATAGCGAATTTTATTAATGATATCCTTTGTTAGGTGGCAACGGTCTTGCACCTTACATGAGTCCATTTAACGTGACTGTAATCACTTTGCGAGCACTTTAGGTCAATAAAAACTACTGACAGCGGTGCAATCGCTTTGTAGATAAGTAGTTGTTGTTTGTTGGAGTAATTAAATTACGGTGTAGGAAATCTATGTGGCAATGCATCGGCTAGGTAATACAGCGAGAATTACGCGATTTCGTAATTATAAGATTTTGCGGAGATGCAGTATGCGAGACAGAGCTCGGCTACCTCCCCGGCTAGCCGCCGAAGTCCACAGCCTGACGGCATGAATGGTGAACTGGGGAAAATTCTGTAACCCGTTTAGAGAGGCCACAGGTGTTCAAGTGTTTACCAAAACAGAGTAGTGGATAGCTGGACGGGCTTTCCGGTGCGTGCTCTAGCCTATGTCCCACTAATCTTACGCCTTCGAGTAACTCAAGTGGGGCAGACCAGGAGTTCCGAATAACAAAAACTTTCAATGCAGGTGTCTGTGTTTGCTACGACGGGGAATCTTGCCTGGAAAATCTAGAGTGGTCTCTTAGGAGAAAAATTCCAGTAAAAGTGTTATTGCCCACAGCTGTGGCTCTTCCCAGCCAGTGTGGGCGGAGTGTACTTGTGAAATTTTGTAGAAAGGGAAGAATTGAGGAAAAGAGTTCTATTCCCAGGCCGTACATTGGTCGGCACTGGCAAACTGGGTATTTTGAGAGCTTCTTGTGATGTGATTCGCTCGCTAAAAGTTGAGGTCGGAAAACAAAGGTGAAGAGCGATGTTGCTCGACTCTCTGTAGAGGTCTTCCGTTCTGAGCTCTCGTACTGAGAGGACGTTAGCCAAGTCGTCTCCCGTCTTGGTCTTTCGCTCTGAGAGAACGTTAGCCGCGCCAGCTCTTTGCTGCCGGGAAGACTGCTGCAAATAGAGAAGTTTACGAACAGCGGTCTGTTGTCCGAGTATTGTAGGAGTGTACTTTCCGAGACGACGCCAACCGCACAGCCGCGCCGTCGCCGTCGGAGACCGCCGCTGCAACAGGAATATTACGGTGAGATCGCTCCCGCTTCGGTCTGTGTTGGGAGAAACGTTAAATAGTCGGATCACATGCAATTGCTGTTTCCACAGAGATTTCACGATACTTTGGGATGTAGTGGTTCTTCGTATTTTACATTTTGTGTCGATGTCAGTCGGTCAGCCAAGTTATAAGGCATCGCGGTTTGGACCAATTTTAACACAGTTCACTGCCAATGCCGGTTCGGAGGAAAATTTGTAAATCCAGAATGAGATTTTCACTCTGCAGCGGAGTGTGCGCTGATATGAAACTTCCTGGCAGATTAAAACTGTGTGCCCGACCGAGACTCGAACTCGGGACCTTTGCCTTACGCGGGCAAGTGCTCTACCAACTGAGCTACCGAAGCACGACTCACGCCCGGTACCCACAGCTTTACTTCTGCCAGTACCTCGTCTCCTACCTTCCAAACTTTACAGAAGCTCTCCTGCGAACCTTGCAGAACTAGCACTCCTGAAAGAAAGGATATTGCGGAGACATGGCTTAGCCACAGCCTGGGGGATGTTTCCAGAATGAGATTTTCACTCTGCAGCGGAGTGTGCGCTGATATGAAACTTCCTGGCAGATTAAAACTGTGTGCCCGACCGAGACTCGAACTCGGGACCTTTGCCTTACGCGGGCAAGTGCTCTACCAACTGAGCTACCGAAGCACGACTCACGCCCGGTACCCACAGCTTTACTTCTGCCAGTACCTCGTCTCCTACCTTCCAAACTT
Source organism: Schistocerca serialis cubense (assembly GCF_023864345.2). NCBI lineage: Eukaryota > Metazoa > Arthropoda > Insecta > Orthoptera > Acrididae > Schistocerca > Schistocerca serialis. The sequence goes on from NC_064645.1 coordinate 505,014,465, forward strand.
TACAGAAGCTCTCCTGCGAACCTTGCAGAACTAGCACTCCTGAAAGAAAGGATATTGCGGAGACATGGCTTAGCCACAGCCTGGGGGATGTTTCCAGAATGAGATTTTCACTCTGCAGCGGAGTGTGCGCTGATATGAAACTTCCTGGCAGATTAAAACTGTGTGCCCGACCGAGACTCGAACTCGGGACCTTTGCCTTACGCGGGCAAGTGCTCTACCAACTGAGCTACCGAAGCACGACTCACGCCCGGTACCCACAGCTTTACTTCTGCCAGTACCTCGTCTCCTACCTTCCAAACTTTACAGAAGCTCTCCTGCGTAAGCACTTGCCCGCGTAAGGCAAAGGTCCCGAGTTCGAGTCTCGGTCGGGCACACAGTTTTAATCTGCCAGGAAGTTTCAATTTGTAAATCGTTCATTGTGTTTTATTCAGCATTGATCTGAAGGTTACAATAAAATTATTGTGATTCAGTAGAACCTTTACTTTCAGTAGTTGATACTGAATCCACCCTTTTGCTTTATTTAATTTTTGTGTTTGTGGTCATTGAACACCCTAAGTGTTCGTGATCGTTCATGTTTGGAAGGAAAAATAGGTGTGATTTATCGTCGACACTACCACCACAGATTAATTAGGGGTGAGAGGGCCACATTTCAATCTAGCGTTATCCATATTTGCATACAGTTCCCCTCCCAATTTCTCTGTAAGTTGTTTGTCAGGGGCGAACACACGCAAAAAGTCGGACAAGCAACCTTTCATCTTGACTTTTAATTCCACCCTTGAACCTTTCTTTTATTTCCCTCATTGCTTCTTCGACACATAGATTGGACAGTAGAGGTCAAATAATACAACCCTGCCTTACACCCTTTTTAATCCGAACACTTCGTTTCTTCTACTCTTAATAGTCCCTCTCGGTTCTTGTACATTACCCGTCTTTCCCTATAGCTTACTGCTATTTTTCTTGCACCATTTTGCATTGTCGAACGCTTGCGCCGGTCGACAAAACCGATGAACGTGTGTTGATTTGCTTCAGTCTTGTTTCCATTATCAACCGCAACATCGGAACTGCCTCTCTGGTTGCTTTGCCTTTCCCGGAGGCAAACTGATCGCCATCTAACAGATTTTCTTTTCCATTCATAACCCTAAAAAATTCCAGGAGAAACATTGGATGTTTTGTACCCTGCAGGCGTTGGACCGCGACCCGCCGGATGGACGTCCGCACTGGCGCTTCACGGCTTTCGCTCAGGACGAGGCTGGCCAAGGGCAGGTGGGCTACACCGACATCCACGTGGCCGTCTCAGATGTCAACGACAACGCGCCCGTCTTCCCGCAGCCCGTCTACTGGGGCTCCGTCGTCGAGAACAGCTCCGCCGGTGAGGCATCAAAAGCCAACTATCAGAAAGTAACGCTTGAGAATAAATTACATTGGCCATGCAGGTAATGTTGTGGCTGACCAATTATCTTTTTATTTCCTTGCGACATCAGTATACAGTCGACTCCCGATAATTAAAAAATTCAAGGTATCTTCAAAAGCTTCGAATAACTGAGGACCATTTTAATGAAACTCAACAAACATCGTTTACAGAATTTTACAGGAGAGGTATTTTTTAGTTGTACACAATATCGTTCATTCAAAAAATTTCAAAAATTGACTACGGAATAAAAGAAGTTCATCTAATCTCCTTAACTGATAAAAATATTTAGAAATTATAAAATTTTAACAAAACTCAACACATCCACGTTTCCATGTGTTATACCGGACCCAAGGTAGCCCCTGAGGGCCGGCAACCCATATTACACCACAGAGGACAAGATTGTCTATGCCCAGGGCGTACCAAAAGTATCATGGTAAACACCGGCTGTTTACATACAAGATAATCGAAACAGACATTCCGAGCACTACTTCCTGCAGCAGGAGCTCGAGCCACAACCTGCAGGAATTATCACTACGCCAAAACCTGATTGGCTGGAGACAGCTATTTAGGGGACAGAACCAGCCCCGAAGTACAGTTCATTCCGGATGCCGACCTCGTGTACTTCGACTGTTGAAGATTACGTCTTCGTCGTGGAATTGGACCGTTACTAGTCGGTGTGTGTGTTACCACGAACCTTTCTGGAAAATTAGAAAACTTTTGTTGGCCTCAATTAGGAGACTTTTACTGTCATCGTTATTGTTACCTTTCGTTTGTTGTTCGGTCATCAACCTTGTGACCTGACATCAATAAAAGTTGTGTTTGTGAAAAATTGCGAATTGTCAGTCACAACATCATGCGTGTTTCTTTTTTAGCGCTAGAGTACTCTCACATTTTTAATTGTATCTTTGCAAAGGGGCGAGGGAGTTTTAAAATTCAGATCTTTTTAGGCAGAAATTGATGCTCTGTAACTTTCATGCATGACACTTCTCACTTGGAGAAGCCACTTTTGAGTCACAGGCGTTGGAAACTGAGAAAAAATAACTTTTCCGCTGAACTGGCGAAACAATAATCTTGAAGCAACAGTCTACAGCTGTCAAGTGCTTGAAATAATGCACTTCAAACCACCAGCTGCACCAACACAACCTTATTCATCTACCAGCTTTGGTTCATAAAACCACAATCACTGGAGGAAAAGCTGGACATTGGTGATTTACACATACTTATCGCACTTCATATAAACTTGTCTGTCTTGATTCACACAATATCAGCTAGTGTTGCAAAGATTTACGTCAGAAGCTCACAGTCAAAAACTTGAAATATTTCAAATTAGTAAATAGTGTCGATTATGGCTTAACGGTTGAACCGATTTTAACACATAACTAGGTCATTCTACGCGAAATTGTATGCTCTTTCATTCTGGTGTTATGGACATTTTTTTGTAGAATATATTGGTTTGGAGCTATAAGAGAAAAAATGAAAAGGTTCATAAGGTTCATAAATTTCGTGCTTTTTCGGCCCTCAGGAATTTAGCACAAGCCAAAAATACCCCCACTCATTTAACTCTTACTTAGATTAAGGGTCGACCTGCGACCTTAACCGCACAACTTGCGTACGGGCGCTAGACGCCGCCGCGAGCTCTAAGAGTGCATTGCGATCGCAGGCGCGCGTATTGCGTACGGGCCGCGAGGTGCCGCCATGAGCGCAACCGTATATAAGTGCCGACGGAGTTCGGCCAGCTCTCATTTTGTTGGCATCTCATTTTTGCCTATTCTCTTATTTGCTTAGCTGCTTAGCTCTTATTCGTTTATGGCTCATGTTATTGTGCTCTCTTTCAGCCATTCTGATTGTTTTGATCTACGCCCAATTGAGAAGTGCTCATTTTGGCATTTCACTTTTGCATATTTCTCATTTTGCTAATAATATGCTCCTCAGCTTTTTACAGTTGATTGATTAACACAGTCTCATGTACTGTTTGTTCATTCCAGCCTGTTCATATTTTGATGTTCTTTAAATATTGTAATAATTATCAGAAGCATTTCTTCCCTTAAACACGTGTAAAGTATTCTCGATGTAGAATTTGTTCTGTGACGCAGGTGTAAGGTTTTGAATATAAATTATATACGAAACTGTGCTTTAAAAGGAATTTATTTTTTCAGTTTGTACTACATCAGACGAAAATTTTGTGATATGAGGGAGAAATTTGAGGGGAAACCCATGGAAATAGTCTTAAGTGATCCCCTTTAAAAATAAAAATTTGTGCGACACTGAAAGACGTGACACTGTAGGCACCGATATATATATATATCACACATGCCTAATGTCGATTAAAATTATTTCCAGCCTCTTCATATTAATTTGCCAGCAGAAGCCTAATGTGTCTACACTAATTATATTAAGAATGCATCATGTTCAGCTTTTTTTTTATTCACTTATGGGATATCTCTAAAATGAATAAGATCGTCGAAAACATCTTGCTTTGCTTGTTTTTCTTTTGTTGTTTCAGTATGGTTATAGTCTATATTCAGATCTTTTTTTTTATTTGAGGGTACAGTCAAGCACTTCACTCTTTTGACGTTGACGACTCCTGCTTTATGTTGCTCTTTTCACCTCCTGAGCTGTTTCAGAATTTAAAAATGATCTTCCAACAACAGCGTACTACAACTACTACTAATAATGTAGTAAAGTAGTGGCTGAACATCAAAGAGAATTAAGCATGACTATATGAATTGCTGTTCAACAAATTATTAGTAAACAGTTCGTTTATCTTGTAGAAAGTAGTTCAACTGCCTGGCAATAAACACATGTGAGTGTAAAGGCTATTAAATTTAACTTTTAAATTTTGTGTTCTAAGTTTATGTAAAAGAAGGATTAGTTGAGTTTAAAGGAATCTTGAAAATGCAGATGTCGAGTTTTGTGGAAATTGACTACATTGATGTGCATATTACAACTGCAAATATTCAGTTATGTCGTATTTTCTTTTAGCAGTTGTGCGAGGTTCGTATTAAAGTACCAGAAACCGTTAAAAACGCATTTTGAATAAAATGGTATTTGTTGAGTTTTGTTAAAATGGCTGTCAATTAAGACTTCGATTTGACGAAAGTGCGATTGGTCAAAGAGGAATAAAGAAAAGGTCTAAGTCCAAGCTAAAAGTTAAAAATCTTACTTTCGTTTCAGGAACATTCACATTTTCTTACAAATAAACAAACAGAACACAAAAGAAAGTTCATTTTTTATGTTTAGTAACTTTCGTTTACTTTAACACCTAAAGCAAAAGGCAGATACAGATTTCAAAAAAATCATTAAAAAGTTTCAGTTTTATTTGGCAAATAGATAAGCTAACATTTTCTGCTTCAGTGACTGACCTCCACTGTGCCCACGAGCGTTTACAGAAATTTTTCCAGGTGGAAGAAGGAGGGGGGAGGGGGAGATAGTCAATTTCGAGATATATCGTTCCATAAGAACGCTATTTTATAGGTGATACGAAAAACTTGTTATGTCCCAGAGAATTTATTGCTATTCACTAAATATACGAGTAAAAACTCTGTACTCCAATTTCCTGGTGGGCAGGAAGGAGGGGGATTGAGTACAAATGCTCCTCCATGCGGACGCCTAGTAGCTTGTCTGGTCAATCGCATTTCTGTTCTGCCTAAAGCATGGAACACATCACCGTCTACTTCTGTTCTAAGGATGTATATGCGCAATGTTTCTAATGACGAAACTGCCGTGTTTTGAGCCGCAAATGGAACAAGCTCTGCTTGTTCTTCATTAAAACGATGTTGTCGGGTTCGGTTCCTTCCTCTGTTTGATTGGTTTTCAGCACTCTAATCTTTCTGGTTCAGAACTGTTGACAATGTGGATGGCGAATTTCCGAAAGTTTTTGGTACATCTTTTCTTTTTCACTTCACATTTCACAGCTCCAGCAATACATGTTCTTCATTGATGTTATTTTTACAACTAATTTATGTAATGTAACCCTTCAATCACTGTTGAGTAAACAAATACAAAAACAGTTGACGAAACAATTCGAATTACAGAATGATAGCCGCTATCTTAGTATTATAGTAAGTTTGGAATTATCGAGGTTTCGATTTATCGGATTATCGTTTATCGAGGCTCGAATTAGCAAGAGTTGACTGTATACACCGTCTGACCATATCATCAAAACTCAAAGTCAAAAGCATGCGGGCATGCATAGGTAATGCGGGATTGAGCACTGGATGTTACGAGAGGCTGAACCACCAGTATACAAGGTGGTGGGAAATACTGTGTTGCCTGCTAAAAAGTTAAGACCATATTCAAAGTTAGTGAAAAGGTACTTCATCTGGAGCAAATGTCAGCAAGACAAACAAACACCCCTCTTCATACTCAGTCTATGGAGGGGTTCAGTCAACTATTTAGCCCCAGCCAGCCTGTGTTGTCAATAGGGAACATAGAACCTAGAGAAGAAATATCGGCAGACTGGGTCGGTCAGGGGAGGTCAGTAATTCGAACGTGAACTGGCCATTGGCTGTCACCTGAATAACAAATCCACCAGGAGCATTTTAACCGCGCTAAAGCTGCCCAATTCGACTATTGGTGAAGTGATTGTGACATGGAAGCGCGAAGGAACAACCACAGTTAAAGCAAGGTCAGGCAGACTTCGTCAACAGACGTCGTTGGACAGTGGATTGATCTAAACGAGTAGTTGTGAGTGATTACTCTTGTATCATTCCGATGGAAGGCCTTGAGTTTGACGAATGCCTGAGGGACGTTACCCGCTATCATGTGTACGCCAACAGTAAGCACAGAGGAGGAAATTTATGGTATGAGGATGTTTTTTGTGGTTAGGGTGTGGATGTCTTATTGCACTTAATAAAAGGCTGGGTGCGGAAGGATTTGAACACATATTACAATACTGTATAACGTGTACAGTAAAAGAACAACTTGGAGTCGATGGGTTTTTGTATCAACATGACAGTGCACCCAGTCATAAAGGAGCATTTGCGAGACATTGATTTGTGAATAATGACATTAATGAAATGGACTGCCCAACATAGACTCCCAACCATGAACTCAGTGGAACACCTTTGGGATGAGTTAGAACATCGAAATCACTCTAGACTTCTCTGGTTTTGGCTCCTGAGGAAAAATGGGCTGCCATTCCTCAGCACATATTCAGACAATCTATTGAAAGTATCAGCAGCTGAGTTCAAGAATCGTAAAGACGATGGGTGGACATGCCCCATATTAATTTCCGCTAATGGGTGACCAGATACTTTTGATCAGATAATGTATACAGAGCGATTCAGCTAAGCTGTTCACCAGAAATATTTCCGGAACTGTATAAGATATAGTAATTTTGCTTGTACCTAGACAAATTGTAAGAAAGTCCTTACTAACCAACATACACCGGGGTGACAAAAAATCATGGAATAGCGATATGCACATATACAGATGGCAGTGATATCACACACACAAGGTATATTGGTAGAGCTGTCATTTATACTCAAGTGATTCATGTAAATAGGTTTTCAATGTCATGGAGCCAAAGTATACAATGTTCTCAAACTCATACTGTGCAGCTTGTAACTTATCACAAGGAAACTGTCGAGTTCTTGTGGCCACAGTTTGCCCTGGTGTTGTTTAGATATGGTGTTGAGTTGAAAGGCCTCTTTTGATCTTCACCAGCACTGGGTCCATTAGCACTGGGGATTCTCGCTACAGCTGTTGGCCCAGGTCATCACCTGTCCTTACCACAGCCTTGACAGCTGAAGAAGGCGTAGATGCCTGGTCCCAGTCTTGTGAGGTAGCAGTGCACCATAAGCAACGCACCAGTTCGAGTGTTTTGTTCAACTCGCATTGTGTAGCAAACACATCTCTTTAGTTCAGCATTGCTATCTTGTAACACTCATTGTATTATCTTTGCTTTACATCCTTTGCACATCTGTATCAACTCTGAGGCTCCCACTAATGCAGGTGATGTAGAATGAGAAGTCTTCTCTCATAATGCACGTGTGTGCATTATATATTTAGGCCGCTGTGACACTGAATACTTGACACCCAGTGTGGAAGGTGTGGATAGCCCGTAAATCTTAGCATGATGCAGATCAGCAGCATTGTACCACTTACAATCTGTCACAGTGAAAAGAGGGGAGGGAAAGGAACTCTGATTAAGCAACAGTTTAATAAACCCAACATCACAAAAAAAAATGATGTAGAAAATTGGCCCCCAATATTGGACCACTCACATCCGCAATAATATACGTCAAAGTAGGGCAGAAGTCATCATCCAATTCTAAATTCAACTCCATCAGCCGGCCGGAGTGGCCGTGCAGTTCTAGGCACTACAGTCTGGAACCGAGCGACCGCTATGGTTGCAGGTTCGAATCCTGCCTCGGGCATGGATGTGTGTGATGTCCTTAGGTTAGTTAGGTTTAATTAGTTCTAAGTTCTAGGTGACTGATGACCTCAGAAGTTAAGTCGCATAGTGCTCAGAGCCATTTTTCAACTCCATCATCCTGAATGTCTCAATTATTATTGAATTATTAGCAGTCAAGAGAAGTGGTATTGTTGTACATGAGCAGTGTTTATTCTGCCTCTTGGGATATACACTTATTTCGAATTCACTGTCAATCAAGAGCAGGTCACCCGATTTTTCTGCCCTTTTGCAAACAATCTAGTTGAGCCTGCAACAGCAGACTTTGTTGCTTTTGTGTTGCACTGGAATCACTTTTGAGTGTTCTGGAGGGGTGCACACCTACTGATATTCGTTGTTTGTGTTTGGATAGAGTCATGACTTTGAGCACTTTCTTGCTACCCACCAAAGTGTCTGCAGTCTAACACCATTTAAAATTTTGTCATTTACTATTACAGCCTTGAAAACTGCTGTTATTACCCAGCCTCTGTATGCTGGAAATCTTCTTAGCTAAAACTCATGTACCAATTGGCTCATAGATGGCTCTGTCTGTGGCACTTGCATTTGTGGTGAAGTAATGTGTTGCTCCAGATTCCTTGCTGCTGCAAATGGTTGAATGCACAATTCAGGGCCTCTCGCCATAATGTCTTTAACTACTGCACACGAATTATTGTCTGTACAGGCAATGGTAATAGTGTCTGCCTTCCATGCCAATTCATCAATAGGAAGCTCCGTGAAGGGGTATGAAATAGCTCTAATATTCTGCAGCAATCTTCGTAATCAAAAAATCTTCAGATATTACTCAGACAGGGGTTCATTGCATGCCAATGCGTGGAGCAAATGAATAACTGTACTTGTAAAGAGGAACCACTGGAACATGTGTCACTTAATATAATTCTGTGTAGCTGTGACTCAGATGGTAACACAAAATGTCGAAGCAATTCATCTTTAAGAACTGCATATGACTGTTGATGGAGAGCATCATCCAATTCTTCTATAAGACTCAAGTCCAGCTGTGCTATAGTCAATGTAAATGGTTCCATGTCTGACATCAGTCCATGTAAATGAAATATGGCTTCTACCCAGGTTAGCCATAACTGAGCCTCCATTGGCCAAAAAGGCCGAAGTCTAATGTTATTGTTCCTATTACTGTTGCCCGTGTTGTTGTTGTTGTTGTTCTACATAGGTTGTGAACACACACCATTGATAGCTGACAGCAAGCTCTGGTGCTCCTCTTTCACTTAAATGTTATTGGTGGCATCCATTGTTCCATGTTCAAGCATAGAAATAGCAATTTTAATCATTCAGTACTGAGCCATCATTGTGGGGCTGTTTGATTGCACTTCAGATGCATAGATGGTTTACGAGTGATTAACACTTTATTTGTATTAAATACACTTTGAGCAAAGTAAAACATTTTTACTAAGCAAAAAGACATGGCTCATCATACATAAGTACCAAAGAAGCTTATACTGCAACAATATAAACAATTCTGCATAGCACAGATGAACTACTATTAATATGTTTGCATTCGACCACTGTAAACTCTGTTTATTGATATTGCCACATAGTCATTTTGCATTCAAGAATGAAACAGCAATAAATGATTTGCAGTGAAACCAGGAGCTGATCCAGTGTGAAGGACAACTATCCTGCTACCCTTTTCCATCAGTGCTTGTGTTATTCCTTTGGTTGTGTGGCTGTTCCAGCCTTTTGTCAGCGTGTGATGGGCATAAATTCACGTTTTGTCATGCCACGTGATTTCAGATGTCTGTAAATGCTGGCACCTCCAGTTCAGATGCCACTTCTCTCAATGATAAATGTCTAAGCTGTAAGCTTTTCAAGCCAAAAACCAAGCTCACGAAGACAGTTTTGATGAGGCGGCCAACTCTGCTTTTCGTTCATTAGTTAGTTACATGTTCCATGGATCATTTTGCATAATAGATCACAAAGATGCAAAACGAGTCATTTTACATTCACATCACTTAAGTTTTTCTTTCTCCCCCCCCCCTCCCTCCCCACCTCAACAAACTTCATGAGGGAATAAATATACTATGAAGTTGGAGTCAGAATGCCCAACTCCTAAACAGATTTCTACAAGACGATCATGGGTAAGAACCACATATTATCCTTACAGCACATTTTTACTCAATGAAGATTTTATTTCTTAAAGATGAGTTACCTGAGAACATTACTCCATACGACATTACTGAATAAAAATATATCTACTTACTGATTTGTCTCTTACCAAGATTTGCAATGATTCCAAGGACAAATGTGGCTGGGTAAGTTGTTTTAGGAGTTCCAAAATGTATCTTTTCCAGTTTAAATTCTCATCAGTATGAACTCCTAAGACTTTGAAGTTTCTACTCAATTTATCATTTCCTCACTATGTGTTATGCTTATCACTGGTACAGATGTTCTGAGCTGAATATGTTGTGTCTTTTTAAAATTGGGGATGAGGCCATTCACAGAAAACCAGCCAATGATACTTTTAAGAACTTGTTTACCATTTCTTCTGTTTCTGTATGTATGCTTGGTTTGATTACAGTTCTGTAAAAAGAACTAATTCCGCTTTTTGTATACAAGATGGGAGACCATTTACATATATGAGTAACAGTAGTGGACGTAAGATTGAACATTGGGTAACCCCATTCATGCTTTCTCCCCAGTCAGAATTATATCCCTGGACTACACTGGTGTCCAAAATTAAGGCAACAAATGGAAATTTTGCAAGGTGTAAACAGGTAGTAAAAGAGAAAGAATGTAAAGAACATAGAATGTAAACAACTGCAATATGCATAACGGTACACAAAAATGTTCTTCATTGTTACCAACTTGACGGATTTGCACATACTTTCCGACAACTGGTTAATGTGCTCAGCATGGGGCATTACCACATCTGGCTGCAATACAGGCCTGACAACAATGGGGCATGCTGTGAGTGATGTCATCAATCTAATGTTGAAGCAATAATGCCCATTCTTCCAGCAGGGCTGCTTGCAAGTCTTGGAGTGTGGTTGGTGGATGCTGAGATGATTCAAGATGTGTCCCAAGGGCAGCCCAGACATGCTCTATGGGATTCAAATTGGGAGAGCAAGCAGGCCGAGCCATGCGTGCGGTATGTTCCTTTTCTAAGAAAACATCAACCACCTGTGCTCTATGAGATCGAGCATTATTGTCCGCCAGTATGAAGTCTACCTCACAACAACTGCACATGAGGCCCCAATATCTTGTGGCGATATCTGAAAGCAGTTAAACCTTGCCGATTCACCCGTACAATTTCATGAAGAGGTGTTTGAATGGTCAACATAATCTCTTCCCCCACCATTAAGGATCCTCCTTGATATCAACCTCTTGGCACAATGTTTGGATTCTGAAATCATGTTACACATTCCCCCCAGATGCAGATGCATCGAGGATCACTCTCCAGACCAAATTTGGACTCTTCCGCCAAAAGAACATTGGCCAACTGTTCGACCGTCCGGGTAGAATGTTGACAACTCCACTCTAGATGTTCCCTTCTGTGAAGACGCATCAGAGGTACATGTACAGTAGGTCTCTAGCAATAAAGGCTACTCTGGCAAAGCCTTCTGTACACCATCTGTCTTGGTACAACATATCCAGTGGCTGCTGTGACATCAGATGGCAGCTGCTGTGCAGTACTAAGGCGGAACTGTTGTGCCCTTACAGCCAAATAATGGTCCTCTCTTTTTGATATCACACATGGTTGGCCCTACCCTGGTCTTTTGGGTACTGTTTTCGTCTCTATAAATTGTTGACACATCGAAGAAACAACAGAATGATTCACATTAAGCTCTCGGGCCACATCAGTTTGCGACTTTCCTGCTTCCATTCTTCTTATGGCCCTCCACCGCAGAGGGGTCTTGTAGGTGCCTCCTTTGTCCCATACTGCACCGTCTGTGACTGTATACACAGCAATTGCGGATATGGAACTACCCAGCTAACACTACCCCATTTCATAGGTGCCCTGACATGATCATGCCATCTTCCATGCAGAACATAATTGTATGGTCATCTGTTGACATTTTCTATGATTATACCCTGAATTAGACACAACTCGCAAATATCAGTTTGTTGCTTTAATTTTGGACACCAGTGTATATTGCTTGAATTACTAGGTACAACTTCCTGCATTCTTTTGATTAGATAGGACGTTATCCATTGGTTGGCTGTATATGTTATAAATTTAAGTCCTCCACCACATTTTTCTGCCTTACTTAACAGGCTGCTCAAAACTTTTCTCGCTACTGTAGTTGGTATTATGGTATCATAACAGAGTAAGAAAACATTTTTGTTTAGTCTAGAGAATTTAGAGAGTCAATATAAAAGTTAATTTCCATGAGATTGCGCCCCCCCCCCCCCCAACAAAATCCTGCACCTAAGTCTGAGGCAGACTGATCCATGAGGAAGGGTTGTATATACAAATGACAAGTAACTTACCCCAGATTTGCACAGGTAGCAGTAAGTATCTATGGCCAGACAACTTGTCTGGAGTAGCAGTAACAAATTATACACACAAACCTATGACCGAGCGAGGTGGCGCAGTGGTTAGACACTGGACTCGCATTCGGGAGGATGACGGTTCAATCCCGCGTCCGGCCATCCTGATTTAGGTTTTCCGTGATTTCCCTAAATCGCTCCAGGCAAATGCCGGGATGGTTCCTTTCAAAGGGCACGGCCGACTTCCTTCCTCGTCCTTCCCTAACCCGATAAGACCGATGACCTCGCTGTCTAGTCTCCTTCCCCGACACAACCAACCAACCAAACCTATGAATCTCTCTATCAGTGAAAACCATATCAAAATTCCTTCAGTACTTCCTGAGATTTGCCTTCACTTACAGACAGAAAAACACTATGAAGGACACTCATTTATGACATGTATAGTAGAAATGGTCTTATTTATGATTCATATAAATCAACACAGTATCATGCAAGTCATCCTACCATAGATACTTAATGCTACCCATGCAAAGCCAGGGTAGATCACTGGTTGAGCATAAAAACAAATTTGTATAATGTAAGGTACTTCTTGTGGTGATAATAACCAATACAAGTCTATGTATTGCATTCTATTTGATTGCGTCCATCTTGGTCATCTGTCTCTCATAACTTTTTGTCTTGCTCAGTTTTCCTAGGAGGATGTGGCCTGGTGACAGTTAATCATTCTCCTCATTCTTATTTTCATTTTCCAATTCTCAATACTGTAGACCTAAGAGTGTTGAGAAGATCTAAAATCAGACTTCACTACTACACACCAGTTAAAGGTAGTCATGCACAGAGCACACCAGTACATGGTCTTTCCAGTGGATTACAGTTCCTCTTTGAACCCTCAGTACCTTTATAACCAGTGAATGTGTTCTTGGACAACCTTGTTTATGGCAAAACTTGTGTTGGGATGTTTCACATGGCTGTTAAGACGACTCTAATGCACTTCTCTCATTCATGTGAGAAGCTGACAAATGCAGAACACTCCAACACCTAGAGACACTATACTTCACAAAGAGAGTAGACTTTAAGATAAATCAGTAAAACTAAGTCTTACCAAAAATGAATGTGTGTAATTTTACACACCATCAGGCTTTCTGTGCAAATTCTGCAATGGTTTCTGTTTTGTGTGCAGGTGAAATAGTAGCAAACATGACAGCAGTTGATTATGATGATCCAGATGAGGGAACTAATGCAAAGATAATGTACACTATCGAAAAAAATGTTGTCGATGAAGACACAGGACGACCAATATTTGAGGCTGATCCTGAAACTGGTGTCATCAGAACTGCTATATGCTGCTTGGACCGTGAACGTACAGCTGACTATGCCATACAAGTTGTTGCTGTAGATGGTGGAGGACTCAAAGGTGATGTACAGAGAAATGGCCATATGTACTAGATTTATTTAACATGTCTCAACATACACTACATGACCAAAAATCCTGGAAACCCACTGATGTTCCTTTCAAAGACACCATCCCAGTAACTAGCATCATTTGAGACCGCATGACACTATTTCCACAATGTTTAATCTCCATGCGGGGTTTTTTTGCTCAATTCTGAAACAATGAAAGTGTAATTTGTTTAATTTTTCTGAACCACTGTCTGTTGTTGATGCTAGAATTTTGGGAAAAATTTGTCTGACACCTCAATTCATCCTGTATATGATCATTGGGATTCAAGCCAACACATTCTATATCTGCACTACAACTATACTTCGCAAGCTATCTTACAGTGTGTGGTGGAGGGTATTTTGTGCACCACTGTCACTTCCCCCCTTTCCCGTTTGAGTCACTAATGGTTCACAGGTAGAGCAATTGCTGCTAAGCTTCCATCATAGCTGGAATCTCTCTAATTTTGTTTTCACGGTCCTTTCATGAGATATACATAGGAGGAAGCAATATATTGGTTGACTCTCCTAAGAATGTGTACTTTGACACTTTAATAGTAAACTGCACCACAATGCAGAATGCCTCTCTTGCAGCATCTGCCATAGGAGCTGGCTGAGCATCTCCATGATACTTTCATGCTTGCTGAATGAACCTGTAACACAGAACAGGTCAATTCAGTAAAATCCAAGTTGTTTCTTTAAAACCATGATACTTGCTTTATATATTGTAACATTATCATGTGATAAATAAATTATTTAATTCCATACTGTTGACACTGTTTTGCAAACCTGCTATTGTGTAAAATATTGTAATGAGAATCTGATTTTATTTTATCATCAGCAAGACTGAATGCTTCAAGCCCAAAACAACAGCAACAGACCTAGAGCATTAAACAACTTTCATAATTTTCTCTTTTGCATACTCAATTAAATGACATCCATTCATTACCCATTGGTCAGATCCTGTAGTACTCATTTCAGTGGCACCACAATGTGGTTCATAACCAGGGACCAGATTTTAATTCAGGAGTTACTATGTTAATGCAGTCATCAAATGTGTATGTTTGGAGATGTACTCAAATTGCTTATGTTACGTTAAGGTTTTACAATGAATGTAAATGCCTCTCAAATAACTTCCGGGAATTCAGCCAGGTAACATTTTCAGTGACCGCCGATATTTCGGCGGGAGAACACCCCGCCATTTTCAAGGCAAACTGCAATGGACAGGCAGCGTACATGCAAATTTAATACCTCGGTTCTCCGACAGAAGCAGGAAAGGTAAAACACACACACACACACACACACACACACACACACACACACACACACACACACACACTGAACACTAGTCCCACCAAAGATGACCAAAGTCAGAGCTATCGATAGTGAGACTATGAATTCGCAGATGAGGCAGCATTGACTCTGTTCCTCTGTTTTTTGACAAGGGAGAAAGCCGGATTCCAAACAGAGTTTAAACAGAAACCTCCATCCCTGTTAACGAGGTTGCTCGCTAATTTAATCTCAACTGCCTCCCTAATGGCACTGTCCCAATAGCTGGACGTGCATGCCAATATCTCGGTGTTATTATATAACATGGGGTGACCAGTATCCAAGCAATGTTCGGCAATAGCAGATCTATTTGGCTGCTGTAATCGTGTGTGCCATTTATGCTCAGTACATCTGTCCTCCACAGTCCTGATGGTTTGACCAATATATGCCATGCCGCAGCTACAAGGAATACAATATACACCCGCCTTACGCAGTCCAAGATCATCCTTAACGGAACTCAAAAGTGCTCTAATTTTGGATGGAGGTTGGAAAACACATTTCACATTGTATTTCCGTAAAATACGACCGATCTTATTGGACATGTTTCCTACGTAAGGCAAAAAGGCAGTAGACTTAGGTGTTGACTCAGAATTATCATCAATCACCCAATGTACAGTTGGTCGATAGCGCAACGCATGTTCAATCTGTCTATCACTATAACCATTTTGACGAAATGTAACTTCAAGATGGGACAGCTCAGCTGGCAAAGTCTCAGCGTCAGAAACGACATGTGCCCTGTGTACCAAGGTACGAAGTACCCCTTCACGCTGAGCCGAATGGTGACAACTATTAGCTTGTAAGTACAAGTCAGTGTGAGTACGTTTCCTGTACACTGCATGTCCCAATGATCCATCATCCTTCCTCCTAACCAACATGCCAAGAAAGGGAAGGCAACCATCCTCTTCCACCTCCATCGTAAAACAAATGTTCGGGTGGATCGAGTTCAGATGTTCTAGAAAGACATTCGTAGCTGTCAAGTTAGACTGCAATGTGCTTTGTCGTTTTTATTGAGGTGTCATGATGAAAATCATGTCCCAACATTTGCTAAGGTTGTGCACCATATTAATTCTCCTGCCGCCAATCGTATCAAGCAACGTGCTGGCTTGGCTCTTGTTCGCGAAAAGATTCATTTTACTCGTCGACGTTTGGATTCTGTTTCCAAAGAATTGTATCGTTTTCATTTAATGGTTGCATCTGAAGTGTCTGATTTCACTTGGGATTGGTTGGACGGTGCCTCATAGACCCAAGCTGACTGAGAGTACAACTCCGTTACTGCCCGACATTTGGCAAAGTTTGCACGTTTTCATCGCGCGGAGTCAGATGTTATATCTCGACGTTCTGTGATAAATCTCACAGAGAAATCTTTTGACGACGCAACCTTATCTGTGCTAGGGAAGGGTTTAAATTTTGCACCCACTCCAAAGAATTTGCCGGTATTGATTTTATTAGTTCAATTGAACAGGCAGTTTGCAAACTACCTCCTGACGCTGTTCAGTGTGTGTGTGTGTGTGTGTGTGTGTGTGTGTGTGTGTGTGTGTGTGTGTGTGTGTGTGTTTTACCTTTCCTGCTTCTGTCGGAGAACCGAGGTATTAAATTTGCATGTACGCTGCCTGTCCATTGCAGTTTGCCTTGAAAATGGCGGGGTGTTCTCCCGCCGAAATATCGGCGGTCGCTGAATGTGTTACCTGGCTGAATTCCTGGAAGTTATTTGAAAGTTCTATACGCCAGGAGAAACTCAGGTCTCACAATGTAAATGCCTGTTTTGTCTATTATTTGGCTTGGAGTATTTTCAGAAGTTTTAACTTATGTTACTAATTTTCAGTCATGAAATTCACAGTCTTAGTCACATTTTATTTTGATTCTACTGCCATCATCATGCATTCATTCACACAATCTGTTCTGTCAGTTTCATCGTGAAGGAGAACTTTCAGGGATATGGAATGAATCAAGTTACACATTTACAGGCAGAAGAAAATGCTGCCGGTTATTTCTGTAAAGTATACTAATAGCAGTTATGGCTAGTACTAATTTATTAAAACTGTTAACTATTTATTTATTTTTATTTATTGAACCAGATCTGATTAGGACCATCAGGCCCTCGCTTACATTGGTCCAGGATTTCACAAATACAGTAGCTTTTTTACATCACAGTTACCTTAGAAATAACAATTTTAATACAACTAGTATTAAAATTATAGAGTGAGAGTGTAAGTTAATACTGACAGTCCCTGTACTACTGCAGCTGCTGCCACTAATAGTGATAATAATAATAGTTAGTAATAATAATAAACATAATAATAATGACTATGAAAATCATAGTGGCAGGTGTAATGGCAAATGTAAGAGAATTTATGGGTGCACAAAATAGATTTTTTCTGATGTAGCAAGTTCTGGGGAAAAGAAATTTAAGGAGACTGCATCAGCTAAGAATACTGGAAAATGAGGAAGCTCAGGTTGGAAAGATCAATGTACAAGGGACAATTGTAATCCTTATTGTTGCTTCAGTAGATATGCCATTAACTTTCTTCTGAAGCTGGAGATGTTATTTAGTTCTCTAATATAGTGCGAGAATTTATTCCAGAGTTGGGTTCCTTCTAATGAGGAGGACTTCAAGCAAGTGGCTCAATGATGGAGTTATGTAATTATTTTTAGATTACTTCATAAACAGTTGCTTTGAAGGAAAAAAAAAAAAAACAACACTGCTCCTTCATCTGTACTGTTCAGCTGCCATTATGACAAAGCATTTTAACTGTAATATTATGAAAAGGATAAATTATACACACATTAAAGAGAAGATACTAAGTAACAGAGAAGAACAATCAAAAGACTGCTATACATTTAAGCTTTCAGCCCAATGCCCTTATTCCAAAGCAGAGAACACACGCACATTCATATTCACACATGCACAATTCACACCCACATGACAACTGTCTCTGGCTGGACCATGGATTGCAACTGCACCTGATGGTAGAAGCAGTCTGGTGTGAGTGTTGGAGGGAGGGGTGGGGGGTAAGGAGGTGGCATGAGGTGGGGAGGAGAAGGTATAGCAGGTTAAGGGTGGGACAAGGTGTAGTTGTGCTTGTGGGAACATGGAAGGTATGTGGTGGGGACAGGGTGGGGCTGCTAGGTGCAGTCAGGATGGGTGTGGGAGGGGGGGGGGGGGGGGCATAGAGCAAAAAAGGACAGCTGTGTAATGCTGGAGTGGGAGCAGGGAAGGGTATAGGTTGGTGAAGGATAGGGACAAGAGAAGGTCGAGGCCAGGAGGTTAACGGGAATGCAAGATGTATTGCAGGGAGAGTTCCCATTTGTGTCATATACAAAAATTTGTGTTGGTAGGAAGGATCCAAGTGGTGCAGGCAGTAAAGCAGTCATTAAAGTGAAACACTGCTCATTTGCTAGATTGAGTCTTCTTTCTTTTTATGTTTTTTTGATGTTGAGTTGGTTCCTACTTTACTTTTAATTTTAGGTGGACAGTGTGTTGAGTAGTTGGGTGGTCCAGCTGTCTCCTGGCCACAGTTTGTTGGTGGCCATTCATGCGGACAGACGCTTGTTAGTTAGTTATCATGTGCATGTAGAAACTTTACACGGGCAACTATTATTTGTCTATGCTGGCAAAATCAGAATTAAACTGATATAAGTAGTAGAGTTAGGTAGAATTTGCATTCCTCAGTTCAAGTATTTGGCTGTATTTTAGGAGTGGCTAGTGAAGTATTCATGTACTTGGTGTTTAAATTTTTGAGGATTTTCAGTTTCTTGTCAGATGTCCACAGGCAACATGTTATAGACTTTTACAGTATAATATAAAGCTCCATTCTGAAGGCTAGAGGGAGTTGCATAGTGTAATGTGGAAATTATTTGTACTTCAAGAATTGTGGTTATCAGTTATCAATTTTATACAGTATTCATGTTGCAGCTGTATGTAGAATAAACATCAAATCAAATCAAATTTTTATTATCACGTAACATGCCTCATACAATCCAAGATTGTGACATACATGACTTGTCAATTTTAAGACTAATATACAGACTAATAAACTAATCTAATATGACAGTACATATCTGTACTTTACAAATTATCATTTTTTTTAAATCTACAGTTACAATATACATGGTGTTACATTTTAGAAAGATACTATATAACATGACAAATTTTTATTATCACATAAGATGCCTCACACAATCCAAGATTGTTACATACATGACTTGTCAATTTTAAGATTAATATACAGACTAATAAACTAATCCAACATGACAATGACAGTACATATCTGTTACTTTACAAATTATCATTTTTTTTAAATCTATGGTTACAATATACATGGTGTTACTTTTTAGAAAGATACAAGAAATCCTCTTACACTATAGCAGCATTTACTTTTAAAATACTTTTCCAAGCTTCTTTTAGTATTTTTTAGATCTAGATCGCTTTTCCCCTTACAGATTTTATTTACAAATTTTGTGCCCATGTAGCATGGAGTTTTTTAATCTAGTTTGAGTATGTGGGTAGGTAGTGCATGTTACGTGTCCCTTTTTTTTTTCTTTTTTTTTCCCAGTCTGAAGGTTTTGAGGAGATTAGTATTCTCAGACCCCCAGAAAATAAAGCTGTACTTAACTGCTCAGACAAAATATGCATAATATACAGTTTTTTAACTGCCAGGTCATTGACACTAGGTAAGACATTCATGACATACACAAGACTGTTCAGTTGACTAAGAATGTTATCTACATGATCACTTTACAACATACTTTTATTTATTAACACACCAAGGAATTTGCCACAGCTTACAATGTCCATTTGAAGCGGAGACGTGTGGTATCATCGCTTACAGTCATTAACGTTCAGTGAACCGCTTTTATTGCTGTGCGCATGCACTATGTTCAAGGGGGAGGCTTGGTGACGGAAATGACTAGAGCAGTTTTGGTCATGACACATTTATTCTCCACAAGTCTTACACTAAGTTACAAATACAATTCACCCCTAATGTTCATCCATACAGGTGCGTTGCCCTAGCGGTACAGGTCGATTACTGATCCCGGAGGGTATACACTCCAGTGGTGAGCTGTGGTGTTACTGAGTGGACCAAGTGAGAGAAAAGCCGCATTGCCGAATGCTCAGCTCCTGGCATGACTGGAGGCACCATCATGTCCATGAAAGGGAGAAAGACACTGCCAAACTGAAAGGTGTGCACACCGTGAAATGAGCGACTGCGTTTAAGACTGTGCGTACACATTTGTGGGGAAGTCACGTTAATTTGACACACATGATCAGTGGTGGGAGAAGTGAGGTGTGTGTTGTGTTGCATTGACCAGCTCACACTGTCCACCTACTTTGTCCCGTGTGGTCCGGTGCGTGACGCACCGTTGCCAAAATTCAGCTTAATGGTATAACTGCACTCGTGAGTGCTGGGCGTCGCTTACTTGTGTTGGCGGTGCCATATTTCAGCCCTTTGTGCATTTGAACAGTGCACCCACCACACACATTCCCCCTTGGAGAGCGGAGCTCCATAGCTGCAACAACACAGTGACTGTTCTGTGCTGCACATGTGTTTAAAGTTCGCACGCTGCGTGATGACAGTGCGGCATTGTTGGCGGGCATTAGTCAGCATTGGAAGGGCGGTGGCCCGTGACGTCAGTGCGCTGGACTGGCGTGCATGCGGTGGGTGTGTCCTCGCACAGTCCGCTAGTGACAGTGGTGGCAGGCACTGGCTACAACTATCCATAGCAACGCAGGGTGAAGGTGCGGGCTGCAGGACATTTGGTATGACGTCTTGAAGGCACTGACGTCTTAATTCACAAGAGCTACAGAAAAAGTTACTATTTACATTGTTCAGAGTGGTATCAAGAGTGGCAATCCAATTGTTCATACATTGCACTGTTCCACAAGTTCGCCAAGTGACTCAGTCACAGGAACACATCACAGCACTCAAACTGACCTTGACACTTGAGACAACGGAGGTCCAGAGAATATGCACAAGTGCGGTACCATTGGGACTCGAACATGGGTCTGGGAGCTGCTACGGACAAGCCGGGCAGTGTGGAGCACGATGTCCGGAGCTTGACGGCAACGCGAATACAGTAAACTGGTGAGGATGTCGATCTGGCCTCAATGCCTGAGTTGTGGAGGCACAGGGCACGAACACAGGTCCAGGAGCTGCGATGGTCACGGGTGGCATTGTCTGGGGCTACCGGCTGAAGGTGCGAGCAGCTGGATACTGGGTCTCTACAGCGGATGGCGGCTTGTGGACGCCGGATTCTGACAGCGTTTGGCAGCTCTGGCACGTGTTTGCTGTTTTGGGTGGTGTGGCACATTGGCGATGCAGCATGGCCATTTGAATTGGATGTGGTGGCCGGCGTGCATGACATAGTCTGCTGGCGGCTATGGTGGGTGCAACCAGTGCACCTGTGGTGGGTGCAGTCCGGGCGGGCATGCCAGCTACCTGTGTGGTGTGGGGGGAGGCGCACTTGGTGGCGCAATGACAGTAGGCTGCAGCTGTGCATCACCATTGGCTACGGGTGCATGCTCCGTCTGACCGCTGGCAGAGGGAGTGTCGTCTGTAATCAGATGTTCCGCCAGGTTGAAGAAATGTGTGTCTGCTGGAGTGGGCAAGATGTAAGCTGGCTTTACTCGGTTGATTGACAATGTAGACAGCTTCCTGTTGCTCGTGATAAGCAGCGTTTAGTCTCCTCGGGCGATCACGCGGTGTGGTCCGCAGTAAGGCAGCCAGAGAGGTGACTGTACTGCATCAGTACGCAACCTGATGTGCGTGCAATGCAGCAGGTCAGCATACATAAATACCTTCCCGGTGCCATGCTGCAATGGTGTGTGCGCTCGGAGGCCAGCCGTGTGAGTGTGCAGACGTTCTGCCAGAGTGGGTGCCACAGCATTGTGTGGGAGTGGTACTTCTTCGACAAAATCGCCCAGGATTGTCAGAGGATGTCCATAAACGATGTTGGCAGGTGACGCCCCGATCTCCTCCTTCAGCGTTACTCGCAGGCCGAGCATCACCAGTGGGAGTGCCTCTGGGCATGAGGTGTCATGGCAAGTTAGGGTGGCTCTCAGAGTCCTGTGTAACCTGATGCGACACAGTCTGGCAACATGCGTGAACAATGCCCAATCAAACTGGCAGCCATGGTCAGTTGTCACATGACTGGGACATCTGAAGCGTGTCACCCAAGTGTCGATGAATGCAGTGGCGACGGTCTTGGCGGTGATATCCGTGGCAGGTGTTGCTTCCGGCCAACAAGTGAAGCGGTCCATCATAGTTAAGAGATACAGCTTGCCTTGAGAGAGAGGAAGTGGGCCAACGAGGTCCATGTGAACGTGCGCAAACCAGTGTGTCATGTCAGGGGAGTTGCCCACGTGTGTGTGGGTGTGCCTCCCGACTTTTGCACGCTGACATGCCATTAAGTGGGTGCCCATTTGCAGCAGTCCTTCTGAAGCCTGGGCCAGACGAAATGTGCAGCCACAAGTGTCGCAGTGGTGTTGGTGCAGGGGGTGTGACAGTCCGTGGGCACGGTCAAAGGCACTGCTCTTGGATTTCTCTGGAACAAACGCTCAGTGCGTGCTGATTGAGATGTCACTCCAAATCTTCCGGGCAGAGCCGGGGACAGGCACCAGCTCCAGCTGCAGGCCGCTGGAAGTGTTGTGACGGAAGTGCTGCTGTTCTTCATCACTCTCCTGTACTTGGGCAACGTCATCAAAGTTCACATGGGGTGAGATGATGGCACACGCTCGGGACAAACAATCAGCGACGATATTGTCTATCCCCGAAATATATCGGACGTCTGTCGTGAATTGCAACATGTACTCTAATTGCTGAAGTTGGCACGGTGAACACTTAGTGTGATTGTTCTGGAATGCGTGACTACTCGGTTTGTGGTCAGTGAAAATGACGAATTGTCGGGCTTCTATGGACGACTGGAAATACACTCCTGGAAATGGAAAAAAGAACACATTGACACCGGTGTGTCAGACCCACCATACTTGCTCCGGACACTGCGAGAGGGCTGTACAAGCAATGGTCACACGCACGGCACAGCGGACACACCAGGAACCGCGGTGTTGGCCGTCGAATGGCGCTAGCTGCGCAGCATTTGTGCACCGCCGCCGTCAATGTCAGCCAGTTTGCCGTGGCATACGGAGCTCCATCGCAGTCTTTAACACTGGTAGCATGCCGCGACAGCGTGGACGTGAACCGTATGTGCAGTTGACGGACTTTGAGCGAGGGCGTATAGTGGGCATGCGGGAGGCCGGGTGGGCGTACCGCCGAATTGCTCAACACGTGGGGCGTGAGGTCTCCACAGTACATCGATGTTGTCGCCAGTGGTCGGCAGAAGGTGCACGTGCCCGTCGACCTGGGACCAGACCGCAGCGACGCACGGATGCACGCCAAGACCGTAGGATCCTACGCAGTGCCGTAGGGGACCGCACCGCCACTTCCCAGCAAATTAGGGACACTGTTGCTCCTGGGGTATCGGCGAGGACCATTCGCAACCGTCTCCATGAAGCTGGGCTACGGTCCCGCACACCGTTAGGCCGTCTTCCGCTCACGCCCCAACATCGTGCAGCCCGCCTCCAGTGGTGTCGCAACAGGCGTGAATGGAGGGACGAATGGAGACGTGTCGTCTTCAGCGATGAGAGTTGCTTCTGCCTTGGTGCCAATGATGGTCGTATGCGTGTTTGGCGCCGTGCAGGTGAGCGCCACAATCAGGACTGCATACGACCAAGGCACGCAGGGCCAACACCCGGCATCATGGTGTGGGGAGTGATCTCCTACACTGGCCGTACACAACTGGTGATCGTCGAGGGGACACTGAATAGTGCACGGTACATCCAAACCGTCATCGAACCCATCGTTCTACATTTCCTAGACCGGCAAGGGAAATTGCTGTTCCAACAGGACAATGCACGTCCGCATGTATCCCGTGTCACCCAACGTGCTCTAGAAGGTGTAAGTCAACTACCCTGGCCAGCAAGATCTCCGGATCTGTCCCCCATTGAGCATGTTTGGGACTGGATGAAGCGTCGTCTCACGTGGTCTGCACGTCCAGCACGAACGCTGGTCCAACTGAGGCGCCAGGTGGAAATGGCATGGCAAGCCATTCCACAGGACTACATCCAGCATCTCTACGATCGTCTCCATGGGAGAATAGCAGCCTGCATTGCTGCGAAAGGTGGATATACACTGTACTAGTGCCGACATTGTGCATGCTCTGTTGCCTGTGTCTATGTGCCTGTGGTTCTGTCAGTGTGATCATGTGATGTATCTGACCCCAGGAATGTGTCAATAAAGTTTCCCCTTCCTGGGACAATGAATTCACGGTGTTCATATTTCAATTTCCAGGAGTGTATTTCACCACCGCATAAACAGCAAGCAACTCTTGGTCATAAGTGCTCCAAGCATGTTGCTATTTGGATAGCTTCTTAGAGAAAAACCAAGAGGCTGCCTGCTCCCCCCGATGCGCTGTTGTGACGCCACACCGATGGTGGCCTGGCTGGCATCCATGACTACAGCCAAGTATCTCGTCATGTACCGGGTGTGCGAGCAGCGTCACTTCTGCGAGATTCCGTTTTGAGTCCATGAAGCTCTGCTCCATTGCATCCGTCCAATTCACACAGGTCTTTCCCTTTGAGGTAGGACCGTGTAATGCCTTAGTCAATGGCTTTTGCACAGCAGCAGCATTGGACAGGTGTCGGTGATAAAAGTTCAACATGCCAAGGTAATGACGTAATTCTTCGTGTGTCTGCAGACGTGGCACATTCAGTATCCCTTGCACTTTCTCCAATAGTGGCGTCGATCCGGTGGGGGTAATTAAATGGCCAAGGAACTCGATTTCCATCACACCGAATTCACATTTCGCTGGATTAATAACAATGTCGGCTTTACTCAGGCACTGAAAGACGGTCGTTAGGTGGTGGCGGTGAAGCTCGGGCGACTTCAAATACGCCAGGACGTGGTCGAGGTACGTGAAACAAAATGGCAAGCCTTGAAAGACGCGATCCAGGAATGGCTGCCAAGTCTGGGCAGCATTCCAAAGACTGAAAGTCATAAACAGGCTTTTGAAAAGCCCCAAGGGCGCTACAATAGCTGTTTTTTCAATGTCTTTGGGTGCCACTGGAATTTGGGTGTATGCCTTTGTGCAATCTACCTTGCTGAACACTGCACAGCCTGCCAAAGCATAACTGAAGTCTTGAAGGTGTGGGACTGGGTATTGGTCCAGCACCATTCGTGAATTAAGGGCATGATAGTCCCCACACGGGTGCCACGAATTGTCTCTTTTTGGTACTAAATGTAACACTGATGACCATGGGCTGCTCGATGGTCGAACGATGCCGTGCCACAGCATGGCCTCGAACTCTACCTTTGCTGCTGCAAGTCTAATAGGCGCGAGTCGACGTGGGCGACACAATGCAGGGGGTCTGAGTGTGGTTATTATGTGGTGCATGGTCGAATGTTTAATGTCTCTGGGTGCGCCAGCTGAGTGGGTGAGGTCAGGGAATTTTTCAAGGATGTCAGCATAAGGTCCAGGGCACTTCACAAGTTTGTAGAATGTGGCCTGCCGGGGCTGTCCCACTATCTTTAAATTTGTTGTTGCGTTGATGAGCTGGCCGTTTGCAATGTCGGCTAACAGCCCATAGTGGCCAAGAAAGTCTGCACCCAGGATCGGGTAGTTGACATTGGCCACAGTAAAACTCCATGGGAATGTGAGGCATAGATCTAGATCTAAATTGTGGCTGTGTGTGCCATGAGTTGTAATAGCTGAATTGTTTGCTGCTGTGAGGCTGAGTGCCTTGTCCCGCCTGCAGTCTCATAACATAGAACAGGGGAATATCGAAAGGTCCGAACCCTTGTCGACAAGGTACCTCACACCCGCACCCCGTTCTGCGACAAACACATGCTTCGATATCGTACTGCAGCTGGGTGTGCATAGGTCTGGTCACAGCTGGCCTTTTAGGTGCGAGCAAGAAGTGCGGCACCTGGTTGCTTCATTGCTGAAATGGGGCATGGTACCAGCAATAGCCGTTTTGTGCATGTTCTGATGTCTGCGGGGTACTGTTGGAGTGGCTGTTGCTGTGTTGCCAGCTGCATGAGCCACGCCGCCTGTAGCGTGGTCTACTGCCACTGCGATGTGTACTGACCTCTTGCTGCAAGCGCGCTAACCAGTTGACTTGTGTGAAGAGAGCTGCCACCTGTGCTACTAAGTTTTGCACTAGCTGGTGCAGGTCAGCATCCAATGTGGGTGCAGGAGGAGCACACCGCCACAGAGGTGGGGGGATGGTGTCATAAGGTGCCGCAGCCATGGTGCTAGGTGCCATTATCAGCACATTGTGCACCAGGTCAGCCAAGTTAGCGACAGCATCCAGCTGCATCTCCATCTGTGCTGCTATCGCTGCCTGCACCTGAGCTGGGAGGCTGCACACCCAGATAGTGTGTAACAGCGAATCTGGCACCATGTTGGCCTGCACGATGTTCTGCATGTGGCACAGGAACAGTGAGGGCCTCCAGTCACCGCGTTCTTCTTGGCGCAGCAGTTGTTGCACTCATTGTTCTTCGGACGACGAGATCCGCCATATCAGCTCTTTCTTGAACTGTTTGTAGGATGACTGTGTCGGTGGGGCAGTGATTATATCCTGCACTTTGGCCACATAGTTCTGGTTGAGCTGGCTCACTACGTGTCCAAATTTTGCCAGGTCATGGGTTACATGGTTGCTCCTAAAGACCACCTCCACTTGGCTGAACCACATTACAGGGTTGCGGAGCCAAAAGAGAGGCAGCCTGATCAACACCCATCTGGTGCTTGTGGGCACTCCTGCAATTGTAGGAGGCATTGGTGGGGTGGGGATTTGCGCTTCAAAATTGTCCTGGGCTGACTGTGGCTGCACAGCATCTGCGTGTGAAGTCCGTGCTTGTAGCTCACTCTCCAGCCCCTTGTTGTGTGCGAACAGGTTTTCAACAGTCTTTTGCAACTGTTCTAATGTCGCCATCTTAACTTAGAGTCGAGCTCTCACACAAGGGGAAAGCACACAATGAAAATAACAAAATGACAAAGGGAAACACTCAAAAAATAATAACACTAGTCAGTTCGCAAATGAAACATAAACGCACAAAACCAATACAAACAAAAGAGTTTGTTCAAAAAAAAAAAAAAATAGCTTATCACGACGGAGCACTGTTTGGGCACGGGCATGTACATGCCAGCCTAATCGCAGTTCCACGTCACTCATACCGGCGTACATTCGTCACCACATGTTTTTAGCCTCGGATCACATCGGGGTCACCAGTGAAGTGGAGACATGCGGTATCACTGTTTACAGTCATTAATGTGCTGCGAACCAGCTTTATTGCCATGCCCATGCGCTATGTTCAAGGGGGAGGCTTGGTGACAGAAATGACTAGAGCAGTTTTGGTCATGACACATTTATTCTTCACAAGTCTTACACTAAGTTACAAATACAATTCATCACTAATGCCCATCCGTATACGCACATTGTACTAGCAGTATGGCTCAGTCACCGATCCCAGAAGGTATACACTCTAGTGATGAGCCGTGGCACGACCGCGTGGACCGAGCGAGACAAAAGCCGCATGACCGAATGTTCAGCTCCTGGCATGACCGGAGGCACAGCAATGTCCACAAAAGGGAGAAGGGCACTGCCAAACAGAAGGGTGCACACTGTGAAACAGGTGACTGCGTTTAAGACTGAGCATACGCGTTTGCGGGGGAGTCGCATTAACTTGATGCATGTGGTCAGTGGCGGGAGATTTCGATGTGTGTCACGTCACATTGACCAGCTTGCACTGTCCACCTGCTTTGTCCCGTGCGATCTGGTACGTGACGCACCATTGCCAAAATTCGGTGTAATGGTATAGCTTCACTCATGAATGCTGGGCATCATTTACTTGTGTTGGCTATGCTGTAGTTCAGCCATTTGTGCGTTTTTTTGTTCATATAGCTAATTTCACTTGTACGCCACGCTGATTGTTTCATGATGAAATGAAGTTTAATTTCAAATTATTATTTTTTACCCATGCCTCCACCTCCCCAAGTATCTGTTTCGTACGGCGGATTAAGTCTTCATCAGTTTTACAGCAGACTATCGCTGTTGAATCATCTGCAGAAAGGATGGTATTTGACTCAACCTGGCATGGCATATCATTGATACCATATAATAAAAAGACGGTAGTGTCCCTAATATCGAGCCTTGTGGGACACCTAATTGTATGTGTTTCCAGCCAGAAAGGAATCTCGTGCTGCTGTAATTAACAAGTAGTCTTTGTTTTCTGTTTGCCAAATATGATGACATCCAACTAAGAGTTTTCCTTGAAAACCATAGTTAGTCAAATTTTGAAGAAGCTGGTAATGGTTTGGTGTCAAAGGCTTTGGTAAGCTCGCAGAAGATGCCTGATACACACATTCTATTATCAAGGCTACTGCTAACTTTTGTGACCAATTCATTTATTGCATGGGTTGTACTGTAGCCTTTCCTGAAACCATATTTGTTCCATGAAATAATGTTGTGGGATGAATTATAGTTTTCTATCTGGTCACATGCAGCTCTCTCAAATATATATTTTTTTAAAAAGTAACAATGAGATACACCTATAGTTTCCCATTTCATCCTGTTTGCCGTTTTTATGAATTGGCAGAACTTCAGCATATTTTAACTAATGTGAAAAACATTCTTCTTCGAAAGACTGGTTGATTATGAGGGAGAGTGGATGTGCAATACTACGACATACTGATTTTATTATTCTAGTGGGAACCTTTCCCATCCCAATGAGCTTAAATTTTTAGGGACATTATGGTTTTAATGACATCAGAGCTTAAAACAGGTGAAAATTTAAAACCCAAGCAATTTCTGTCTGCCACATTAGTAGCTGTACTTGACAGTGAGCAGTCACCAATTTTGTTGCAACTAATGAAGAAATTATTGAAGGATTCACATATAGAATTGGTATCTATAACTGTTCTACTGTTTATCAATAGTTTAGAAAGACATTTTGTCTCCATCTCACTGCCAACCTCACTTCTTATACCAGACCAAACAGCTTTGGATTTTTTTTTTCTTTTAGAATGACTGTATTGTTTTCATTGTGCTTTACTAGTTTAGCTACTTTGTCAGATTTTTTTGTATTTGTTTACATATTTAAGAAATTCGGGATTTCAATTAACTTTTGCTTCCATATGCGGGTTCCTCTTCTTAATGCTAGACCTCTAATTCCTTTTGTTACCCATAATCTGCTTTTCTGAGACTCAGTCTTTACTGTTACAAAAGGGAAGCATTCACTGAATATGCTCATGAATTCGGTTGAAAGTTATTGTAGTTGTCATATGTTGAGGTGTTTTTGCTGACTGACCATACAGTGAGGCTTAGTTTTTTAATAAATACTTACATATTCTTGGCTGAAGTTCCTACATCTGTTTGTTGTGCTGCCTAAATTTAATTGTGATAATGACACAAATAGTGCTGCGTGGTCTGATACTCCTAAATCTGAAACACATTTTTCTTTGACACTGTAATGATAACTACTTAAAATATTATCAATACATGTTGAAGTAATTGCTGTAACTCTTGTGATTTGGCCAAAATTTAGATTTAGTCCATCTGTGGGCATCAGATTCTTTAAATGTAAAGCAGTTCTTACATCTACATTGAAGTCAGGACATATAACTAGTTTCTTACACAGTTTTTCAGTTTCAAATTCAAATTTATCGAAGAACACTGAGCTTATATGGTACCCAGGGATGTGATGCATCCTGATGACCGACATGTTGTACTTTTTAAGTTCTATACAACAACTTTCAAAAGTACATTCTTCATTACAATGGCTAGAATTCTGTCTGATTTCATAGTTTATGGATTTCATAGTCAACTTTGCAAGAGCCTCCATACCTGTTAGATCTGCCAAAAGCTGGTGGCCAGTTTATACCCTGGAAGTCTGTCGAGAAGATTGATATTTTTAATTCTAAGCCAATGTCCATTCAGACATATTACTTACAATGACTGTTTCATACTTCCTAATAGAATTTGAGTATCATATAGCTTGTTGATAATTCTTCTAGACAGATCTCCAATGTCCAAATGCATAATGAAGTTATTATTGCATACATTATCAGGTAAAGCATCTTTAAAACTAGTTTGTTTACATGTTAAAAGAACTTCCATCTTTGTATTGAGTACTTCTGTATTGTTAGAGTTGGGCCTAATCTGTTGGAACTGGCATCTTTCACTAGTTTCCCTGCATGTAGGCACTTAAGGCAATGGCTTGTTTACTTGTGCAGCTGTTTTCATGCATTATTTTGTCAACTATATCTGATGTGAGTCTTTTCATACCAGATTGATTCAAGTGTTGTCCATGCATTGTGTAACTAGCTTTTTTATAACTGTTGACATCGAGAAGTCTTACATTTTTGAACTTTGAACAAAAGTGTTTTACTTTTTCATTCATTCATCAGATTTCACTGCTTGTTCAAGACCAGTCCACCAGATCAAACCTCATAGGTCGATCCATCACTATAATGTTTGTAGTCGATGACAAATGCTAGCCATACAACTATATGATAGAGTTTGGTGAAGGTATACAAAGTATGTTAGCAATTTTGTCTGCATGTCAACACAATGAGAGAGATTTCTGAATGAGAAGCAGACAGAAGTAAGCTTTTTGGTTACTGTATCTACATGCTGGTGCCATTTCAGTTTTATTATTTAACTGGGTACCTAGGAAATTTGCACGTGGCTCATACTGTGTAAGCCTTTTGATCTCAGCTTCTGGTACATGTAAGTCATTTTTATTTCTTTGTAACTGCGTAATATGAGTTTTTGCTAAATAAGGGTTAAAGTGTTGGCTGTAAACCAGTTGTAAATCTGTCCCATTATTCTGCTGGCTGTGTCTAGTATGTATGTGTTTGGATCCTTTATCAACATACTCATGTCATCAGCAAACATTACACTTTATGAAGAGTCCTCCAATTCCTCTGGTAAATCTTTTATGCAGAACAAGAACAAGAGTGAGTCAAGCACAGAACCTTCCAGCACGCCATATTTCATGTTTCCTCCTCTGATTTTAATGTTATTCCTGTTGTATCATTTGTTAATGTGACCATCTCTTTTCAGTTGCTAATATGAGGGCTGGAACTTAAATAGTGGCAGTAATAGCACCTTGGGCAGCCTGAGCAAGGCATGTCATCGACAGTTCCTGTCTCTCTGTACCTCCTCCATGTCTGAACAACATCGCTTTGGATCACTCCGAGATGCCTGGACACTTCCCTTGTTGAAAGGCCTTCCTGGCACAAAGTACGAATGCAGACACAATCAAACTGTGGTATTGACATTCTAGGCATGGTTTAACTACAGACAACACGAGCCATGTACCTCCTTCCCAGTGGAATGACTGGAAATGATCAGCTGTCGGACCCCCTCCAACTAATAGACACTGCTCATGCATGGTTGTTTACATCTTTGGCTGGGTTTAGTGACATCTCTGAACAGTCAAAGGGACTGTGTCTGTGATACAGTATCCACAGGCAATGTCTATCATCAGGAGTTCTGGGAAGCAGGGTGATGCAAAACTTTTTTTGATGTGTGTATTTCCATCATGAGTGGGGTTCCTAACTAACTCTTCTAGGTAGTTTTCAGAGCAGGTATTTGGTAATATTTCATAAGAGTCTTATCAGGCCCACCACTAATAAAACTGTAATTTTCCCAGTTAACTGTTGGATGATTAAAGTCTCCACCAGTGATTGCAGTATGATTGGGGAACTTACGTACAAGTGAACTGTAGGTTTTCTCACCGGCCACAGTGGCTGAGCGGTTCTAGGTGCTTCAGTCTGGAGCCGTGTGACTGCTATGGTTGCAGGTTCAAATCCTGCCTTGGGCATGGATGTGTGTGATGTCCACAGGTTAGTTATGTTTAAGCAGTTCTAAGTTCTAGGGGACTGATCACCACAGATGTTAAGTCCCATAGTGCTCAGAGCCAGCTGAACCATTTTTTGTTGGTTTTCTCTATAGTTTTTGATTACATCAGGAGATGAGTCTGGTACATGATAGAAGATTTTATGACCACCTCTGATACTGAGTCTTGCCCAAACAATCTCACATGCCAATGCAATTTTTATCTCAGTGGATTTGAGTTTTTGAGTTTCTTGTCTACTATGACAAATACACCACCTCCATTTCCCATTTACCTATTGTTTCAATATACACTTATAATTTCCCTAAAAATAAATACAATGCTGTGCTCCAAACATACATTCTCAGAAATTTATGTTCAACAGTAGTAGAATTCTCCTGGCCAGGGATGCCACCTTTGCCAGTGCTAGTCTGCTTTTTATGTCCTCCTTACTGTGTTGATAATGGGTTATTTTGCTGCTGTGATTGCAGAATTCCTTAACTTCATCCACTTCATGACCCCCATTCTGGTGCATTTTATGCACTTTAGCCCTGGAAAAAGCAGTTTTGACCCCCCCCCCCCCCTCTCTCTCTCTCTCTCTCACTCACTCACTCACTCACTCACACACACACACACACACACACACACACACACACACACACACACACACACACACACACACACACACACACAGAGAGAGAGAGAGAGAGAGAGAGAGAGAGAGAGAGAGAGAGAGAGAGAGAGAGAGAGAGAGAGAGGTACAGATACATATGTAATAATAACAGAGGCTTTTCCAATATACTTCTCCAAAGTGCTAAATCACAAATGACATAACTGAGCTGTATGTTTGGCTTAAAAATATTTGTCATCTTCCAAAGAATCTCTGTGACATTTCTGTCAGTCCTCTCTTATTTCTTCTACCAAGCAGTAAGATCTTCTCTGTCTTCTTTACGCTTTCCTCTAAAGTTTTCACTTGCAGCTTATACCCTGTACCATCAGTCTGCTTCTCAACTTCTTGATTTGTCTGTATGCCCTTGTCTACAGTCTCCACAGCTCTTCAGCTATTGGAGATAGCTAGACTGAACTATCAGGATTGGAGCTTCTCCTAAATCTTTTCACTTTTTTGCAAGGCTTCACTCTAATGCAGTCTTCTGACCTAGATCTAAAATTACTACTGCAAGCTGCAGCTTGCTATTGTACTAACTCTTCTTGAGCTGCTGCCAAATCAGCTCAAAGTTTCAAGATTATCTGCTCTTTTGCCAACAAAGTTATTTTGTAACATAGTAATAACCACTGGATCTTCAGAAATTGCCAGTATAATTCCTCATGTATGTAGTATTGCAATATCCCATACAAAAATAAAGTTGACATTTCTCACACTGATTTCCATCCCTGACAGTTCTGTGGCAGTGTGCACACTAGTCCATTTTGGCAGTAAACTTTTGCTTCAGGCATTAAGTTAATGATGCCAGTTCAGTGACAGATAATGGCTAAGGGTTTTCTAAATCAGATTTTTGATGAAATTGTTTGGAAAAGAGAACTATTTAGTATAATTTCATAACATAAATTAACTATAGGTTTTGAGCTTAAATACCTTGTGAAAATTATTCCCAAAAGAGTACTTTATTTACAAAAGAAAACTAAATTTATTTACATGTGATTATTTTTACATCATTTGTAAGAGCAGTTTATTGGTTCTAAAGAGCCTCTTAAGGAAGGTTCTATGGTAGATGAAAACATTAACAGCACCAAAAGAAGGATTATTTTTAAGATGACCTCAGGATCTGTCTTACATGTTGATATCTGCCAACTTGGATTTAGATCACATTTCTTCTTTGGGTCAAGTGGTCTCTTATGAGACAGTTGGCTGTAACAAAACCATTCTCTTATTGTGTATGGTAGATTCCACCTTGACTGAGTATTTCTGGCACATGGAAGAAATCAAAGTTATTTTATGACACTCACACAGCCACAGACACACTCAGTACTGATTACTTTATACTGCACAATACCGTTACTGCCTAACTGCTTATGTTACAGATTTTTAGGTTCACAAAAATCTTTCGTAGATGAGCACATGGCTGATTTCTGTCCCTATTCTCAACCAGCATTCACGCTCTGATTGCCTGCTGACTGACTGGCTTACTAACAAAAAACACTCATTTAAAACAGAAGGCATGCTCACAATTTAACAACAGAAATTATGTTTTATAAGTGCATTCAGTCATAATGTTTTGTACATGAAATTGAAACCAAAGACTATTATACTTAACAAATTAATTACCATTGCTGTTGGTATTAATACCTCTCAACTACCACAAAAATTGATTACCTCTGTAGTTATGGCATGGGCGTTGTGTAACTCCATTAATCGATTTTAATCAACCAGAGTACACTGTCCTGCCCCTTTGGTTGACTCATTCAGTACAATCTCTGCAGTACACCTGTCCCTCCATTTCTTTTTTGATGATGAACAATTTTAGAGACATATTAGTATTATTTAACATTGTATGACCAACTCATACTTCCATTCTACCAAGCATTATGGTTCTCTGTGGGTGCTCAGGTCTCATGCTATGTCCAGACTGTTGTAATTTCAACAACTTCTTTTTACCACTCAAAATTCTGTTTCTTTTCTCTTCAACTTTTACTTGTTACCTTTACTGTCCACATAACAATAGCATTCCAAAAATCTTGCAAGCGTCAAACATAAAATATGATGCGTAGCCAAAAGAAATTTTTGTGACATAAGCCCCAGACTTTTCCACAATAAGCTATATCTATGTTACTTGAAAAGTTTCTCTAACTTCCAACTAGTTTCATTTATGTGTAATTTTAGATGTCTTGTAAATGTCAGCAAGGTCACTGAACCCTGTCCTTTATATTTGCATAAATCTTATAGCCGGATGAAACAACTGCTCTTAATTGCAGTAATTCTTGTTTGTAAAAGTAAAATGAAATGGTTACAATGGTTATTCTGTATCTACATTTACACTCCACTATCCATCTGGTATTACAAATATTTTACATGTTTGATATAACTGTCCTCATACAGCATTTATAGATTTAAAATTCACAGTTCTTTGTGCATTATTCTTTCTCAACAGGAACAGGAACTGTTTCTATCCTAGTTAAAGATGTTAATGACATGCCACCTGAGTTTGCAAAGACTGAATGGATTGCAGAAATAGATGAGACAGAGGGATTAACTGTATCCAAAAACACCATTCTGACTGTTACTGCTCATGATCAGGATGAAGTAAGCTCTTTCCAGTACAAGGTACCATTCATTGCAGATATCCTCACACAGATTTCTGTAGTATGTGAATATAGACATCAGAAATTAAAGTCATGTCAGTGAATCATTTCTCAGGTTGTTGAGAACAGTGGCTACGGTTCTGACAAATTCACACTAATTGGGAATAACGATGGAACTGCCTCACTGAAAGCAGTCAAGCCACTTGATTATGAAGAAGGAAAACAGAACAATTATTTTAGATTCAAAATACAAGTTACTGACAAGGTATGTAACTTTGTTATTTATTGATGAGATTGTCTGTGATTGGTCTCTTAATCTGGTGTAAAAATAAGTTATTTATTCATAAGTTTTATACATTTCATTACTATACTGCCTTTATTTATTTTAAGGAGAGGGATAATGATACTGAAGGGTATCACACCAGATATGCTTGGGTAACAATAAAACTAAGAGATATAAATGACAATGAGCCAACCTTTCAAAATCACAGGCTTGAAGTATTTATAGAAGAAAAAGCCAGTATTAATACTCGTTTAGCTACATTTAGAGCAACTGATGCTGATAAAGGAGGGAAAAGTAAAATTAATTACCAGATTCAACGCTCATCCGATCCTAGGAGACATTTCAGGATAGATCAACATGGAACTGTTTACCTTCAACGTAAGCTAGACAGAGAAACTATGCCCAGACACCAGGTAATAAGTTTGTTGTGATATTTTTTGCCTTTTATTGTATTTTCTGTGTTCAAACGTGATTTTTCTTTTGTGTAGATACAAATACTGGCAATTGATGATGGAACTCCACCAAAAACAGTGACAGCAACTTTGAGTGTAACAGTGAAAGATGTCAATGACAATGCACCAGTGTTTCAACACAATTACCAGGCTGTCATTCAAGAAAATACTCCACCAGGAAAAATTTTAGAAGTTTTTGCAACTGATGAGGATGACAGCCATGTGGGTAATGGTCCACCATTCACATTTCGAATGGCTGCAGATGCAGATGATATCATCAAGTCATCATTTCACCTTGAAAATTATCACTGTAAGTTAATTCTTCTATATAACCTATATGAACATTTATAAAATACCATTTTTATAAGTAACTTAAAGTTCCAATTGTTAGCAGTAAGAAACTATTCTAAAGACTTCAGGAAAAGCACATGTTAATCTTTATTGTTGTTTGAGATCCACATGAACTTGAAACACACACACACACACACACACACACACACACACACACACACACATTCATTTTAAAAAATCATCTTACTAAACAAGGTAAGTTTTAGTAGTGATGACGTACAGGAAGTCTGAACAAAAAGATGTGCAGATCAAATCAGGAAAAGAATTACTTAAGAGTAGAAGAGCGCATGAGCACATGAATGTACAATGTTAAGGATATTGAATAGGAAATGAACATAATGGTAAAATAAATTGAATAACAAATACAGTGATTTGACGCCTTTGACAAATGTGAGAATGTGACAGTCAAAAAACCTCATGTATCTATTTTTATCTTTGCAGGAGAGCTATTGTGTCAGTTGTACCCTTTTAGTGTGAGTGCACATAATCAAATAGTGCATGATGCAAGTGCCTCCACAGCCAATCTAGAGAGGTCACCTCATAACCTGGACAGACAGTGCAACAAGCAATGTGTTCTGTGTACAACAGCGCAATGCGAGCCAAGCACAGTGGGGCCCTCAGCCTCAATGACGTTTACTTACTTATTGTATGCTCACCTATGAGACTGTATGTTGATGTGGTCTATAGTCATGAGACTTTGTACTGTTACCCACTTCATTCAGTGTTATTATGAAGCTCCTCATGTGGAAGCAGAATAAAACTTCGCAGTGCTACTTCTGATATTGTGTCTGTACAATGTTACAAGATACTTGGCAATGGGGATGAAATTCTACTCTACATGTTTTGTTTGTTGGTTTGATGTGCTGCCAACATAACAGTGGAAGAAATTCTTTAATCTCCTCTTGAACAGCAGTGAGTTCTCACCAATCAGCAGCAGATTCTCTCATGGCACTAAAGAATCTGGCTGCCTTGTTGATGCGCCAGTTTCTGACACCATTGATGCAACTGCCACTGTTTCCTCCACATCATGATTGTGTGGAAGATTGGGATGCATATGGAAAATACCTTCAGCAAAATTTTCAAGCTTTTGTAGGTGCCAATCCTAATTTGTGTAAGGATTTATTTTTGTCATGGATTTCTCCTATTGTTAATCACCTTTAGTGTCATCTAGGAACCTGCCAGTCTCTCTTTTGATGAAATTTGTCAGTTGTTCTCAAATTATTATTGTAAACTTACTCATGTAATTGATAATTATCATAGCAAGTGTACTCATGTTATTGCTGCTTGTGATGAATTCTACTGTTGACAAAAGTAGCCACAACAATTGTACAGAGCTTGGGCAGCAGAACTTCATGAGCTTAACCATCATAAGCTCACTGGAACTTGTATGCTGATTCAGTGGTTTGTGATGCTATAATATGCCTGGTCCCTGATAGGGAAATTCGTGAATATTTGTTACAATGTGAAAAATCCCTCTCTCACAGATGTTCTGAACATTTATCAGTCTTTTGAAGTATCTAGGACATTATGAAGTCACATATAAGCATGGTGTGAAATAGCTGCCATTGCTTCCTCTACCCCTCGATTGCTTCATTAGCTTTGATTGGTATTGTTAGCTCATGGGGGAAGATGACATCACGGCTGAGCAACCTCAGCCTCCATGCTGGGTAAGCAGTGCTGTGCTAAGCAGCAGTCAGCGTCACAACAGCAGCCATTTGTTCCTGTTCTGTCCTGCCCTTATGGTTTTGTTCAACATGAGCACATAGCATGCCCAAAGCATTGGACAATGTGCAACTGTTCTCAGCTCTCAGCTTCCTTCACCAAACATCATCATGGACGTGAACAGTATTTCCCAAGTGATGGTAGTCCCAAACAGTTTTTACATTGAAACAGATATGGTGTGGACAAGATGTTCAAAATGTAAGTGGACATGGAGAGCAATTACTTTGTTAAATTCTCAAACCTATGTGGATCTTGGAGCACAGGCATTGTATCCCGTCTCTTGTTAGTTACAACAAACAACAAATACCTATATCAGGACAGTTTTCTACTTCTGTAGCTACACTGAAAACTTATTTGGGTCAGACACCTTTAAAATTTTTGAGCTCTCTATTTCTGATAAAGTGCACCCGTTATCAGATCAAGTTCTGTATCAACAACTGGATGCACTCTGCTCAGAATATTCCTACCTGCTTTCAGAAGGTTTAGGTTGTGCTACTACTTTCAAGGCAAGCATCACAACGAAACCAATGGTGCACCTCTGATTTTTCATGCTCACTCAATCCCAGTAGTTTTACGGAAGTAAGTCAAATTCGAACTAGATCAACTTATGTCCCTGGGTGTTACCATGCATGTCTTCTCAAGTGAATAGTCTACTTCATTGATAATTGTCAAAAAACTTAACAACAACCTTCAGTTCTGTGGTGGTTTTAAAGTGTCTGTAAATTCACAGGCTGTCATTAGCACCTATCCCTTACCCTGTCAGGATGAACTCTTCATATGTCTTTTACAGGGGCCACTATTTTTCCAAAATAAACTCGTCAGAAGCCTCTCCTCAGAGTCTTTTGCAGTGGCATGGCTGGATAAACTCTTCTTCATTTTCAAGCCACATCAATTCCAATGTTATTGGATTGAAAACTGAGAAGATTTTATTTTGTCATAAGCCTACTTACAGTTGCCTCTGGGTGGTGATTTCAAACATGTTCTCACAGTGAATACCTTCTCCAGGCTATATCAATACCAATGCCTGCCATTTGGTGCAGCTAGTGTCCTTGCCATTCCCCAACAATTTTTGGAGCAGCTCACAGCCTCCGAGCTCTTACAAAAAAACATTATGTGGAAGTTCTCTCAGTTACTCTCATTTCTGACAGTGAGTGTCAGTTCCTATCCCAGGCATTTCATGATTTCTCTGTGTTCCCCTACCTTTTACCCCCAATCTAATGGGGATGCCGAGTTCACAGTTCACGTTCACGTTCACGTTTAACACCCAGATAAAAAAATGTGTGCAGAACTTTCCCCACCAAGGAGGCATTACTGTTTTTTCTGATGGCCTACCAGATGACACCAATTGATTCCCGTAGCCTGCTGGGCTTCTCCATGGACACCAGCCGCAGACACTGATCCACTTCCTCCATCCTGTTCTCACCTGCCTTCGAATTCTACTGTACCACATTTTCTGCCAGCAACAGCATTGTGGACAAGTGGTTTTGGTCAGCAACTCCACTGGTTATCGGCAACCATCATTCATCAGAATGGCCACTGTGTCTACACTCTCTGAATGGAAGACTGGGAGATCTGGTGCCATAAAAATCAACTTCAAGTCCAGGTGGACACACACCTACCAGCCCTGGCCACACCACAGCCTTCATTGGTGCCCCAGTCAGAGGTGCCACATATCTACAAGTGTTCCAGCCTCAATTTCCACCTGTGTCAGTGCCGCCTGATAAGCCTACAATACGACAGCCTCTGGCAGCAACTCTGGTTCCCCTCCAGCTGATGGACACAGGCCTCTCTGGTTCGATGTCTCCTGTATGGCCGCATCCTGTGGCAGAGTCACCTCCACCTTCCCCAACACCCTTGGATGTAGCCATGGATTCCAGCTGTACTGCCTGTTGCCAGTCCCCCAGAATGGGGGATAGGGGGCAGGTGAATTGGGACGCTACTCACTCTGACCACTTTCGCCCATATTCCAAGGTCTCTGATGACCAGGAATTGGACATGGGCACCATCTCCGAAACACAACCGGTGTGCTTGTGGAGTATTCTGGGGAAAAAAAATTGTTCCACTTCTTGCCATCACGTGAAAGTATGGCACTATAAGCAGTCAGAATGCCAAAAAGTTTCAATTTTGGTGCTCAAAATACATCAACTCTTTACTTTTCTCTATTGGTTATCCAAAACTATTGTTCTTTTAACAAAGTGAAACAGATGTAATGCGAATTAATGCACAGTAGAGGAAAAATGCCTGGTTATCACTACATTTTTTCTAGACTTTAGCCAATTTCAAATGAGGCTCTGTTAAAACACCTAGACCCAGCTATCAAACCAATTATCTTCTGTGTAAAAGAAACATAGCACATTATCAGAAAATTATAGGCTTGAGGCAATCAGAAACAGAGAGCAGAACAAGCTTTGAAAAATCTCAAATCCAAACGTGAAGTATGGGAAGGAGAGACTCAGTCCTAACAGTAAGCTGTACCAGAAGACAGATGAAGTGATAGACTTGAGTACATGGAGAAGTTCATAGTTTATCCACATTTACTGAGCATGGAGTGGGGTACAGTAAGAAAAAGGGAATGTACAAGTTGCTCATATCAAGGAAGGCAAGACCAAAAATTTGTTTGGTTGTTGTGAAATAATCTGGTCAAGACGGATTTAAAAAAACTGATGTACATAATGTACACAGATAAATTCACATGACAAGTGAAAATCTCTTAACAACTACATATTTTTGAAACCATACAATTTTTAGTAGTTTGTGACATACACCAACCTGCAAACTAGAGAGAAACAGTTATATTCTATGTGTCATGTCATAGTTTTCTCTCAGTTGGTTTTAATTTTTAAGACAGGTTATCATGGATTATAAGATATAAATAGCATACGTAACAGTGTAATAAATTAACTGCTGATCTTGTTCACTGTATTTGGAAACCTTTCTTCTGCTTATCATCCACAAATCTTGTTGCAGCTGGAGCTAATAGTAATGGCTCAGCAGTTATATCATCTCTGTCATCCTTTGACAGAGAAATGCAAAAGATATATTTAATTCCAATACTCATTACGGACTCTGGTTCTCCTGCAATGTCTGCAACATCAACACTCACAGTCATAATTGGTGATGAAAATGATAATTACATGGCACCTGGGTACAAGGAAATTCTTGTTTATAATTACATGGTAAGTAATTACCAAAACTGGTCTACACACACACACACACACACACACACACACACACACACACACACACACACACATTTATATTAGTGTTGCTTGTATTTTGACAATATAGTCATGCAAGTGATTAGTATTTGCTCTTAAATGTAGTATAAAATCAAAGTCATATTCTGCTCTATTATGAGCTGTAAACAGTGATACTTAAATGTAAACTGTGATAAATGAAAGCTCCTGCTCTATTCTGAGAAGATAATTCTAAGAAAGAATAACCATTTTAATACTGGTCTCATTTCAAATTATTGTTACAGTAATCAGTTTATAACGTAAAACTGACATGTGATGTAAAATATGATTAAAATTGCAAATACTAAAAACCAGGAGGACATGGAATACAGAATAAAATATCTGCTAGGTTAGTTGTTACTGGTGAAGGTTCAACTGGAGAAATGGCCCTAAGAGGATAAACACTTTTGAACTGAATCTTACAGTCTTCCACAGAGGTGGGCTAGTAGAATAAACAAGCATGCTGGATCAGGAATTAAACCTCGAACATTGCCTTTCATGGACAATGATCTTACTGACTGGTGTATCTAGACATGTTTCAGGATACACCTCTATCTTTCTAACTCTCTCTCTCTCTCTCTCTCTCTCTCTCTCTCTCTCTCTCTCTCTCTCTCTCATGTGTGTGGATTTTCAAAGGTAGGAGGGAGACATACTGGCAGAAATAAAGCTGTGGAAGTTGGGAGTTAGGAGAGAGGTACTGGCTAAAGTAAAGGTAGGTCATGAGCTATGAATGGATAGCTCAGTCAGTGAGAGCTTTACCCGTTAGAGACCACACTCCAGTTTCAGATCTTTAATTAACCAGGAAGTTTCAGACAATATATTTCTGAATCATAATGTTTTTTCCAAATTTTACCTAACTATAATTGTAATTGATATCACCAAATAGCAGAAGCATTGAGTCGTTGACAGAGAAAGAGAAAAATGGAAACTTGCTACTGTTCAGCATAAATCCTTTGTTGAGCTGAAGTACACACACACAACAAACACACACACACACACACACACACACACACATTGTATCCCCACAATGCCAGGACTGAGTTCAGCATGCAGACCAGGAGGGCAGGGTAGTAGTTGGGGTGGGTAGAGGGAGAAAGAGGCTGGAAGCAGAAAGAGATATTTGGGATAGGTATCTAATAGCTTGGGGGCAGGCAGCAAGTATGGTGAAGAGGAATGTTGGGGGGAGG
The DNA here is from genome assembly GCF_023864345.2 of Schistocerca serialis cubense. Lineage (NCBI taxonomy): Eukaryota > Metazoa > Arthropoda > Insecta > Orthoptera > Acrididae > Schistocerca > Schistocerca serialis. The sequence continues at coordinate 505,056,881 of NC_064645.1, forward strand.
GGTGACAGCTGCACCTGTACCTGCATGGGCTAGGCATGTGATGCAATGATACTGGAGCCAGTGAGGTACAGCACACAAAGAAGATGACATAGATGTGTGGATTGGTAGTGTCTGACAGGACAAAGGAAGGAGAAACTGTTGGATAGAAGGTGTGGGGCAGTGGGTTGGTGGAGACTGCCAGAGAGGTCACAGAAGTGAAGGATGCATAGCAAGGAGATGACCAATCTATGTAGTTCAGAAAAGCTGGTGCTGGAGAGAAGGGTCCAGATGGCATGGTTCATGAAGTACCTTCCTAAACCAGTCTTTTTATGGACAAGCCAGAGGAAACCATCCTAGACTCCCAAAATCACAAGACACTTTTCTGGTTCAGGTTCATTAATAATGTCTTCGTGATCTGCACGCAGGGCCAAGAAACCTTGTCCTCATTCCTCCACAACCTCAGTACCTTCTCTCCCATCCATTTTAACTGATCCTTGTCAACCCAAAGTGTGACTTTTCTGGATGTTGACCTCCGACACTCTGATGTTTCCATCCATATCATTGTCCATATAGAAGCCACAAACCACTAACAGCTATCACTCTTTCCACACTAAAAATCACTTCTACACATTCTATACAGAATGGCCACCCATTGATAGTGTATTTGCACTGATGAGAATTCTTTTGCACAATATCCTGAAGGTCTCACAAGAACCTTCACAGATGGGCACTACCCCTCCGGTCCCCCTCCCACCCTAGTCCACAAACATATACCCTGTGTCATAACCTCACACACCTACAATCTTCCCACCACCTACAAGAATCATCTACAGTGGAATTGCCCTCTCATCATCGAATATTACTCTAGACTGGAGCAACTGAACCATATCCTTTGTCAGAGCTTTGATTGTCTAAAATTGTGCCTGGAAGTTAGGAACGTCCTACCCAAGATCCTTCCCATCTCTCCCCAGAGTGGTATTCCATTGCCCACCCTACCTACCTAACATCCTGGTCCATCCCTAAGCCACTCTTACTTCCAATCCATTATCGCATCGGTAATCTACCCATTGAAGACTCATGTGCAAGAGAATGAAAACTTGCTTGTGTTTGGGAGAGATCCTCTGCTGAGCTAGAGTACAAATCCAGCACTTCCTCTCCAGTCACACAACAGTCGTATTCTACCCCATGAGACAGGGCCACTTGTGAAAGAAGCCATGTCATATACCAACTCTGCTGCAATCACTGTGCAGCTTTTTATGTCGGCATAGCAAACAACTAGGTGTCCACCAGAATGAGTGGCCACTGCCAAACTGTGGTGAAGAACAGAGTGAACCATCCAAAGGCACAACAAGCTGCTAAGCACATGCGCTTAAATTCAATAGCTCGTTCACAGCCTGTGCCATCTGGATCCATCCCTCCAGCATCGCCTTCTGTAAACTACTTAGATTAGAGTTATCTTTGCAATATTCCCTTCACTCCCATAAGTCTCCTGGCCTCACTGTCCACCAACCAACAGTCCCCACATTCTCTACCCAACAGTTCCCCTTTCTCTGTCCTGTCACCCCCTCCCAGTCCATGTCTCCATGTCATCTTCATCGTTCGCCTCACCTCACCAACTCCAGTAACTGTGTATCGCATGCCTAGCTCATGTACCTGCCATCCCTCCCTCATTCCTAGCCAGCACACCTACTGCCTCCCTCTGAATCACCACCTACCCATTTACAACCCTTCTTCCTGCTTCCCACCTCTTTCTCCCTCTACCCACCCCACCCAACACAACCCTCCCCCATCCTAGTCACCCTGCCCTAATGCAACCGCAACCATGGCAGTGTGTCTCTAATCAGCACAGTGTAGGGGCACACGTGTGTGTGTGTGTGTGTGTGTGTGTGTGTGTGTGTGTGTGTGTGTGTGTGTGTGTGTGTGTGTGTGTGTCTGTGTGTGCGTGTTTTCTGAAAGGTGAAAGGTAGCAATTGTCATTCTTTTTATGTGTGCCTGTCAGAGACTCAATGCTTCTGCTATTCAGTGAGTGATCTCCATTTCCCTGTAATTATTTACATTCCTTACTATACACAACTGATCTCAGCAGGACTACTGATATTGATAAATAGTGACGAACTAAATTTATCAGATTAGTTACTGCAGAGAGAAGAATGAAGGAAAAGTAAACTTTTTTTACAAAGTTTATAAATCATATAAAAGTAGTTTGACAGTGCAGTAACTGTGCTTACTGAGAAGGTACAAATGTTCATTTTAATACCCTCCAGACCATTAATCAATAGACCTGCGAACTTGTGGATATTGTCACCTGCAGCAGAAATCTTATTTGTGAGCGACAAAACTGTATGATGTTCCAAGTATGCATAAATATTTACAACAATTGGCATTAAAGAATTTAGACAGGTTAAATTTCATTGGCCTCTAAGTAATCAGCAGCAAAGCAATAGCTCTGTTGGATTTTGGTGAAGTAGGATGTTGCCCTTGTGGAAGAAACAATTCTGTCAGCACCTCAAATTGCGTAGAGAAACATAAGTGGATTTAAACCAAGTTCCTCTCAAATATGAGTTTGTGTCTTAACCACTATGTAACCTCACTAAATGGCATACATAATGATTCATCCTTTACGAGAAATAACTAAAATATGAAGCACCACTCTGTTGCCAGTTAAACTATCATGCTTCTATCTTTACAGCAGGAATTAACCAGTTTAGCTTTTGTGTGTTCTTCATGATCAAAGCTGTTATCTGGAGCAAAAAGACAGAGAAACCTCCTCCTGCCATCTTTTTGATCATTTTATTTTATACTATGTGTGCCATTTCATTTGTTTGCAGTGAAATTAATTGCACTGAGAATGCAGTCTTGCACTAAGCACTAAGATTCTAAAGTTTATGTTGAACTTTTTATGGAAACAGGAATTTAAAGATGTAATCTTAGATTTTGCTGTCACTTGCTGCAGTATGGTGGTTCTTTTAAATTACATTCTTTAAATCCCAAAGGCCTTCTCCAGGAAAAGTAATTTTTTGTCACTTTCTTCTGGCTCTGCAACAGTCTTGATTTGTGAACACATACAGGGTGTTTGAAAAAGAACTCCCTAGTTTTAAGTATAAATTTAATGGGGAAATTGATGAAAAATTACATCAATGAGTACATATCACGATGAGAATTCCTTCAAGTTTTTTTAAATAATAGTAGATGTCAACGTGAGACCCCTTTGTTGCTCTGCACACGTCGAGATGATATTCCACTTCTCGCCAAGTATTCACCAAATTTTAGGTGTAACTGTCTCAATTGCCATGATGATTCTTTGCCTTATATGATTGATGTCTAATTTTTTCACTGTACACAACATTTTTTATGTGGCTCAAAAAGAAAAAGTACAGTCAGGTTAAGTCTGGGCTTTGTGGTGGCCATGGTATTGGGCCAGCCCTGCCTATCCACCTTCCTGTAAAGCGAGTGTCAAGAGCAGCACACACAAGGGTTACAGCAAGCAATGAGGTGGGCTGCCATCTTGTTGGAAAAAACACAAGCCCTTTTTCCTCCTCAATATCGCCCATTTGCGGAGAGACATACTATGTCAACATTCACAGTAAACATCCCCGTTTGTTTTTTCTACAAAAAGGAAAGGACCAATCATACAATCTTCCATCAAACTGCATCAGACATTAACTTTGGAAGAGTCATGTTGATGCTGAATAACTTCATGTAGATGCTCTGCCCCCAAAATTCTGCAGTTATGACAATTAACTGTTCCTCTGTAGTGCACTACATGCACACCTGGACTGAACCGAGGGAGCAGAGGAACAAAACAGCTCTGGTGCCATCTCAAGGTCAAGCAGATCTGCCAACAGCAGGAAAGCCAAACTTCAAGAGTTGATGAATGAAAAACCACAAACTAGAATAGTGTATATCACTTTGTATATATTTTGTGAAAATTGTGCCACTCATCATGTTTCGAGCACATGCGACAAAGCATTGACCATTGAACACCTCAGAGTCTCAATGATCAAATTCTTGTAGAACAGCCATAAATTGAGTTCTAGAAATAAAGCAAATTATGTACACTATACAGATTTCCCAGTGATGTGGCTTTTTTCTACACTTATTACCACCAAAAACATTATGATGACCGGATTTGGTTTCGAATCAGATTGTTTTATGCGAGTAGATACCTCCATGTCTCCATTTCACTGTAAAGAGGAGTGACATTAACAACATAATCACTGTCTAAAGTTACAGTCTTTCTTTATCAAGATGGGTGTAAATTATCTAAACAGTGCATACATTCAAGATTTGAGATATTCTCTGGGATGATTGAACATCAAGTTCATAATATGACACCAGTTTGATGTAAACAACTCCATCAGTCCAAAATATCTGATACAGTCACTACTTGAGAAGAATATGTGATATAATCCATACCTACATGCAAGTCATATCCACACTGTCAAAAGATTTCGATAGAAGTGTTAAATATGAACTTTGCCAACATGGAATAGTCATATGGTTGTCAACATACTAACAGTGAGCAGCAGTGTTTCTACACAGAAGTCAACATTGTAAAGATCACCCACAAGCTCAAGAAGCAACTACAACAGAACCCAGCATATGTGGTTACTCAAGATCCCACACTGGTGTTGCACAAGTGCTAGCTGGTCTGAAACTGAAGACACATATTGTGAACTTGGAAACTACACAATCATTCTGAAAATGGCCAGGTTATATTTTTCTACATAGTATGTACTATCAAGTGTTAACAGTAACTCATTTTATGAAATGTGTGGTGGCTTAGGAAACTAGAAAAGTTTCTGAAAGTATTTTATGCATCCACATTGGAAATATCTTATTTACTGGTACAAGCACCATACTGAAAATTAGACACAAATCTTGATTAACAGCTGACTTAGTTAATAAAAGTATGTCAGTTTGTGTGTAAAATCCTGGCCAACAAAAGTGTGATGGCAAAGGTCAGAATCTAATAAGCACTGAGGTATAATGTATAATGAAAAATGCAGCTGGTCACAGACCTTAGTGTTAATTATCTCATAAGTTAATTAGTTTCACAGAAATTGAATATGTTACTGAAAAGATGGAATACCAGTTTTTCTAATTGTTTGTGTCTCTATGTCCCTAAATACATACTATCTCACACAAAAATTGCAAACTTATATTGTAGTAAAAAGCTCAAAGTTTCATATCTTTTGATTAACAAAGTTTTAAAGTAATGAATCCAAATGTGAAAGAGCTTAGTTAAGGTTTTGAAATATTTGAGCACCTACCGCATTTACATTACTTAGAAAGAATACACTGGTCAGCCAGAACATTGTGACCACTTACCTAATAGGCGGTATGTCCACATTTGGCATGGGTAACACTGGCGATGCATCGTGGCATGGAAGCAATGAGGCCTTGGTAGGTCACTGGAGGGAGCTGGCACCACAAAACCACTCCATCACACTCCTGGCCTTGTGACCTGGTGCATTATCTTGTTGAAAAATGTCACTGCCATTGGGAAATATGATCATCATGAAGGGGCTTACATGGTCTGCAACCAAAGTATGCTACTCCTTGGTTGTCATGGTGCTTGGGCCAGTGGATGCTCATGTGAATGTTCCACAGAGCCTAATGGAGCCGCTTCCAGCTCATCTCCGCCCCATAGTACAGATGTCAAGGAGCTGTTCCTCTGGAAGATGCCAGATTTGTGCCCTCCCATCGGCATGATGAAGAAAGTATCAGGATTCATTAGATCATACAATGCTCTGCCACTGTGCCAACATTCACTGCCGACTGTCATGCCCATTTCAGATGTAGTTGCTGATGTCATTATGTTAACATTGGCACATGCTTGGGTCCATTGGCACATGCTTGGGTCATTGGCTGCAGGGGCCCATCGTTAGGAGTCTTCAGTGCATTGTGTGTTCGGACATACTTGTACTCTGGCCAGCATTAAATTCTGATGTTATGTCTGCCTGTCCTGTTTTACCAGTTTGCCAACCTATAATGGTCATCATCTGTAATGAGGGGTATCGCCCAACCCCACAGTTTCACCATATGTTGAAGACACCACAGCACTCCTTGAATATCACACAAGTCATGCAATTTCTGGAATGCTCACGCTAAGCCTCCAGGCCATCATGATCTGCCCTTTGTCAAACTCAAATAGATTGTGCACCTTTCTCATTCTACACATAGACAGCATGCTCACAGTTATTGCATGTACCCTGCAAGTGCCTTACTAGCAGTCATTCCTCACCAGGTGATGCTGCTATCGCCTGGGTGGTTTTATATTGATAGCATTTCAGTGGTCATATTGTTCTGGCTGATCAGTGTATGTAAACTGAAAAACAAGTAAAGAAAAAAAATTAATTATTAGCAGGGGTGCTTCCATCTGGGAGATTCCAGTTTGCTCCCTTTGCCATACACTAAGGCTGTGCATTTTTTTGAACTACTATTTAGCACCTGTTGTTTCAGTCAGTAAAGTCCCTTTGCTCACAAAAAATGTGAAAAATTAGTTATACAGGTACTTAAAACTGTCTCAGGAAACAGACACCCTATAATATCAAGTTAGTTAAAACGCTCCTCTGGTAAGAGAGCCTTTCTGCAGATTTATGTATTTGTTCTAAATTGAAAAATCACAGCAGATTAATTATTTACATCTAACATAAAGTGTTCACTTTTGATTTGATTTGATTTAGTCATTTTGAGTTACATAAAGTACAGTGAATGTAGTTTATTATTAACTCTGCCTACTGTTGTACATATATAAATTCACATATTTTCCACAGTTTGTATCTAATGTTACTATTAAGAAGCATTTGCACTTGTAAATTACAGAAATGAAAAAAAAATATGAACATATATCTAATTTGTTATCAATTGCTGGCTGTCACTTTAATCTTGTAAATTTTCTGAAACTGTCTCTAAACTAGAATACAATGCATACATTGAAAGAAAGCTTTTTTGGACTCAGTACCCTCCCCATCTGTTATTGCTCATTATGTTGCATTACCCCCAAACAGATTTTTCCTGTCAAATACAAACGGGTAGATATACATTTGACAATTCTGAAATATAAGATGTGTGAAACAAGATTGCAGCCTACTTTTGCAAAAATAATGCACGCTGCTGTAGAAAGTTACTGCAGATGTAACAGATAAAGCTAATAATTCTTATATCATTTTGAGTTTTTCAAATTTAATTTTTCATTTGTAGGTCCATGTTTCAGAAGCTGAAATTGGTAGAGTTTTTGTTGATGATGCTGATGACTGGGATTTTCCTGACAAAAGATTTTTTTGGCATGGGCAGAAGCATAATAAATTCATTCTGGATGAAAGATCTGGTATGATTAAAATGGAACAAGGCATAGATGCAGGAAGGTAAGGAAACATCTTTCCATTATTTGATTCAAAGCTGATGCTAAAAATGAAAAGTAACTTTATTTGAAAGATGGGATACATATCTTCTTACTAGTCTCTGTATCAGGTTCCCAAAAAAACACAAATTAATTAATTATGGTTTGTAAGTATTTTTCACAATTAAAAAATCCAGAATTTAATGGGAAACAGGAAGAGTTAGGACAAAAAAAGAAAGGGTAATATGTACACATCTAGAATCAATGGTAAGTCACTCCAGGTACTGGATCAGGGAATATTCAACCCACAATAAGGGATTCCAAAGTAACAACAGATTAATACATGAAAATCTGCTTCCTGAAATTCTGACATTAATGGTGAGATGCCACATATAAGAACATTTGTTGACTGTAGCTGTAATCTCATAGATTTGTTTTCAGTCGCTGCCCACATTTGGGCAATGGTTTCCAAATGAATGGATTATACTTGGCAAATTGTATAACAAAAATAAATCACATCAAAAAAATGAATTCTAGTTTTACCTAACAGAATTATGTATTCATGGTATTCCCTAGGACTCAATTTTTGGCCCTTTTATTTCTTTGAGTGTGTGTGTGTGTGTGTGTGTGTGTGTGTGTGTGTGTGTGTGTGTGTGTGTGTGTGTGTGTTGTTACATTTTAGAAGTGTGCACAATCTGCATTATGTATTGGCCTACAGACTAAAGAAGAAAATAATGCAGATACTACTGTCTCTGCTAAAGATTTGCTGAAGCAGTGTATGAGTAAAATGCCACAAACAGACTAATTGTAAGTCTTCAAAAGACATAATCTATGCACTTCCATGTAGAACAGAATTAAAATGCAGCAGAGCCAACAACATGCTCAGATACTGGTAGTCAAATAATAAGTACTTGTCTTTCTTCCATTCATATTCAATAAAATCTTGGGAGACCCTCTCATATAATGTTCCTAAATTTGAAACAGTTTAAAATTACTTATACAGTAGACCTAAGTATCATTTGCAATGTTATGGCGCTGAAATAGTTAGGGTTATATACTTTGTTCCTGTGCATTGTTGATAAGGTTACAATGTCCTACATTGGAGAAATGCTCTTGGAGTGTAACAGCTTTCAGGAATGAAAACAAGACAAAGGAAACCATACATGCACACACACACACAAAGGCAGCTAGAAATTATAAATTATTCAGAACTTTTTTAAAGAACTAAAAGTCTTTGCCCTTTCTTGAATGTATATACTCTCAATGACTATGCGCATAGAAGACATATACTGAAAAAGAATTATTTTTCTCTTAATAAAATTCTGTGTGTGTACTAAATTGAGATTAAACAGTGATATAGACTTAAGCCATTATGTAAGTGACATGTAGGGCATATACTATGTAGAAACAAAACTGTAGAATGTAATAAACATGAAACAGTACTTCACAGAATAAGAATTTTCCAATAAGATTTTGCAGTGTGATATATCAAGATTCTAATCTGTAAAGACAAAGATTTGAGTTTAAATCCCAGCCCACTGCTCAGTTTTTATTTGTTATGAGAATTCAGTTCAGTGCATGTTCTGATGTAGGTGGAAAGTTTAGGTGCGGTATAATGAATATGTCCTATTTCTCAACAGGTATGCTTTGCAGTTCAAAGTTTATGACCAACACCATGGCCAAGTTGATGTATTAGCCAATGTCACAGTTATTGTAAGAGATATTTCCCATAATGCTATTGCCAATTCAGGTTCCATCAGACTGTCTGGCCTGTCAGATGAGGATTTCATCAGTAAAAGCTACAGCAAGGTAAGTGAAGATCTTAATGTGTTGTTACACGCCTGTGTACCCATCAAAGTAACTATAGTTTTCAACAGTGGTATTTCTGTTGTTCAAGTCATCCAGAATTCACTGCCACACTTACTTTTCCATTATCAGTGCATATTTTAGAACTGTAAATTCAATAGTCCACACAAAAGGCACAAAAATACATTATCATCATAACTGCAAGCTAAACACAGATTGATAAAAGTGTTATAATTTTTAACAGCTCTCTAAGGACACAGCAAATAGCGCACCATTCACCATGTTACACCAGTGAAAAAGGAAGTACATACATGGATATTTATCATAGGCCAACAACACACATATTCATCATAGTTAGACATTTTAAAAAAATCACAAAATATTTTATGTACACTTCTCAAATTATGTTACATAAGAACTTTGCATTTATTTTTCTTAATATTAACAACAAAGTTGGTTTTGACTAATAATCACGATATTCTCAGTTTGAAAGTATCTAGATCATACAGTGGAAAATGTGGGATGAAATCACAATATGATTATCGGGATATATTGCTGCTTGGCACAAAGAAGATGTGCTGAACAGTAGAGGGAGTTTTTTTGTGTTTTACAAGTGGAATTAAAACATTTATTTTAACAAAAATCTTGGTACGTGGCTGTTCAAACTATATGTGTCATGTGTTCCTTACAGACAAGGAAAACTTCCCAAAAGCCTTGGTCATAACTGAGCACCTGTATCCGAGTAAAAAAAAGTCATTGACAGTCGAGAACAGTCTGAGGTAGGAGCAAGCAAATGTGCACTATGACCAATCTATTTCTCATATTTACTGGTCCTATGGTATCTGTACTACAAACAGCTAACTGTTAACCACTTTGTTATTATGATATAAGTATAGGAGCAATGTCCATGTAACCTAGTCACTAAGTCTCCATCTACGCAGCCGTAGTTGTGATAGTTGCTGCTGTGTAGTCCAAGTTGTCAAAACTGCTCCCAGCAATTGCCATTGTCATCATCATTGTCATCACGTTCAAACACTTCTCATTCCACGCCAACCATGATGTTCCCAGTGTTGTTGTGGATGATATCCACATTACATATAACATGCGCACACACAAGATGTCTGCAATCCTGGTGTTGCATTGTGAAGCTGGAGTCAGCCCAAACAGTTACTGCTTATTTTAGTCCTAACCATGCAACAACATTTAAAAACAATTCATTCATATATATATGAATTATTGATAAAATTATTTAATTGGGTCACCAAGTGGTGGCTGAACACACACATAAAACTGTTGTTATTTGCAAGGTTTTGGAGCCAGTGGCTCCTTCTTCAGGCAGAAGGGTTGAAGGGGAAGGAAGAAGAGTGAAGGAAAAGGACTAGAGAGGTCTAGCAAAAGGGATAGATTTTGAGAAAGTCACCCAGAACTGCAGGTCAGGGGAGACTTACCATACAGGATGAGGAAGAAAGACTGATTGTTGGGGACTGCATCAGACAAGATTTGAAAATCTGAGAGCTTAAAAGTGGAAGACAGGGTAATATGCAAGACAGAGGTTACTGCTAAAACATCATGCACAAGTTGATAAGAGTGAAAAACTAAGTGCATTGTACGTAACAGAGGTGGGAAGGGGGTGGTGAAAAACACACGGGAAAGACATAGAAAGATGTAGATAACTAAAACAGAATGAAGCAAAGAGTAGTTACAGTGAAGAAAACCTGAGATGGAAGAAATTAATGTAAATTAAGGGCAGGTGGGTGGCGAGAACCAAGGACATGTCGTAGTGCTAGTTCCCATCTCCTTGGTTCTCACCACCCACCTGGCCTTAACTTACATTAATTTCTTCCATATCAGCTTCTGGATATTTTAATGACTTTCCTTAAAATGCTACAGTATTTTTTGTTGTTCACAAGTAATGCTGGATCTTGACTGACTCTGGTCATTACGTAAATTTCCCTCTTCCTCTTACATGAGATTTTAATTCCCTTAGTTACCCATGGCTTACTTTTTTTAATGAATATTTGGATAACTTTTTAGGAAAACAACTTTCAAATATTTACACAAATTTACTATGGAATAAACTGAATCTTACATTAGCCTCTCTTTCTACATATACCTTATCCCACTCCACCCATTTTAGCTTCCTCTTAAAACATTGTATCCTGCTCTCATTAGTAAGCCTCATTGTTTTGTATGAGTCTGCCTCAGGATTACAAGGTGCTATGCTGTTTGTTTCCATTAATTGTGCGTAATCATCAGATGCTCCATTATCAACTGGGTACACAGTAACTGTTTCAGGCTGAGCACTGACTATAAAAATGTTATCTATCAGTGTCCTACTATTTTGCTGCACACAGGTTGTAAAACTGACTACTGGTTAGATTCAAACACTCAAAAAAAAATTGTAGTTCATTTTTCCTGTACATATCTTTTAATAAATATACACCAAACTCTCCAAAAACTACTAACTATTTCTTCTTGTCTGACAGGTAGTTCAATAATGTGTGTAGACTTCTCATAAATTAAAGTTTCATAGAGGGAATCTGTTAACTGTTACAATTTTCAGAGAAGTATTCTGCAGTAGTAACTCACAAATACATGCTTTTAGGTCCTAATCAACACAACAACTGCTTGTTTCAGTATTTTTTATTTTGTCTCCAGCTTTTAAAAAAATGGCTCTGAGCACTATGGGACTCAACTTCTGAGGTCATTAGTCCCCTAGAACTTAGAACTAGTTAAACCTAGACAACCTAAGGACATCACACACATCCATGCCCGAGGCAGGATTCGAACCTGCGACCATAGTGGTCTCGTGGTTCCAGACTGCAGCGCCTAGAACCCCACGGCCACTTCAGCCGGCTCTCCAGCTTTTGCATGTATTGCATCTCCTCCTTTTCCCATGTTAACTCTATATGAAAATGATGTAAGTCTATAATCCCTGACATTTAAGTTCTCCATGGCGTATGGGTGGTGGGAGATACCGTCATGCTGCCTATGGAAGTGGGCAGGGACATGACAGGGCACAGTATCGTGTGCTCCTAGGTGCAGCATTGGAAGAGCTGTGCTGGAAGGGGGAGTGGCAGGAGGGAGGAGAGAGGAGAGAAACAGAGAAAGGAATGGGACTTTACAGATGAGCTGGGGAATGGAATGCTTGTGTGAGGATGGAGTGGTACAGGGGATGGAAGAGAAGCAAGTGGAGGACAGAGATTGGCGAAGGTTGAAACCACGGGGGTTGCAGGAATGAAGGATACATTTCAGGCAGTGTTCCCATCTGCACAATTCAGAAAATACTGGTGTTCATACAAGGAGCTGTGAAGCAGCCATTAAAGCTGAACGCACCGTGTTCCATGGCATGCTTGAAAACTGGCAACAGTTTGGTGGTAGCCATTCATGCAGACAGATAGCTTGTCAGAGGTCATGCCCATGTAGAATGCTGTACAGCAGTAACTAAGTTGGTAAATTATATTGATGCTTTTGCAGGCAGTTCTGCCTCTGATAGGGTGGAAATGCCAGTGGCAGGACTGAAGCAGGTGATAGTGGGAGGATGTATGGTACAGATTTGGCAGGTAGGTCTTTTAAAGGGGCCTGAGACTTGAGGGAATGGTTTGGAAGTGATGGTGGAATTGGAACGAATGAGGATATTGGATAGGTGATGTGGTTGGAAGAATATCTCTGTGGGAGAGATGAGGATATAATTTATCATGTCAAGGCACATTGTGAGGTAGTTGAAACCATGGTGGAGAATGTGATTCATTTGCTCCAGTCCTGGGTGGTACTGAGTCGTGGGTGGAGCACCCCTTTGTTTACAGTTAGTCGGTAAGTGAAGTATGGTAGATGACTGGGTACACAAGGTGCAGGAGATCAGTTCCTGGGCAAGGTGTGGAGTGTCTTTCAGTTTGCAAAGGCATATTTGGAGAGAAACTGCTCATCACTACAGATGCACTGATCACAGTGTCTAGGGTGTGTGGAAGGGGCTTCCTGATAGCAAATGTGCGGCAGATGTCAGAATGGAGGTATTGTTGGTAGTTGGTGTGTTTGATGAGGAGGTTCTAACCAAACTCTTATTAGTGCTCAGTGATACTTCTCTATGCCTTGAGAAGAAATATGAGGCTGAGGTTAGAACTGTTCATACAGGGTGTCAAGCAAAGGAGTACCTGATTTCAAAATTAAATATCATGAAAAATATTGTTAGATAAATGCAACAAAATATATATTTATTGTGAAAAGTGTAAGAATTTTATATAAAAGTTGTATAGAAGTTTTGAAATAATTCAAAAACCTGCTAACAGAGAGCACTGTAGTTGCAATATGTAGTGCCTATAAATAGTGGGCCACAAATCAGAGCAATCATTTGCACTGTTGAAACTTGAAAGGAGGTTAGCATACCAAAGGAAGAGGTTGAAATCATGTATTCCATTTCATAACATGTTTTTCTGGTACTGGAATACCCCAAGTTAGAACACATTCCTACAGCAACAAGTCACAGTTTTCAAATATTATTTGACATGGACAGGCAGTGTGGCTGATGATCTAGCCAGGAAACTGTAGCCAATCCTGAAAATGTTGCCATGGTTTCTGGAATTATTCAGCAAAATCCAAGGAAATCTGTCCAGCACACAGAATGTACTGAGACAGAGCCTACATGTGTTTCTGTTCAAAATTCAAAATGAGGGGGCCATACCTGTTTGAGCTGTACAACAGAGGGCTGAATTTGCCAACCAGATTCTCACAGTGATTGATAATGAAGGATTTGTTCTTGGCTACACCTGGTTCTCAGATAAAGCACACTTTCACCTGAAGGGCATCATAAATAAACAAAACTGGTGGTATGGGGTACCAAAACTCCCCATTTTTATGAAGAGAAACCACTGTATTCTCCCAGAGTTACAGTTTTGGTTGCAATATGCAACAGAGACATCATCGGCCCATTTTTTGTGCGAGATATGATCAATAGTGAATGTTACATCACAATTTTGGAACAATTTGTCACTACACAGATAATGCTGGAGAATTGACCAAGCATGATGGGGCCAAATCACATCACACCAAACAGGTGGTTCACTTTCCTGATGGCTACTTTGGGACTAGAGTCATTGCAATGGATTATTGCAAATTTACTGGTGCAGAAATGGACTGGCTTCCTTATTCACCCCATCTGACTCCTTGTGACAGCTTACTGTGGGGCATATTGAAAAACACTGTCTACTGGAACCCACCACGTAATTTGAAATTTATGTTGAAAGAAATAATTTTTTATCTGGCGTCTGGTCACTGTGCAATCATTGCTCCATTTCATTGTTAGCACAGTGTATCCAGTAGTATGACCCTGCTTGCAAAACAGGTTTCAGATTTTCAGTTTTTTAATATACATAGTTAAGAACATTTTCTATTTTTTCCACATTTTATTACTTCTTTGATAGCATATCCAGTTAACACAAGTTCCAAAACACATCATACACCAACAAATACTATTATTGCAAAAACATGTCCGACTTGTTCTTACTTCTCCACACCAAGACAGCTAACTCCTAAGTACATGACAAAGATGGCAATCACACCATAACCAAAAGCAGTTCATACATATTTCACTTATTTTTAGTTTAGTGTTTTAAATTGTTTCAATAATCAGTATTAATACTGATAATAATAGTATTAGTAGTTGTATCCAGTGTACCCTGTTACACAAATACACAAAGTATGTATGACAACTTAAAATTCCATAATTTGAGTAAAAATAATTTTTATATATGCATTTTATATTGGTACATATGTTGCATTAATAATATGTACGTTATAAATATAGATTTACAAATGGGTTGTTGCACAGAAAGTTTTATTGTATCATGATGTAAATTAAATAAGTGTTTCACTTTCTTTACTAAATAGTGAGATTGTATCACTGACCAGTTTCATTAATAGGTTGACAGTTTCAAATAATGGCAGGAGTAAATGTAATCACTCACCACTGGAACGTCAATAGCCACATAAACCAAACTGGTAACTTTGCTTGAAAGCCTTGACACCTTCTCTATCAACTGCTTCATCTGGCCCTCCTACCCCTGTGTACTACTCTTTGGGAGGTCGGCCTCCGCCTCTCTAATGGCTCCATAGCATCCTCTGCCCCAAAAAGGCTACCAACTATCAACAGAACTCATTAAT